>NC_041398.2:143634166-144234166 GCF_900747795.2 Erpetoichthys calabaricus | reverse complement strand
CATCCATCCATTTTCCAACCCGCTGAATCTGAACACAGGGTCACGGGGGTCTGCTGGAGCCAATCCCAGCCAACACAGGGCACAAGGCAGGAATGTTCAATACTTATTTCCCCCACGGTATCTAGTTGTCTTATTCTCAATTGTCCTCTACTTCTTTTGCCTTCAATTTTCTCCAACATGTGAATCTTTTCCAGATAATCCTTTCCACTCATTATATGGCCAAATGGCAGGCGAGATTACCTGGTATCCATAATTCTTTAAGGACATACCATCTTGAAGTAAATGTTATTAATCAAAATAGGCAAGAAAAACTGCAAAAATTTGCCTTTTTATATCACCATACCACAAGTGCCTACCATCAGCATCCTGCCCTCCATTTTCTGGAGGATACACACATTAAATTGCTGGGGCATCCGTCATACTGCACTTGATCCCTTTCAGTTTTTGCCTGCTTGAGAACAGCATATGGTGGGAGCACAATCTATCCAGGCTTGGTTCCTGCCTTGGATGTGGTATGGCCAAGCTGTATTCTATTACTCCTGATTCAATATAAAAAGGATGAAAGCATGGTGGGAACACACTATCCACCAAATAAAATAGTACTGTCTGCATTTAGAAAGCTGGACAACAGTGAAAAATTGTTTACCAAGAGAATATTCAAGATGAAGCATTGATGAGACAGGTGGACTAACAATTGTGATGCTAGTCTGCAGGCGTGATCTCTGTAACTCATAGTCTTATAATTTGTTAGTCACTCACATATCTAGAGTATACTGCACAGGAGTCTCTTAAAAGGCCAGTGAATAAGACTTTGTAAACCCTAAAATATCAGTCATATCAACCATCAGAGGTTGATATTTTTGTAATATGTTGTACAATATGTGGAGCTGCTTCGTTTTGAAATTTTGGCATGACTTTACCATCAGTTATTTCTTCTTCACTTTTAGGTTATGTTTCCATTCACTTTGGCGTCTTTCAGAAAGAAAAAAAAGTAGGAAGTTTTCCTTTAAAAATTCTGCTGTCAGTTGTTCATTGCATTTATTCATTTTGCAGATTTTTTTTTTTATCAAAGTGACTTAAATGCATGCAAAACATCTAAGCACTTTAAGATTTTCACTGTAGATAAAATAAAAAACATCTAATGCTGTTGTTAGAAAAAGGAACTAAATGACCAAATTGTAAACTTGTGAATAAACGTTCAGGAAATCCAGGATGGTACAGTAAACGCTGTAGATATCTACAGTTAATACAAATCAAGGACAGCTTAACTTAAAATGATTTGCTAAAAGAAACACCTGAATCTCTGAAGACTAACAGCAGATGAGATAATCAGCGGACGTTTATTCAAAAGCTTTTAAACAATGAAACGACATACATGGTGGGAGAGCAAAGTAGATAGGCCAAAATTAAACATTCATTTTTGGTAACAACAAAGAGGTATCAGTGGTCAGAAACAATGAAGGGCAGAGTTTTACTGGGACCTGTACGACAAGCGGAGTAATAAAATTTTACCAATAGAACAAAAGTGTGAACTATAGCTGTAGATAATTTGGTAGGTACAAGTGGAATAGCAGCTGTGGGGGGAAAAAAGGAAACAGGGATTGATCAATAACTACTGCATATATGCCGATCCAAGAAGTCAACCATCCAAATAAAATTCTGTAGCCACTGGGACTGTCCAGGACTGAACCTGAGCACCCCTGACATAAACCATCTGTAGCTGTGCACAGCAAGAGTCAACAATGTGTCTCTCTCTACCACCAATATTTGTATATTGACAATCCTACCAATACTAAGATGACTCTTAATTATGTCATGAACCTCCCTGAATAATACAAAGAAATGAGAAAAACACATTTCATGAGATAAAATGTCATGAAGATACTTTTAACAGCACTTTGAATTTTGGTGAACCTTAAAACATCAATGCTAGAAAAAAAACTGATTACCAAAAATGTGAGGATAAGTTGCTCCTTGTAAACAGTATTTATCCAGCTCACCAGCATAAGTTCACTTACACAGATTTTTTAGAACACCTAGTAAACAGCAAACTGGACCATATGTACAGACAACGGGGATCCTTTCAGTAAGGGAACATAGACCATATTATTCAAATGCATCACATTAATGTGACAAGCTTGTGTTTTTTCTCCACTAACATCCTATAGAAATAGCTTCAATATAAGCTGAAAATAAGTTAATTTTTAAAACCTTATAATTTAACATCTGCATTTTTTTGGACTTGGTGGTTACCAGTAATATGCCAGTAAAAATAAGGACATCCTCCATTTAAGAAAAGCAGATTTCTCACAACTTACCTGGAATAGTGCTCTCAGAACACTGCTCCCGCATCTCTTCTTTCATGTCAGACTTAGAATCCGCTTCTCCATTAGTTCTTTCACATGTAGTATTAGGCAACTCCATCTGAAACAATAGTAATATAGTTAGATATACTAGTCAGTAAGAATCCCAAAATTATTTGCTGATAAAGTACAAAAAAATTCTGCTTTTGAAATTTTGATAAATATATATGCCACATTTGGCAAAATTACTGATCATCAGTGATGTCTCTGTATTAGAGGCAAGCAGGGTACTGCCAGCAGATGGGTCTGTTTTGCAAAAATTAAATAAGTAGTTAATTCATATCAATAACATGACACATAGTTAAAATGTTTATTAGAAACACAAGTTATTCCTCAAAATATTTTTTTGTAATTTCCATAATATGCTCAATGCAAGTTCTTATTTTAAAAAAATATTTCTTTTTTGAAGAAATTTTCTTTGGTTCTGCCACAAATAGCTCTTTTCCAGGTGGCTTGGGCAGGCTCTTTAACACCACTGTGCTTCCATATTACTTTTACACACGTCCACATGCATAGTCTCAACTTTTTAGTTTGGCCTTGAGGCTTGAATAATAGAGCCATTTCAAACTACCATTGCTGGAATTTGTATAAGTTGCTGCACTATAAGAGTCACCATCAACATTATCATGATTCACATTGATTATTTAGTAGAATATGATTTAGCATTTTTACAACTGATAAAAAGTTGGAAAACAAACATCTGAGGCCACATCAGCCTGAAGAATTATGTTCTATGTTCTTGGATTGAAATTTTGAATGTGCTGACTGTTATGTATTAGCCAAGCACTGCACCATTAATTGAATGAATATTTCTTTGCCCTTCTGCTTTCAGTGTAGACTATTTGATGGATGGATGAAATTTATTTTAATACTCTCCTTTGGTGGTTAATAATAATAATACTTTGCATTTATATAGCACTTTTCTCACTACTCAAAGCGCTCAGCAATTGCAGGTTAAGGGCCTTGCTCAAGGGCCCAACAGAACAGAGTCCCTATTGGCATTTATGGGATTTGAACCGTATTTTGTATAACAAAATCATATATCAACAGATCTTCACTTTGTGCAATTTTTTATGACATTATCCAGCTGACATTTTATCATCACTGATACGGGTATCCTAATACATTGTGAAAGACTCTGTCCATCCCTTGCTCCATCATGGGAGGTTTACTGGAAGTCATCTCCTTAATCAACTTCCTTCCAACAGCTATCCAATCTTACAGGACTCCTTCAATGCAGCTCTAATATTTTTTTTCTCTACCTTTTCCATTTCCCACACATTCATACCACCGGCTCAGCCTCACAATGCTCACTTGGGGTCTGAGGCAACACCATCCATTCTCCCTAACCCTGTGAGCCAATTCAACCCAGGACGCTGGCTGACAACTAAAAGCGACTGAATACCCAGTACATTGGAATTAAGTGTTTGACCATAACTCTTCCTCACACTTCCTCTTTTCCTCTCTCTCACACTATCTCACACACAAAAACACACACATACACACTCTGCATGACTCCATCCCTTCTTATGGTTTGTAGACACTAATGCCCACAGAAATTTCCTGCCAAAAATGCCACAGCAGATCATAAAGCAATTTGTTGTTAGGACAGGCTGGTGCATTGTCAGCGTTAATGAGTGTCTGCATACTTCTTCCACTCTCAACACACAAGCCTATCTTCCAATCAATTGACAGTAAGGATGCCCAATCAGTTTACCCGTATAAAGCACTCTTTGTCGAGTGTGCTGGCAGCCAATGGGCACTTTGAAGCAACCATGAACCCCAGTCACATATGCAGGCTACTACAGGAATTTGCATGGGCAGAGTGCATATGTGAACAAAGCTGAGTCAAGAATCCTTGGTAAGTTGATCTCGCAATTCCTCCAGTCAAGAAATTATATAATTACCTGAAAGTTCCTGTTAAACGTATGCATGAAAAAAAGCCATAAAATTGTCAGCTAAAGCATTCAAAACATCATACTGTATTTACTCGTATACGGTAAATACACCGACTCTTACTTGAATGACTACCTTGATTGTTTCTTTTAAGTGTCTTTTTTACAGTTAGATATTTAAACAGCTTCTGCAAATTGATCAGATTCTGAAATCAAGCAGCTTCTCTCTATTTATGATAAAAAGCAAATTCCTAAGTCCAGTTGTCACAATTAGCAGCCCTTTCAAAGCTTATGCTTTCCATCAGTAAAGCAAGTGGCATGCTTTGGTGACACTGAAATCATACAGAATATGAAATTTGTTCAGCTAAAGTGAAAAAAAGGAAACCCATGGTTCTTTACTTTTTTGGATTTGATGTTGTTGTTTTTAAGTCTCATATTCATGGTACTGTTTACATCTGAATGGATTGTTACCATTCAGCTACATCATTTAAAATAACAGAATGGGACAAACACTGCACTTATTTTTCAAGTATGAAAATCACAAAGTATCAGTAGCCTGGGAAATCATTGGATTGACCTGATATACGGGAATAAGTGATTTGTATTTTAGACTACATTTCTTAATTTAAATATATGAAAGGTGCTCACATGCTTTTAATCTTGGAGATCAGAGGTGTAATATAAGCATCAGCTATCAGCAGCCAATATGACCGAAGTATTTTGAAGACAACTCTTCACACAAGATGCCTTTGCTGTGAACTTGATTTGAAATTAAAAGAAATATTATAATTTCAACTGAACCCGAACACAAGAAATATTGGAGCTGGGAGGAATGGGGGAATAGCATACCGGCAAATAGCAGAGATAAACAGAAACCGAAGATAGAGGAGAACAATCTGTAAGAGTAGGACAAAAAAACAGAATAGCCTATCAGCCTTTGAACTCCAAATCTTTTGCTTCCTTCAACATTACCAACTCCATTTAAGATAGATGCTTTTGCTTGACACCTTTTCATATTCTAACAAACGTTTTGCTTCTGCTCATCAAAGAATTTTTAATTTTCTCAGACAAAATGTTCGCCACATTTATTCCACAGCTTCATGTGTTTCTAGCGTATTTCTTCATGACAATGTTATTAATTACAAAATGGCCTTTGAGATTTTTTTAAACAATACAACTAACTGTAATCTGTCTTTCTTTTGCCATTTGTTTTTCAATCAGGAACACATTCCTTTTTAATTCCACACTGAATACTTAGTCTATTCCTTGGCTTCATTTTTCATCAGTTATATTGTTTACAATTTTGCTTAGCCTCCTTGTTAATTACAATGTTGTTTCTCACCTTCACTATTTTTTTACAATCTTTAAAGGACCTCCTTTCCCCCTAATTCTTCATTTTAGCAGCATTCCACTGCTATATTCTACTGTTCTGTTGTTCTAAATATAAAAAATTTTTCATGACTTTTACCTGCATATTCTTTATCATTTTTCACTTACTACTGAAACTACACAATATACACACACACATACACACAAACATACCAGATATTTATATGCTAAAATTAACACAGAGCTTTGAGGAACAGAAAGCTACCTATGTATGTATCAGTTTCAAGGGGACAGAAACTCTTCTTTGTGTATTAAAATTATCAATGTAAGAAAGAGAAAGGTTGGGAACATGTATTGATACAGCGCGTTGCTGTACCAACCACATGAAGAACCACTTCAGAATTTTAATTTAGGACCCAAGTGCAGCTGTGCAACGTGTGACAGCTCAGCACCACTAGTTTGAATGTAACAGTGTGCAGCCTTTTTTTTTTTTTTTTTTTTTTTAATATAAACAGTTGCTGGAGTGCCAATCCTGCCACCAGCCCCTGAATTTCCTCTTGCAAGATGGAGGACTGCTTGCAGGGCTGGATGCAGGTTAACATCATACCCAGGATGGAGCAATTGCAGGTTAAGGGCCTTGTTCTGGGGCCCAATGGAGATGAATCACTTCTGGCATTTACGGGATTTGAACAAGTAACCTTCTGATTGCTGGCACAGATCCCTAGCCTCTGTGCCAACACTCCGCCAGAATGTAAGAAGACAGCAGATTTTTACATCTGAATCCTTCATACTGTATAACAAGGTTACTTTCTTTGTAGTATCATGTTCCATTATGATAATCCACACCCATATTTGAAAGTACATACAGTATACACTGTTTACATCACCTTTAGGACTGTGTCATACAAACTAAAACTATGTTTCAATTAATCACATGCATTGGTCTCTACCTGTATCTTACAAGGTACTGTATATAGAAGAAAATGTGATGTTATCATTAAGCCCCTCTCAAACTACACAACGTTTCAGTGAGTTTTAGTTACAGACTTCATTTACAAGATCTTCATGAGTCAGGGCAGTTGCAGCACACTCCTTTGATCACCAGTTGTATAGTTTGACATCTGCATTTGACTGATCTGAACTCTCCCCAAAAAAATCAAACAGCTTTCATTTTTGCCTTAAGTCGTAGGTGTGGGATCCTGTGTGTATGAAAGTTGACAACTAATGATTGCTCAGCCAGAAGTACAATTCATACAATTACAGACACAAGTAAAGATGAAAAAAGCAGGTGATTTGGATTGGGAAAATGTAAGAGAAACCTGATTCATATTTCTTGTACCATGACAGAAAAAGGTGGAGAGTGTGGTTGGACTCGCCATTCCTGGAAAACATTCATACATCCAACGGTGCTGACAGACAGCACATCAATTGGCTGTCAAAATGCAGCAAGCTCACAATACTTTGGAAATTGAATTCTGCCTTGAGAAGTTGTGAAGCAGTTATGTAATCTGTCATCCCTTGTGATTTCCAGTTCCAGTCAAGAAAAAGTGTATACGGTTTTGTGAAAGATTGTCCCACATTCACTACTTTGAAATATTATTCAATACTAAGCATCAACTGAACTTTGCATTGTGCTGGCCAGATTGTGAAGACTAATGGTCAAGAAATGCTATCAGATTGCTTCATGTCTCTGTATAAATAGTACAATCATTTACATAACAAGCATGGGATTACACAAATAGAAAATATCACTGGTGATTGTAAATTGGGTAGTTGCGTCTTGTCTGTGCACAAACCATTTCAAAGTTGACTATTTGGTTGACTAGTAACACCAAAACAATTTTCTGAGAGTGATAGTGAGTCTATGTATGTTTGTATGAAAGACTTGCATTTCACTGAATGTTGTGTCCTGCCTTGAGTCTATTTCTGGCAGAATTAGCTCTGGCTCCCCACACCTGTCTTGTTAAGAATGAGATGATTTGGCTACTTTTATAGGGACTAAACTAAAAGGGCTGTAGGATTAAGTCAGAAGAGTAATGTGCCTATCTGTTTACATCACAATCCAGAAATGGTTAACCCAAAGGAAGAATGTCGACTCCAACAGAACTCTGTCTACTTGTGTGCCTCCAGTCATTCTCATCTTTCTTAACCTACTGAACATCCTTTACTTTACTTGCTGAATGACTGGAAGGAGGCACTGACAATCACTATTGGCAGACTGCTCATGCACCAACCTTCTCAGTAAAAAGGGACTTTTCATCTTGGGAACCTACACATCTCCCATTCTTTTTATACAATGCACTAGATAAAGCATACTCTAAAAATGGATCAATGGCGACATATACAACACTCATTCATCAAAAGTCTTCTTAACTAGCATTGTATAAAGTAATCTCAATTGCTACATGACTGCTGGCCTTTCCTGGATGACCAGCTGTACCCTCTCTCAGATTCTTACTATGGCCTGAATACAATGAATAGATGTAGTGCTAAATATATATAGTAATTGTGAATCTCTTAATATTTTATTGCATTGACACTTGGAAGCAAAAAAAATATAGCTGAATCAAATAATAATAATAATAATAATAATAATGTATAAATTACATTTTCAACAGTATCATTCTTAATGGAGATAATTATTTTTTAAGAATAGAGCAGAGTGATACAGAGATAAATAGGCTGATGAAACATACAATTTATAAAACTATCTAAATGAGGACACAGCAGCCTGGTTTGTTTATCCAGCCCTGACCTTACAAAAGTATAAAACAAATAAATAAAATAAAACCAAAAAGCCAATATTTAAGTCAGCTGCGGTAAAAAAGCAAATGTGACTATGTCAATATTTGCAACCGCTTATGTAACACAATACTTTGTTAAACTAGAATCCCAATTTCCCTGATTATGTTTTCACTATGAATTATAAATACTTATAGTACTCCATGAAATTATAACATATGAAATTAACAAAACTATGTACTTAATGCATTTTGTCAACTTATAGAAGCCCTGTGATAGCAAAAATTGCTGATTTTTTAAATATAGGACATAATTTAAGTATGATTTAATGCAACATCTATAAATAGTGACAATTATATGTCAAGCATAAATGGGATCACAAGATATATGAAACATATTCCCTAGGACATCAAAATGTATAAATAAACATGGGATATTACCTTAATGATGTTCATTGGTTCGTCTTTGTCTACTTTTTTCTTTCCTGTAAGATAATATAACAGATAAATCTGTATTAATTATGTTAAGAGACTGCACGGAAAAACAATCAAAAATCCATACACAACTTTGAAATTAAGAAAAATATAATAATAATAATAATAATAATAATAATAATAATAATGGTTATACTGTTACTGTGATAGGCAACAGGAATGCAAAATAGTCAGCTATAAGCAACATTTACTGTTATGTTGCCATGCTGTCTTCAGAATGACGGCAGACACAATAAACCCTTTATTTAAAAAACGCAGAGCTAAACTTGATTATTCAGCTTTAGAAAGGATACACATAGGCTATGGACCGATAGTTTTTTGCTTTTATAACTTCTTCAATTTTCCCCTAATAAAACCAATAAAAGCAATATGTAAGTCATGATTAAGATGGAGGTGAATAAAACAAAAAAGATTTTCTAATAGAGTTAACAGCAGCACAACAGAGGCCCTTGCCATATACTGCATGCTATTTGGCACTACAGTAGACCAACCAATAGTAGTAGTATATTAGAAGGCAAAAAAAGATTGGTCATTTTCACTGAAAAGGAGTTTGTAATACTCATGGGTCTCAGCACTATATTTACAAAAATCTCTTGCTCTATTTTTGTAAATTGTGACGTATACATGCATTAACATGCATGTAACAATATACAAATAGACACTTGAAAATGAAAATCTAAATTCAATATATTGTTTTTGACTAGGAATAAAAAAAAATGATCCTAAGCCAAAAAGATGAATTTATGTCAAATTATATTGTGCTCCAATGACATAAAAAGAGAGCTGTTCCTGTTGCCACAAGTTCATGGAAAATATCCTAAATTGACCTAGGTACAGCTTGCACAAAAACATAAATATGCTTTAGTAAAAGCCACAGTAAATCAATAATGATTAAAAAGAAATATTTCAATTGGACTGAGTCTGCATTTGTACTTGTTTAAGTCATGGTGGCCTAGAAGTTAGCACTGCTCCCACAACATACTTGGACTGCAGTTCAGGTTTCAATGGAATATGCATGTTCTCTCTGTACTTTAGTGGGTTTTCTCTGCCATCCATTAAGTATATCAAAGACATGCAATTGGGTGGACTGGAAACTCTAAACTGGACCAGTGTGACTGGGTACAACTGTGGTTTGTGATCGACTAGTCTGCATTCAAGGATGGTTCCTTTTGTCCACTATTTCCAGGACTGATACAAGCTCATCAGAAACCTTCACTGGAAAAGGTTATTTCAGATAAAAGAAAATATGTAAAAAACTACAAGATTCCAAATTTTTACTTATGAGCATTTACTGTTTTTTGATCACTAGCATTTTTTTCATTATGCTCTAAGACAAAGTATATACATAAATTTGAAATGTCTGTATAAAGCTACTTTCTCTGAACTGCAAGGAAAGTAAGTAACATGAGAAATTTTAATTGACAGAGTTTTAAATAACTTTTGTTGAATAAAGATATGTACTTAGCATATTGAACATAGTAAGACTCCTTTTCCTTCTTTCTCCTGCATTCCTTTAAAGTGTGAAATGACATCCTTCACATATTCATAATTCTGTAATGACCAGTGATTTTCTACGCTGTAGTGTGCCTTGCCAGTAACATCACTTCAAGAGAGGCCCACCAAATCTAACTAAAAGAGCAGGCTCAGTTATGGGAACAATCTGGACCCCCAAGAGGTAGAAGCAAAGGAGAGAATGAAATCAAAACTGAGTTCCATTAGAAACAACACTGCATATCCTCTCTCTGACTCACTAACACTGAATACATTCAGTCTGAAGTGTGCCAGGAAACACTACCTGGGCTCCTTTATACCATAGCAATGTACCTATATGATGTCTCACTGCCATAGTAACTGTGAAGTCAGAAGTTTTCTTTTTTAGTCCTTCTGGTGTATACATATTGATTCATTTACTCATCTTCTGTAAAAATCCAAATTTCCACCTAAGGGACAAATAAAGTTTGTTCTTTCTTTCTTTTCAGCCGTTTATATAACTATCTATAATTTTACTGGTTATGGTGCATTATTGAAATTTATAATTTAGAGTCAGTCATTATTAACATTAGCATTACGAGTTCATTTCAGTTCAATTCAAACTTTTCATATAAGCTGCACTTCGAGTATGCTATTCAGTAACTGTATGTAAAACATGTACAATGAAATATGATATAAACATAAAAACTAAGTAAATGTCTATACCCACAGTGTGGCTTCAATTCCACATTCTAAATATCCTAGGTCAGCCATTAAATTTGTTACTGCTACTCAGTCACTATCATGAAAGACAGTATGAATTCCACCTGGTTATTTGCGAAAAGAAACACAATCTGAAAAACACTGTCTAAGTATTTCTTCAACACTGCTTGGTCTCCCTTTCCTGATTCTGAGACAAAATGTGTGCAATAGGACCAAAAATAACTAACTTTCAAGACATGATGCCAGAGGAGATTTTTAGTGAAATTAGTGAATTTAGTGAAATTATCAATTGGCACAATGCCTCAGCTAATGTGCATAAAATAACCCTCAGTTTATATCCAAATAGCCTTGTTACATACTCGCTTCATGGGGATCACACTATAATATCTTAAGAGTTTTAGCTGATGCTAGAAGTAATAATTGGACAATACAGGCAACTGAGGTACAGAACCATTAGTAAGAGTATACAACAGATTTGTCCCCAGGAGGAAAATAGACTTTTTACAGAAGCTCTTTAAATAAATAAATATAAATTGGTAGATAAGTAAGTAAGTAAATAAATATGCCCACACACACTTTGGTCAATGTCAATTTATATAGCACATTTAAAACAACATAGTAATGCTGTGGCCAAAGTGCTTTACAATAATAGAATAAAAGAAAAACAAAAAAATTAACATAAAACATAAATAGAAATAAAATATATGAACATAAAATAAAATACATAATAAACAGAAGTAATGTTATATAATCACAAAGAGGAAACCATCAGTATTACTGAAGGTCACGGAATGCAAGTGAATAGAAATGAGTCTTTAATCTTGTTTTGAGCAGTTCAATTGTAGACGAGTCCTTTATGTGATGAGGTAAAGAGTTCCACAGGCGAGGCACAGCAGCTGCAAAAGCCCTGTCCCCCTTGGTTTTACACTTGGTACGAGGAACAACCAGAGACAGCTGACCAGAAGATCTAAGCACTCTAGATGGCTGATGTAAAACACACAGTTCAGATAAATAGGCAGGAGCAAGCCCATCAGGGTCCTGGCAGGCTGCAGTGGCTTCAGGTTTTTGTTCCAACCCAATTGCTTCATGAGAAATCATTCATTGCTGATGAAGCACTTAATTTTCAAGTGACATTTTTTCTGGTTCATTTTAGTTTTTGAGCCATTAATTGCTAAGTTTAGTCTTAAAGAGCTATATTCATTGTTTGGTTTGAACACAGACCAGATGGACTATAAAAGCAAGAAAATTAAAAAGAAAAAAAAACTTTTGACTTGGCTGTTACAGTCCCAGTGAGACATATTGCTGTTGGTATAAAACTTGGCTAGAAGTATTCAGTGTTAGTGTGACAGAGAGAGGATGTGTAGCATTGCCCATAATGGCATTCAGTTTTGTTTTAACTCTCTCCTTTGATATCCTCCTCCTCCCATACTGGTGATCCAGTGTGCATCCTATAACTGAATTGCCCTTTTAATTAGCTTGTTCATTTGGTGGGCCTCTCTTGAAGTGATGTTACCAGCCCAGCATACCACAGGTCGTAAATGTCCTCTAGATGGAAGTGTGGACACAATGGAGAACTGTATCATTTTAAATGCCATTCACTGCCATATAGAGCTCTAGAGCAGAGGTGGTCTACAGTGGCTACTGGTTTTCATCCTAACCATTTTCTAAATTAGTGACTAGTTTTTGCTACTAATAAATATTAAATAAATGTAATGAAGTTAAAGATTCAGACCCTTTAAATCTGGGCTGAGCAATGCTGGTCCTGGTGGGCCGCAGTGGCTTCAGGTTTTTGTTCCAACCCAATTGCTTCATGAGAAACCATTCATTGCTGATGAAGCACTTAATTTTCAAGTGACATTTTTTCTGGTTCATTTTAGTTTTTAAGCCATTAATTGCTTAGTTTAGTCTTAAACAGCTATATTCATTGTTTTAACTCCTCCTTATTAGCAATAAGATGCAAATGACAAAGGAACCAGCAGTTCTAGATTGTCTCCATTTCCACCCATATGTATTCATCATTCACTATTTGGTTTAATTAATTACTTAGAAGGAAACTGAAGAGAAAGTGAAGAACTGAAAATTACTCATCTGTTTTAGGCATCAAATCACTTGGATGATACATGTATCATTAGAAAGGAAAAAAAATCTCTGATTTAAGAATGAACTGACATGGTAAAGATAAAACACTAACAAGTCATGAAATTAAATAATAGCTGTTATTTGTGAGGATTGGCTTCTAATTAAGCAACAGGATTGGAACAAAAACCTACAGCCACTGCGGCTCTCCAGGGACAGAGTTGGCCACCCCGCTCTAGAGTACAGTATTTAGTCTGTAAGCTCTCCAATGTGCAGTGCAGGACAGACTGGCATTATCCATTTTGTTACACGTGGAACACAAGTTGTTGGCTTAAAAAGATACTGCCAGACACTCTTGATGTCAGCTAAAGAGCCTGAGTCCTCCAAACGAGGCCTCTTTAGATTGCAGCTTCTGCACCTTATCTGATCAAATGAGCAATTACTGAGGAGATTGTTCCTCCCCCAAACTATGCGACTCTTCAATTCCACCCAGGAATTACCTGCATTTTTATTACTCTTTAATTTAATATTGTTTTTTGTATCAGTATGCTGCTGCTGGAGTATGTGAATTTCCCCTTGGGATTAATAAAGTATGTATGTATGTATGTATGTATGTATGTATGTATGTATGTATGTATGTATGTATGTATGTATGTATGTATGTATGTATGTATGTATCTATCTATCTATCTATCTATCTATCTATCTATCTATCTATCTATCTATCTATCTATCTATCTATCTATCTATCTATCACCAAGTGACACCCCAGAGATGTCTCTGTGAGGCACCATCTAAATACTTGCTCAGGAAAAAAGGACCATAACTCAGTGATGGGTAACATTGATGACTGATGAATAAAACTTTGTACAACTTGTCAAACAAAACAATGTGTTTATGTACAGCTAAGAAACCAATGGCAATATGTCTACTCTTTCCTTTAATAACACTTGAATACCTCAAATGTGGACTCTCTCTAGCAAGCTTATTGCTCTTAACCTAGTTGTAACTCTGGTTCATATAGCAGGACCCCAGTTGCTGAGGGTGTAGCTGTAATAAAGTCTAGAGTGATCCCTTTGACTTCGAAGGGCAATCGGTGCCAGACTGGAAGAATGGAAGACTCAAATGTGTTAGAGTTAGACAAGGGGGCTATACATACAAACCTTCCTAAGAGACAGCAACTGCATGAGAAGAGAGACAAACCATACATAAAAGCCACACATTCATCTAGCTAGCAATGGGAGCTGACTGATCACCAGCTACCCAGCAGGCATAACACAGGTATAACAGTGTTAAACTGCAAATTTGTTGTATATATGTAAGTTTAATTACCTTTTTTGGTAGGTCGTTCTGTTAGTGTTAGCATTCGGTAGACTCGAAATGCATTACTACCCTTTTTAATACTTTTATCTTTAACTTCTTCAATGTCAGGCAAAGAGTTCATTGCACAACGGAAATTGGCTTTCCATGTCTTTGGATCTGGCTTATCTACTCCAGGCTGGTATTTTCCTGCAAAGATAGAACAATATTGCAGTGAATAATTACTTAGTGCAAATTGCATTTAAAACTATAGTAAGGTAGTTGGCTGGTGGTAGGGAAAAATTACAGGGAATTTTCAAGACTTTATTTTAGACAGTCTTCATGTACAATAATACAATATAAATTTGGAAATGATGCTGTTATTTCAATTTCAGAGCCATTATTTGTAACTATCCTGATACCTTGCATTACTAACAGAAAATAGTTTTGAGTAGTGTTGGTTAGTGAAATTCACCAAAGCATTTTCTGCAGCAAATATGCAGTGTTCTCCAGTGACCTTGTTCACAGAATATTTTCCTAGACATCTGCTGTGCAACCAACTTAGGCAAATATTTTTTTCCCTAGTGCCACATGATGCTTTGTGAGGCTAGTGTGACATCACAGATATAAAGCAACCATGTACAGAACTTTCACACATGCCTGCTGTAAAATTATTGCAGATCTGATTCACACAGAGATGGAAGATTATAAACTACTATCTGAAGTATCCAAAATGTCAACTATTTCATGCATCCCAGTAATTTTTCAATATAACTTACATACAAAATATATTGATATCAATATAATAAAATGAATCTAAATTTATTAACTTGGACTCATTTGTGCTCTTTTAATTTTGCTGAGGACAGAACAGTAAACTAGCTCACCAAGTACCTTCTAAGCACGTCTAAGACCCAAAGAAGGCAGTAAGTTTGGGGAGGCCACAAAATACACTGGTCTTTGAACCTCCTACATGCCTCTTATCTGTCAGGTTATTAGATCTAATTTCATCTGATCATAGTGCATATAAAATTTTAAACATTTGAAGTGTTGTACTCTCTACTCTTCAGCCATTTTCAGCTCCTTTATTACATTTATTTTTTGGTATGTAATATATAGTAGACACAATAAAGGTAAAAAAAAAACCCTTAGTGCATAAGAGCTTAAATGCAAAACAAAACTATGCAGGACTTCTGAAAACATTCTAAATTCAATACCTGTATGAATGGCCCAATTTCTAAATAAAGGGGCATCTTTATCCACATCCCATCCATGGCGAGCTGCATGCATCCAAGGAATCTGAAAAATCTTCTTTTCCTGAAAATTAAGCACAAGCCCTTATGTTATCAGAATGAGCACACTTGGGATTCCAGACTTAAAAACATCTTATGGTAAAGAGCTGGAAAATGTTATCCCCTTTTCAGACACAAGTCTCTAAATTAGAAAAAAATATGAAATATGATTATAAAGACTGACATGTTTTCTTCTAATACAAATAACTGAAATATTGTAAAGTGGAAAGACACATTCTGTCCTCTTAGTAACGTGGGCATTTTTAAACAGAAAGTACAAAATTTCAAGATTTCCTAACAAGGTGTCAATACCACCAAGTTGTCCTAATGTATGAAAGTGCCATATTCATTTTTTCCTTTTTCAAACTTCAGGGCATTGAGACAAAACTTAGAAATCTAACACTAGTTTAAAAAAACACATTTATTCTGCCTATATATTACTTCTGTTGTTTTTTGCAAACAAGTCTAACATCAACCATTCTGGATAAACCAGGAAATGTAGCAAATCCATTCTACCATCACTGAACTGTATAGTTTATATACTCAACCACTCAGAGCTTCAGGCGATTACTGTAGCTGTGATTAGCCACACACCTGTATGTAAAACTGAAACTCATGGGCTTCCTTTTGGAAACTGCCCAAGTCTGTAATTAGACTTGTGCAAACGTGAAATAAAAATAGAACAGCCATCTATCTATCCGTCCATTTTTTTTTTTTACCTCTATTGCATCTCAATTAAGGCTTTTTGAAGAACAATTCATCTGGACCTGTTTTACACTCCAACATAAAAGCAGCGTCATATTGCATATAATTCCAAGAGAAACATGATATGGCTTAGTGGTCCATACACTTCAATTTGCTATTTTCACTTTTTTTGTTTCTTCAGTTTAACTTTTCTATTTGCACAATATTGACTGGAAAAAACGGAACTGTGATAAGTGCAAAAGGAAAATAGCTTATAAAACTGCACAATGTCAGCAATTATCAATACCAACAAATAATAAAGACATACTAATACACACTCTAACAACAACAACAAAATGTACTGTAGCCATTCACCTAAACAATTTAGGGCCATAGGAAAAAAATAGGGTAATAATGTTTAAGAAATTGCCAAAACTAGCCACTACAGGCTGCACAGGATTATGCCTTTTGTTTATCACATACTTGTGGTAGCACTAATAGCCATAGAATAACACACACTGCATAGTATTTTACAAAGTATTATAGGTTCTGGTAGTAATAATAAGTTATTAACAAGTGTCCATGATGTTGATGGAGCATGACAAACTCCTGCAACTCATCTGTTGCTCATCATGCTAATGTCTTCTGTTTAAAAGTTAGTGAAGCCATTCATGCCTTTAATGTTAAAATCAAGATTTTAAAAATCAACCCTAAACTTAAACAAAGGTAAATACACAGATTTAAGGAAGTATATGACTATATACTATATTTTCACCAGACTGAAAATGTGTGCTTAAAATCCCTGGCTATCCACTGATCAAATTCTAGTAAAATGTTAACAGGAAACTGGTTATCCATGGCTTATTCCTACAAATTTAATTTTTACATAAGAAGCATTCAATGTATTGTATGTAGAGATAGTGAACCAATAGATATCTAAACGCTAATCTTGAACTGTCCCATAATAGCTAGTTAGTTTGTGAAGTAGAGTTATATGAATCTTTCTGGCTAGATACGTAGGTGCATGTAAACATTGCAAGATCTTAGTGAACAAAAATCTAGCTTAGACATTTGTATTGCCATTTTCTTGTATTACTGAAAAAAAGACTGCCTAGGAGTATGGATGGATTAATTATTATCATCATTAACTGGGGGGTTTCACTTTGCTTTATGTTAATAAGACTGTGTTGGAAATTTGCACATGAATGTAAATGTTAAGTATCTTCCAATAGGATGCTATAACCTGGCCTAGGAGTTTTACTGCAAACCCAGGTTATACGACAATGCTAGGCTATAAAATTTATTGATAAAAATACCACAATGATAAGTGGCCCTAATTTAAAATATACTTTTACACATATCAGAATTTAACAAATTATAAACTATAGAGTTATGCCATTCAAATATGCCAGCTACTATGATCTATGTCATATAAAAGGTTATATTTAACAGCATTACTCGTTGCTGTTCCCCTGTACCTTACATTGCTAGAAAAGCATAAAAATACTTATCAAAAGAAATTTATTGTGCACTATGTATCCACTATTGCACTCAATGCATGTTTTCAAAACAAATCATCAAGTAAAAGTACCAGGTGAAACTTCTCAGTCTAATTTTATTTATTACAGCAACACCAGCATCAGTACCGAGTTAAAATGATTTTAAAACGTACTCATTATTTGCATCTTGAAATTTTAAGCATATTAAAACTAATTATTAAGAAATGTTCAAGGTAAGGAGAATTAGATTCCTAAAAAGACACATCTGTATCACAGTTGTTTTGATTTGGAGAGTATCTAATTTAGTATCAAGAATTTAAATGCTGCCTTTATTTTAATACCAAATCATCATTTCAGATATATAATGCTGCATGGGCATAGGAGACACTGGCATCACCAATTTAGCTGTGCCACACAAGCCCATTGCTTAAGAAGCAGCGGTCACACTCTTAACTTCAACTCAAGTCTCAGTTCCGGGTCATACCTGATAGGACTGATCAACCACAGGCAAAAGAGCATCCAGATATGCTGCACTAATTAAACTTTTTTGTTAGTGAACAAAGAACCATATCTCAATGACTGGAAACTTTGATGAACAAAACATTGCACCAATTATCAATCAAAAAGGTAGGGCTTATGTGCACCCAAGAAACCAATGGCAAAATGTCAGCTCTTTCCTTTATAATACATTTCATGTACTTAAACCTTCTGCTCTTGACCTGGCCCAAACTGTGATCAATAGCAGGATTCCTGTTGCCTAGGATGTAGCCGCAACACAGTCTGGAGTGATCCCTTTTACAACGAAGGGCAACCTGGTGCTGGAACTGAATAGGGGAATATTATTTGTATCAGAGTTAGATGAGAGTGCCAAGAATCCAAACCTTGAAAAAGTAAAGAAAAGTGCATGAGGAAGAGAGACCATATGGTAAAGCCATGCAATTGTCTTACTAAAGATGGGAGTCAAATGATAACAGGCTAACCAGTAGAAATGAATTGTATGCTAGCAAGTGAGGGCCACTATGTGCGAAATGTCAGAGAAAGCTGCAGTACTGCACACCAGGTGCAATCAAAGTGAAGAAGAATAGCTTCTTAACAAAGAAAGAAAATATCCTGTACATCCTTCCACATTTGCTGGAGAAAGCTGACCAAGAACGATTGGAAGAAAGCTTCTTGTACACCAGGGGGCCTCATGTATAAATGGTGCATACACACAAAAATGTTGCGAACGCCCATTTCAACGTACACTTCAAGATGTATAAAAACTATACTTGGCGTAAAGCCACTCACTTTTTCACGGCATCCTCTCCCCTTGCGTACGCAGGTTTCTGCTTGGTTTTGCAAACTGGTGGCACCCAGAGTCAAAGCAGTGCTACTCTTTCTGTGTGGTCTCCCTTTATTCAGATTCACATCAATGATGCTGGATTTATGAAATACTGTATATTGAAATTAACTGGATATCATTTACAAATTTAAGGCATTGATTGCAATCACTTTGTAACAACATAATGGTGCATGCAATGGCCAAACTATTCCAAATACCATAGCTGCTTTAGCATTGTAATTCCCACTGCACCACTCAGAGTATTTTAACTTATTGTATCTGTGTGTGGAATCACAGTTGTACAGTAGTTGATCGGAAAGCCCTGGAGGACATTTATAGCACATGCTGCATCAGGAAAGCCCAGCATCTGCATGAATTTCACTCAGCCATGCACAGTCTATTTGAACTTCTTCAATCTGGAAAACACTATCCTGCAAAGACCTCGAGGCTCAGAAACAGTTTCATCCCAAGACCTACAAGCGCACTCCATCAGTCCATCAAGTGCTCCCGGTAGAACTGTTTGAACTTATAATTACAATTACCTTGCTGTAAACTTGCACTACAACTGTAATATAGCACAACCTGAGACACATTATGAATCTTTTGCACTATCTGCACTATATATCCATGTATATTGTATTTATACTTTCATACTATATATTTTTCATTGTTTTTTATCGTATTATTATTGTTGTTGTTATATCATTTTACAGGAAAATAAGTTTACAATGACAATAATGTGCAAATCATTCATATGGTACAATGAGATTCAAAGGAATTTGATTCAATTCAATAGAAATGAGTGCATATTTACATGATGATGATGATGACTGGCTTCTAAGCTGATTTAGATTTCCAAGAGCTATCCTCTTGGTGCTGTGTGCTGTTAGAATATTAGGATGTATACTTGATATTATTTTTATGATGAAATGCATTAGAGTATTGTTATTACATTTTACAGATAAATCATTAACTTCATTTAAATAATGTATACTGTTCATCAAACATGAATAAACACAATAATCAAACATGAAGGGGCATAGTGGCGCAGTGATAGCGATGAGCTGGCACCCTGTCCCAGGATTGTTCCCGTCTTGTGCTGTATACTTGCTGGGACAGGCACGACCCTGGATGGTTAGATGGATGGAATAATTAACCATGTATTGCAAAGATTTTTCAATGTTACTTAAAAGTTTTGAAGAATCATCATTCTAAGCTTATAGCTGGTTTTATATTTATTACAGAGTGGATATTGTGGCGATTGGTTGAGAAAAAAAAAAATGGAAGAACAAGAGTTGGGGGTTGGTACCTTTGACAGACACAGTACTGCTACAATAAATTATTTTATCAAGAGTCACACACATCCCAGCAAGCATCATGCGGGAAACAGGAAGAATCCCTGGACTGGGTGCCAGCTACCACTGCGTCAACATGTCGCCATGTTTAATACATACTTTATATAATTTAATGATGAAATGCGTTAAAGTATAAATCTTAGTATTCTAAAATGTTCAGAGAGCTGTAATATCATGAATGTATCATAATATCATGTAAATGTATTCTGTGTGGCGATCAGTGCCTGTGTGCTATTGTCTGTAAAAGAAAAAGCCCATTTAAGAAGCACATAGTGATTCACACACATAGAATAAAAGGCATTTAATGTGCTGCTTTAGTTACAATGGGATTTGATAAACTCTAGTAAAATAAACATCAATTTTAAGATGAAGTTTACAATGTTCTACTTTAATGATAAAATAAACTATGAGATTAAACTGGAAATTTTCAACATTTCGACCTTTTTTTCTTCACTGTCTCCCTATTTTTTTTCTTTTCTCTGTGCCCTAGTACACTTCTGTATGACACACAGACGATGGGCTACAACTCACATTTTCATGTCGACTTTGACATTTGACCACATCTTTTTATATTTTAGGCACTGTGCAACTTTCTGAATTTGAACTTTTAAGTGCCATTCCATCATATTCTTTTTGTTGCTCATACCACTGCCTAAGCCACCAAAAAGTAAGTTTTTCCTTGTCTCCACTTCACTAAATTTAAGGAATCACTGCATTTTTTTTTATTTGCACTTTCCATACCGTCCCAACATTTTCTGATTTGGGATTTCATATATACTACTGAAATGTGCCCCCTGGCTGCCTATGGGGTCCCAAACCTCACTTTGCTTGCAATAAGTCCACAGTATTCCAACATGGTCAAAACTCTGTCCCTGTGATTTATTTATAGTTAAAGCAAAAGCTAAAACTATTGGAAATGAATGTCTATGCAAGATGAATGGTATTCTACTTGCTGAAGTATTGACAGTATCTAACTTAATATGCAGAAGGAAAACTACTTCTGCATGATCACCAGTCATGATTTAGATAGATAGATAGATAGATAGATAGATAGATAGATAGATAGATAGATAGATAGATAGATAGATAGATAGATAGATAGATAGATAGATAGATAGATAGATAGATAGATAGATAGATAGATAGATAGATAGATAGATAGATACTTTATTAATCCCAATTTTGTGGCCAACATTCAGTTTATGCAGTTTTACAATTTGTAAGGATGTGCCATTACATAGGCTTTATTCGTCAATTACTAACACACAGAAATACTGTTCTTGGCAGAATGGATGTATGTAAGGTATTTTGTTTGACGAATGTACGTTAAATTGTTTTTTATTGACATGAGAGTATCATTGTTGCATTCTCCTAATGAAGACAAAAAATCTTATATAGATGTATAATATATGACATATGGTTTTGAAGAAAGATGTGTGTTGCATGAAAACGTTACATGAAAATGCTGCACGATTTCTGTAAACTTCATACTTTTCCAAAGCACTTCATCACAAAGGTTTTTGTTTATCCCTGACAAGGCTGTCAATAGTGAGCTTTCCTACAAAGCACATGAAGGTATCTCCAAACCAACTTTGGGTCAGGTCCACTAAGTCCTGGACCTGTTCCCGGATGTGTATAATCTGCGACAACCAAAACTGATGTCCCTTGGCCAAGGGGCTCATAGCAATAGGAAGGAGGATCTGTTGCAACAGGAAGTCAAAAATCATCAAGCCTTTCAGGAGGAAAGTTTTTAATACCTGTAACGACTCCCCGGTTAAAAAGGGGGCCAAAATAGCTGCCCATCCTCTTTTGTCCCAGCACATCAGTTGTACACCGAAACACAGCTGATGTGTTTATCAAGGGTTGCTTGTCCATCACCAAGGCAAACACAGGTTCGCAGCGCCACCAAGGCAAAGACAAGTTTGCAGCCTCCCCATATAACACATCTGTCACCTGCTGCATGATGCGGGGAACATTCTAACCCACCACTGATCTGGCTCTGCCACTGCTTGTATACCTGACTTTTATGGTTTTGAGTGGAATAAGGTTGGCTTTCTTTGAGTCTTTGGACTCAGAGTCTTCTCTCAGGTGTAAGATAATAACTCACATGTCACAATACATACTATGCAGGTATAAAACGGGATGGACAGGATCCTGGCAAGGAGTCAGGATGATACCTTACTCAGACAGGAGACTCAGAGTGGACAGAAAGACATCCTGGCAGAGAAAAGGAAGGATGTTGTGACCAGACAAGGCTTACCTAATGGATGGACAGATATCCTAGCCAGAAAAGATGGTTCCTTACCTGGGCAGGAAACCCCACACAAATGGACAGTCTTCCCGACTAGAAATGTGCATAGCACCTTCCTTAGCTGAGATAAAAGAGGAGGACAGGGTAGGACCATCTATTGGGAGGGCAGGTGTTTATTCCCCCCAGTCACTAAATGGCAGCAGCCCTTGATATCGACGACCATTTGGGAACAAGCAGTTGTAGTACGACAGCCCTGCTGGGGACTGTGGGTAACGCAAGAGGGCGCTGCAGGGAGAGGTACACCATATTATGCGTGACGTCCGTATGACCCGGAAGTCCAGCACCAGAAGTACTTCCAGATCTTTAATAAAAGGGACTATACCTCCCTTGTCCAGGCAAGTTGGAACTGGGAGGAGCACAAGCAACACTCAATTGGAGGAGGGCAGTGTGGTGGAGAAAGGAGAGGTGTATGGAGAAGAAATAACTTGTGCTTTGTGTTTTTTTGTGAGGTATTTATATAATAAACACCAGTTTGTTTGACCTAGGACTGTCCTGGTGTGTATGTGTTGGGGCTTAGGGCTGGACTATAAACAGTGAAAATAGAAGTTATTTAATGTGGATTTTTGCCAATTTATGAATTGTATAGATCCCTTCAGAGTTTGTGTATCCCAGTTGGAAGGTGAAACATAGTTTCTTCACACATACCTAAACACCTTGCTAATATCTCTGAATACTCTACAAAGCTCAATTAACACTGAATGAGTGACTTGCTACCCATCTCTCCATTGCACTACTGCTTTAGGTGCCAGAAAAAACAGCAATTGTAAAGTGCTGTTGTAAGAATGCACCTGATGGTAAATGCAGACACAGAATAGTGTAATTTTTAAGGGTTCAAAATTTCCAAACACTTTTCAAATAACATGCAAAACAAACTTCTTGGATCTCCTACGATTGGCTTACTTGCACCTATGTCGATATGCATGAACTAACAAATTACCACTTTGTTCACAAACCTGGAAAGTTTCCAAGAATTATATTAAGCTTTGACCTGTAAAACTGCCAAATGCATTTCCCAGGATTCTGGACTTGGGCTTTGTTCACACATGCCCTCAAATAAACATTTTGAAAGTAATTGCATGCATAGCCTAAATATGTAATAGCGCTCACTTATGCTTATGCTGATCCTACTGTAATAAATAAAGCAGGGTTTGAAAAATGGATAGAGTATGTGTTTAATTTCAATCACTAAATATACAGTACCTAAATATAACATTGTACTTAATATTGCTACTGACACACATCATGTAGCATTTAGACCCCACTTGAATGTAAGAGAGTATATTTTTTCATTTGTTCTTCATTGAGCAAACGGAAATTTAATACAAAACTCTAAATCTCAGGCTTCCTTAGGATGTGAAAATATATGACAGGATATATTATTTACGAGCACTCATGCATAAATGGACTTATCAAGAGCAAGTAATGCCTACAATTGTTCTTCTCTTGCTTCAACAAATGCACTTTTACCAATATATCTATTAATGACACCTCTTTGATTGTAGTGGCCTCAGAAAATGATGGTTATTTCATTGGTGAAACATACAATTAGTGTCTGAAAACTGACCAAAAAAAAAAAAAAAAATTATCGAGACACGCTCCTTTCCTGAACCTCTTGTTATAAACTATGACAATATTGGTAGGGTTTTAGCATTTTAATTTATAGATATCAGCATTTGGTACAGTATGCATCTGCTTTATAAGAAAACACTAAGGTCTGATTATTAAGCTCCTCAGAGCAATCTTATGTGTCAGTTTGGCTTTGGTAGAGAGACAAAAAACAATGTGCAAGTTTGAGAAACACGAGGAAGAGTAAAGGCGCATGTGGAGAGAGTCACATTTAAAGATGACAGTATAAAAATCAGACCAGAGGTGAGTAAGGTGCACTGAAAAAAATGACAGAGTAGGAGAAGTAGGCTTTATGGGAACATGTGCAAGAAAGGGAGTGATAGTAAAGAGAGATTCAGACACACACACATACACACACAAATACAGAATAAAGGAGCTAAAGCTATACATATGACAAAGAATAGCAAATATTTTAAAATTATTCTGTTACCTGTCTTTGACAGGCAACATGGCTAGTTTTCATAAAGCAAGTTTAACACAAAGACTTTTTTTAATCAAAAAAGTTGACTTCACTGCCAGTTATTTCAGTTTCAGAAGAAAAAAAAAATCAATGAAAGTATTATTACATTGTTCATAGAAGGTTTCAATTGACTTGTTCACTTAAACTTCAAAGTGATTAGAATTGGTCTAAAAACAAAATAGCCTGAAACTATATTCCAATCAAATCAGGCAATGGCCAGGTAATATAATGAAAGATTTCCTCACCCATGTAAAAACCACTTTCAGTTATTACTATTTAGAAGACATTAAACGTCAATTAAAACACAGAACCACTGATCATCTTGATAATTCCTAAAAGCAGATACCTTACAAACCTTAAAGAATTGTTAAACCCTCAAATTTCAATAAACTGTTTGAAATAACTTTAAGCTTATGCATGAAGCATGGTATAGACTCTAACTGCAATTTCTCAAGCAGAGATACAAATCATGTTTCATATACATGCATATAAACATTTTATTGACGATATTAAATACTGCATATTGTGTTATGTTCCAATGTTGCTATTAATGTACAAAGGCCATAGCATAAAAGCAGATTTCTAGAAATGTTTCATGAGATTGAAGTTTAAAAATGTTGTTTCTTTTTTCTCTCAGTATTAATATTATGGTACTAGTAAAGGATATCAGACTAGACATTCTACTCAAGTTCAACACTACTAATAAACACATTTAAAGACTACTGTCTAATCATTTACCTACAATACATTATAAATATGTTTAAATAATTAAAGTCATTTAAAAATATTTTTTGTGATCAACAATGCTTCCTTTGGGTAGTAGCTTTTTACAGATGATAAAACACAAAAAAGAGACAACTGCAACTATATAAAGGATTTTTACAAAAAAAAACACACACAGGATTTTTAGGTTAAATATTATGTACACTGTATATTTACTCAAACACATACACACCTACAACTGGTAAACAGAATTCCAAACATTTTTTGAAACAATCTTTCAGTCTGTTTATTGTGAGTAATGCTTTTCTAGGGTATTTAAGAATTCTGTAATAGAAAAGATACACACCAGTGTAGGCCTGTGCTGGCTCACTGTTAACCAGATCACTATGGTCCAATGCCAGTTATTTTTGTAATTTTTGTCTGATTAACTGTTGGTACTTTTAGGGGAGACTGGGGAGAATGGCAAAATTATA
Source organism: Erpetoichthys calabaricus (assembly GCF_900747795.2). NCBI lineage: Eukaryota > Metazoa > Chordata > Cladistia > Polypteriformes > Polypteridae > Erpetoichthys > Erpetoichthys calabaricus. The sequence goes on along the minus strand of NC_041398.2, from coordinate 144,208,031 downwards.
ACAATGAATCAAAGCACTTACATTGGAAAAATGTAATCAGAAGTGGCAAATAAAATGCTAATTTCAAAAATGGGCAGGGCTATAAAAAAACAAGTGTAATGAACACTACAACACTATGATTTGCAAGCTTTCCAAAGCTTTCCACAGCTCAGAAAATCGATTTAATGAATGCTGTGCTTTATGGAAATGAGTGGACAATTTCTGTCATGAGTCACGGTTCACTGGTTTTGAAACAACTGCTTTTAAGAAAAAAATTTAAAATGGACCTTGGGCAAGAATAATGAAACAGAGTGATACTGAAGATGGAGGTTACTTCGGAGGCAATTGCAAAATCTGCAGTTTGGACAAAACAATAAAATCACAGCCAAAAAAAGTTAACAGGTTATTTGTGGGCACTGCTTTAGAAATAGTCTTTAAATTCTCAAATACAAGCAATTTGTAAACACATAAAACACAATCACTGCAATTCTTTTGCTCAGCAGATGGACTCTGCTTTATAATTCATTCTTACAGCGTTGAAGACAATTTCAGTCTAACCATCTACTGTCTGTAATATTTGGCCTACAAGCACACCTCTACATTGAAGTTAAAAAAAACAAAAGCTGCTCTCTATAGTAAATGATAATATATACTAATTGTTTCAATCTTTGCGTTCAAGAGTAATTTCATTTAAACTAATATAAACATACAATAAAACAGAAATGTACAGTACATGTAAAATGACAACACTCAATATTTTTGCAGCAAATATAATGAATAATTAGTATGTCACTGTGTTTTATACTATAGTTATGCAAACTGCATTAACACACTTGCATAAAATTATATTAGATTGTATTAAGAACAGAAAATATTACTGTATATGAGCTATAAGAAAAGTCACCTTTCAAACAAACATTCAAAGCACAAAATCTTTTATATGACCAAGAACTTGTAAAATATTCTGCTTACTGAGAGAAGATGAGGTAAGAAAGGGTGTTTAGAATAAGTACAACATATCTGATTAGCTTTTGTAAACAAAAAATGAATAAATGGAGTTAATACACATTGCTGCTTGTTCACTGGTTATCTGTTTGTCACAATGCTTTACATTTATTCCCGGTCTTGATTGAGTTCACAAAGCCTTACAAAATTTCAATTAGTTATCCAAATCAAGTCAGACTAACACAGCTGAAAACCAAGACCTCGGCCAAAAAGAAGAAATGTGATCACGTTCCAGTTGGATCAAAGATTCTTGTTATGATGACATGCTGTCTTTATGGGTCTTAAATGTATTAACTGTTTAGTCAGAATATTCAATATAAATAATAAAATAATATTTGTCAATACTTCATGATAGAAAATCATTAACATCATAATGACATTAGTTGTGATGAATGACAATGATAAAAGAAAGACTAAAGACTTCAGAGTATGTCTGTACCTCCCTTTCACTGATTTTACACCAAAGGAAGAATTAAGTCAAGTATAACAGAACTGTGTGAATCAAAACTTAGTTAAACTATCAAATACAACACTAAGGCACATTATAGTTGATGACAGGATGATCAGACAGTATTCACTGATCAAGGATCAAACATATAAAGTGATGCTAGAACTACTAAAGAAGCAGTTATGGAAAAATATCAGGTACAGTAGTTGGAAGAAACCTATACGTAGCAGGCTCTAGTTAACACTGTACATTTCACAAGCTATAATTGTATTACTTAATTTTGTACATTATTTTATGATACTGAAACATAAGTTAAAGCTTTCAGCATATTTTAATATAAAAATATAACCAGATAATTAATTTTAAAGGTTCTTGACTTCTACCTTAAATACATTATGTTAGATACATTAAATGTAGATGCTGATTTCTTATTGGAGGCAATTGAGCAGAAAAAAACCCCCCACAAAAATCATTAAATAAAACTGTTGATCAAAAACATTTTTTTCTTCAAATTTGATATGGAAATCTCCTCCATGTTTTAAACATGTTATAACAAAATGGTCACCCAGTATTATGAGAGCCTGATGTTACTAACAATCATTCTGAAGATTAAGATATACACACCTTAATAAAATTATATAATAAAACAAGCTTTATATTCTTTAAACTGGATAGGACAGGTTTAGTTTGATGACATTGGAACCCTTTACTTCCAGAAGCAAAATAGACAATTTCAACAAAAACTAGGCTTTTGTGAGGGGAAAAAAAGACTTAACTGTTCTCATTCACACTAGACCATTTTAAGTTACTGAGTATGTGAGAGGACTCCACAGTACAAGGGGAAACCAACACAAACCTTAGGTTTACAAAAATCTCTGCACATAAGGACATAAAACTATTATGCAAGTGCAGTATGTGTGTGTGCATGTTTGGTGTGCCCTAGATGTCTTCTCAAATTAGGACAGGTCACTTCAAAAACCACCTTAACCACCTAAGTCAAGAAGATGTCATTTTACTCAAGTAATTCTTTGGGCTTTACATTGCATGGCTCAGTATACTTAAGAATGGTTACTTGTCTATTGCAACTCCATCAAATTTAAAAAAAAAAAAAATAATAATAATAGTATTTTAATTTCCTACCTGTAATGATGCTGCAGAGTGATTTGAATTCTTGTATTCTCTAAAGTGGTTTGAATCATTAAGTTCAGTTGAAAAGAACAGATTAAGATTAATGATTCACTTACTCATTCATTTATTTTACTGACCTAAATACTGAGTTGATACACCATTCACATTTCTTTCTGTCACTTGCATGTTACACATCACTCCTGCCAACATACAGGGTGCACAGGTTTTAGCTTTCTACCAGTTGCATTTCAAGGAAGCCATAATGCATGCATAGTTGCTTTAAATAACATTTTAAACTAAATTAGGCAGTTTTGCCACACCTAGGCCCAGGAAAGCTTTACAGCACAATTTTAGTAGGCTTATTGATTAACACAGTGAATAAAAACTCAAAGATAAAATTTAAGATACATGCATGCATTCATTGCAAAGGCTCAGAACTGATCAATCCAAATACGACTTCCCATGCTGTTTTACCCCTAATACATGATGTCTATACATAATTTCAATATAGCAAAGGATAATATATTGTATACACACATATACAGTAAATTGGACACAGACAACAATAAAGCATAATACACTATACACAATCAAAAGACACGCTAGATATAACTGAATTCTTGCCAATGTTAAGAAGTGGCATGAAAACAAATCCTGACCTGTGATAACACAAAATAGAAAGTCCTAAAAAAATAAATTCAGCTTCAGGGAATAAAACTAATTCCTCATTAGAATTTGTAAATCCACACAAGATACTAATGAATTCCTTTTTTTTTTTTTTACTGAGAACAGACCTCAAAGTTGTTTTCAACTCCTATGAGTATTCCAGAACTCTCTCTAAACATCATCTTCAGCCCCTTCCATTCTTTCTGGTTGTGTTTATGTTGGATTACAGTAACAGGCACCAACAACATCAGACACATTAAGACAAAATGAAGAGGGGTTTTGTTCAGCTAACTACAACATTCCAAGTATAAAAAAAATGTGAAAATACAAGACACAGAAGAAAACACATATGTAATAAAAATGTTATATATACAAAATCCTTTAAGATATTTTAATATGTGAACTAGTCATGGTTGTGCAGCACATATTTCTCTGGGACGGTTTACTTTATGTTTTGATGCTATTTACACATAAAGCCCTTGCACTATCCTAATAATGCAAACAGGGATCCTGCTTAGTTTAATAGCAAGCTAAAAATGTATCCACAAAATCTTTGAGCTGGATAAAATTTGTCACTAAAAAGTACATTTTTCAAAGAAATTGCCAAGAGCCTGAAGATGCAGAGAACAAGTGAGGTTTTTGCACAGTATGTCCGTTTCATTATTAAGATTGGCTCCTCAATCCCAAAAATTTGAACTAGTACTGTGCTTTGCAGAGTACATTCAAAATACATTATTTCTTTTAGTAACTGTTAATTGAATATGCAGTTACACACACCATTTTAAGAATTCATGGTGGACCCAAAACATTGTAGTTTTGCATAATCCAAATATGTACAGGTATAACCACTTTCTTTTTATAGTGTATGCATTACTCTTACATTCCTTTTAAAAGGTAAAAAACTTGTTTTTTATTTAAAATATTTGTTTCCCATTGCTGGGAAGAAAGAAGCTGTGCAGAAGGGACTGTAAGAACAGAATCATTATGCAGCAGGATTCTCATATGGTACTTTCTCCTGGTGCAGGTGTGCTCTGAGACCAGAACATTGGAGTGGACTTAAGGGATTAACATTACTGTGCTCCAGGTTGGAGCACAGGCAGATTAAGTGACTTGCTTATGGTCACATACTGTTAGTAGAGTGATTTGAACTCACAACCTTCGTTTCTTAAGTCCTAGGCAGAAAGTTTTAACCACTACACCACACTGTGTGCCAATAATATTAGCCCTTAGTTTTAAAAATAAATAAATAAAATAAAAAATAAAAATATAGTAGTTATAGTAGTTATATAGTAAGGCCTTACAAACTTTCCTTGGTGAAGACATGTAACAAGTTTAATAAGTCTCATTGACATTTAATAAGCATTAAATGATATAAACTGTTATGATGGCCAGGAACATTCCATTGATGTACAGAAAATCAGAATTTAATAATTGTGTGGAAGAGATTTTAGGGACATTAAACAGGGTAAGTCAGAGGTAGTCACAAAAGATCAACTTCCCCAAAAAGTTAGATCAGCTAAATTCATGGAATGTGAAATATATTCCTCCTCTGTAGGTGTTTATTATAAAATTTGACCAAAAAATAGCCCTTCTTGCCTAAAATACACACCAGCACTTCTAACTCCTAAAGTGTGAAAAACTACCACTTCAACTTGCACGCACTGAGCATTTGTAAGACAAGTATTTTTTAAAACTCATTCTGTTCTTTGCATTGTAAAAAAAGCACATGGAAATTGGAAATGCACTGTGGTAAATTGCACATACATTTTGCTTTCTCTGTAAATCTGCCTCAGGCATTTCAGTGGATAGTCATACTGACATTGGTTGTAACCAAATTTTAAAATGCAGCATATCCCTTCATTGTCTTACTCTGTGTTAAAGACTAACTCATAGAGTGAGTTTGACTTTTACTGCTCTGAGAAAAACAGAGTGAAAAGTGGTCTCCAATAAACAATTTGAACAAGAACGTGTCAAGTTTTTCTGGCCTAACCAGTTCATCTAGCAGTTACCCTATGTTAACATTCTGATGTAGGAAAAAGACTGTGAGCTTCAAAGCATTAATACAGCATGACACTGATGACTTTATTTATACTGGAATTCTCCTCTTTCATTTTTCATACTACCATCTCCTGCATTATTGACAAACATTATTTTATACATCCATATATAACCTCAATTTGAGTTAATTCAATGAATCGAATCTAGCACTGGTAAATTTAAATTTTAACATTCTAACTCCAGAGAGATAGACTGTTAGCAGTATAACACTTTATTTCTTAGTATGTTCTATACAAACCCATGTCTTAAATTTAAAGTTCTTCAATCAATATTCCACTGCACACTTTTGGAGTTAAGTAGAAAAATAATATGGTAAACATTGTATTCAAATGATTAAAATAACTATCTAAATTTTATATACTATATATATATCTAATTTTATATACATCCATCCATTTTCAAACCCACTGAATCCGAACACAGGGTCATGGGGGTCTGCTGGAGCCAATCCCAGCCAACACAGGGCACAAGGCAGGAACCAATCCCAGGCAGGGTGCCAACCCACTGCAGGACACACACAAACACACCAAGCACACATTAGGGCCAATTTAGAATCACCAATCCACCTAACCTGCATGTCTTTGGACTGTGGGAGGCCCAGAGGAAACCCACACAGACACGGGGAGAACATGCAAACTCCATGTAGGGAGGACCTGGGAAGCGAATCCAGGTCTCCCAGCTGCGAGGCAGCAGCACTACCACTGCGCCACCGTACCACCCTTATATACAGTACATCTAATTTTATATACTATATGACTGCAAAGTGAATCGTACAGTGTATGAGAACATGAGGGCAACCATTAAGAAGGATATCAGGGAGGCTAAAAGACAGTTGGAGAGGAATATAGCAGATAAGGAGAAAGAAGACCCTAAGAGATTCTTTCAGTATATTAGTAGTAAAAGAACAGTCAAGGAGAAGGTGAAGTACAGAAATAGTAAAGGGGAATTAAAAGATACAGACAATGAAATAGCAGATGCCCTAAACTTACATTTTTCTGAGGTGTTTACAAGTGAGCAAGTGGATAACCTCCCAGAGGTAAACGCGACTACTAAGGAGGTACTGAGGGATTTGGAAACTGTAGAGGGAGAAGTGCTGCTCAGATTAAATAAAGTGAAATCAAACAAATAACCAGGACCAGATAATATTTACCCTTGAGTTCTTAAGGAGGCTAGTGAGTACATATATAAACCCTTGACACGTATTTTTAGGAAGTCACTGCACACTGAAGAGATTACGAAGGACTGGAAAATGGCAAATATCATCCTATTACAGTGATACCTTGAGATACGAGTTTAATTCGTTCCGTGACCAAGCTCGTAAGTCAAAATGCTTGTATCTCAAATTAATTTTCCCCATTGAAATTAATTGAAATGAGATTAATTCGTGCCAGCCCCCAAAAAATAACCCCAATTTTTTGTTAAATGTTTTCAACATAAGAAAAATGTATTTATAATAATCAAATATTGTATACAAACAAAATAAAACCTAATACATAAAAGAGAATCTAAAGAAATAAACAGACGTTGGCAAAGCCAATTAGCGTATTGTAATGTTTTTTTTCTTTCACTTCACTTTTGCTTAACTTAATTTTCTTTTTCACTAGTTTTTTTCTTTTCTGCCACGCTTTCATCACTTCATTCACAGGGCATTTCAATAGAAACCTGTCCAAGGAGCTTTGTTTAGTCCTCCCCTTTAGAATGTTTCTGAAATGAGTTACGCAAGTGTCATTAAATAGCGCGGATGCACGTTCAGTTTCTTTTCAGTAAAGTCTGGCGTTAGGCAAGTGACATTAAATAGCGCGGCTGCACGTTCAGTTTCTTCTCAGTAAAGTCAGGCGTTAGGCAAGTGTCATTAAATAGCGCGGCTGCACGTTTACTTTCTTTTCAATAAAGTCAGGCGTTAGGCAAGTGTCATTAAATAGCGCAGCTGCAAATTCAGTTTCTTCTCAATAAAGTCAGGCGTTAGGCAAGTGTCATTAAATAGCGCCACTGTATGATCAGTTGTAATTTTTTCAGGGTGTTTCTTTAAAGTTCGAAACTTTTTCCCACATTGCAAACACTTCCTTTATCTCACTTTAAGAGATAACCTCCTCCGCGATACCGATCTCCTGCAGAACCTCCGTATGTTGCTGCGTATGTAGTTCCGTAAACTCCTCTGTCGTCAGTTCCTCGGAATGTGTGGGGACAAGCTCTTTGATGGCTCGTATTTCTAATTTTGGCTCGTAACTCAAGACAAAAAAATCGACCTAGTGACGGCTAGTATCTCTAAAAACTCGTACATTGGGGCACTCGTATCTCAAGGTATCACTGTATATAAAAAGGGTGACTGGGCAGATCCAAGCAACTATATACTTATTATATATATATTATATATATATATTATATATATATTATATATTATATATATATATATATTATATATTATATATATATATATATTATATATTATATATTATATATATATATATATATATATATATATATATATATATATATATATATATATATATATATATATATATATATATATATAAATGACAAGCTGGTTAAGTTTGCTGATGATACCAAGATAGGTAGATTAGTAGACTGGAAATTTGGAATCCGTTATATCATTATACAGTAGAAGGACTTCGATAGCATACAGGCTTGGGCAGATTTGCGGCAGATGAAATTTAATGTCAGTAAATGTAAAGTATTTCACACAGGAAGTAAAAAGATTAGGTTTGAACACATAATGGGTGGTCTGAAAATTGAGAGTACATCTTATGAGAAGGATTTAGGAGTCATAGTGGACTCTAAGCTATCAACTTCCCAACAGTGTTCAGAAGCCATTAAGAAGGCAAATAGAATGTTAGGTTACAGGGTAGGATTTAAAAGTAATGAGCCTCATTTTGTTCTGACGCGAACATACCTCGCTGCGCGCCCCACTTGCCAGCGACGGTGGGTCTTGGCTTCACAACACAACGGAGCTCCTACCGCTCCGAGCTTTCGGAGCGGTAGGATCGGCCTTGACGGGAACCCCTGTGCGGTAGTGCGTTACACGGCGGAATGGAAAGTTCATTAGAGCAACAGTACGCGTTGAAGACGAAGACCATGCTCATTGCCTTCTTTGGAGTGAAGGGGATCATCCACTACGAGATTGTCCCGCAAGGACAGACCGTGAATGCTGCTTACTACTTGGAAGTCCTGAAAAGGCTAAAAAGAAGCGTCGCGCGCAAGCGAAGGGACATCAAGGACAGCTGGAAGCTTCACCACGATAACGCGCCCAGCCACACCGCCTTCATCGTGAGCGCCTACCTGGCCTGGGTGAACGTTCCGGTGGTCCCCCAGCCTCCCTACAGTCTGGACGTGTCACCTTCTGACTTCTTCTTGTTTCCGCGCTTAAAATCAGCGCTGAAAGGAAAACGCTTCGACTCGATCGAGGACATCCAAGCAAATGTCAAGGCAGCCCTTGCAGCCATCCCGGAACAGGCCTACGTGGACGCCTTCGAGTCATGGAAAAGCCGCCTACAAAAGTGTACTGATGCAGGAGGTGCCTATTTTGAAGACTATTAATTAGTTGTACCGATTTGCTCAATAAATTTGTCTTTTTGAACAAAGGCTCATTACTTTTGAATCCTACCCTGTATATAGCATGATGTGTGAAGTACAACTCCAAAGATGTTATGCTCAAGCTTTATAATGCACTGGTGAGGCCTCATCTTGAGTAATGTGTGCAGTTTTGGTATCCAGGGTACCAAAAAAGGACATAGCAGCGCTAGAAAAGGTCCAGAGAAGAGCGACTAGGCTGATTCCAGGGCTACAGCGGTTGAATTATGAGGATAGAATAAAAGAGGTGAGGCTTTTCAGTTTAAGTAAAGGAAGATTAAGAGGTGACATGATTGAAGGGTTTAAAATATATGAAGGGAATTAGTACAGTCGATCGAGACTTATTTTAAAATAAGTTAATCAAGAACACAGGGACATTGTGCGAAATTCACCCTTAACAAATTTCTAAATAACATTAGGATGTTTTTCTTTACACAAAGAACAATAGACACTTGGAATAAGCTACCAAGTAGTGTGGCAGACAGTAAGACTTTAGCGATTTTCAAAACTCGACTTGATTTTTTTTTGGGCTGAATGGCCTGTTCTTATATATATATATATATATATATATATATATATAAAAATAAAATATATAAATGGCATGTGGAGAGATACCAAAGTGAATGCTCAAAGCAAAATAATCCGTGGATGAGTTTTTTCGTATTATCACTGAATCGGACTCAGATTTGTCGGACTCCGATTTTGATGCAAGTGATCTGGAGATGTAGATCAAAAACGAAAGTGAGGTACTGGCATCAGCTGATCGGTCCCCAGCTGATCGTGGTACTGAACACGTTCATGTAGCTGATGCACCTATGGCAACATTCACTTTGGAGGACAGGCTCTTACGATGACAGGGGGTACAAACCATATTGTGTTTCACTGCAACTGCCACTCCTGCGCACCTGTCTCACAAAGACAGTCAGCCCACTGTGCATTCCTGATGGCCGTCGAGCCACCTACCTCACAGCTGCTGTTGCCGCAAACTGCAAACAGGTGCCGAAAGCAGGCACAACAGTCGTTTTATGTTGATTTATGTGTGAAACCATTGCTTTTTGCGCTTTTCAGAAAACTGTGTTTTTTGGAAAAAATATTAGCCCTCAAAGAGTTGCTACTGAACATTGACCGTTTATGCTGCTCCCTGATAAAAGAAAATGTTTCTTCTGGTATCTGTTCAGATAAAAAAAGAAAACAGATTTAGAAATGTTAACTTGCTGTTGCTCGGAAGGTGCCTGTTATAATGTTATGATCGTGGCTCTGGACTCCAAGGGTAGCAAACCAAATACACACAATACACTACTTTTGAGTTCATTATTGAATTTTGCACATAACAATGATATTGTTGCGATTGTCTGCGATTAATTGCTATTAAAAAATGTAATCGTTGCCCAGCACTAATATTATATATATAAATATTTAAATATATAAATAAATATATTGGTCTAGCACAGGGGTGGGCAATGTCGGTCCTGGAGAGCCACAGTATGTGCAGGTTTTTGTTCCAACCCAGTTCCTTAATGAGAACTCAATTATTGCTGATGAAGCACATATTGCTTAAGTGACATTTTGATGCTTCATTTTAGTGGTCTCGCTTGTTAAGGTTCTCCAACTTTAATTGCTTATTTCAATCTTAAACTGCTGCATTCAGTGTTTTAATTACTCCTTATTAGCAATAAGATGTAAAAGACAAAGCAGCCAGCAGTTCTCCAGCTAACTTTTTTCCAATTACATCTGTGTGTGTTCATCATGCACTGTTTCATTTAATAAAACACTTAATAGAAAAATGTGACAGACTGAAAATGATTTGTTTTAGGCTTCAAATCATTTGGATAATATCCTTGGAAAGGAAAAAAATCTATGATATAAGAGCCTTACATTGCACAGACTAACAAGCCATAAAATTAAATAAGGTCTGAGATTGGCAATGATTGGTTTCTAATTAAGCAATTGGGTTGGAATGAAAACCTGTAGCCACTGCGGCTCACCAGGACCGACATTGCCTACCCCTGCTCTAGCCTGTCTTTTGCTCTCATTTTCTTGTTTCTCAATCATTTTCTGGTTCTCACCACTCTTGTTCTAAAGAGCATATCACCAAGAACAATGGGCATACCAATTAAATAATGCTGGCAATTCACTTCCAGGTGACTCATTTATTTACATTTAAAAGATTCTGTTACTATTATGCATAGAGTATCTTGTGAAAGTCCTCATCGACGAAGAAAGAATTCAATGGATGACACTACTTCTCTAACCTTGCCCTTAAATATTTCATTTGTGTGAGATATACCAAATGGTGCAATTACAGATTATACCTCTGCCCTCAACTAAGCTACTACCACTAAGTGTAGACCTGGGATTTGTACTTTGACAATACATTTTATAAACATGCAGATTATAAATGAAAAAGAAAAAGACAACCAAACTTTCTGCACACAGATTAAAAATCAAAATGGCAGGTCTCAAGGCTGCAGCAGTAGCCCAACCCACACTCTATTTTTAAAGATGACCATACACCAAAAATACTGTGTAACGTGTTGCTGGGCTGGCAAGGACATATCAGAAGTGAAATAGGTATGAAGCACAGTTTCAAGAGGAAAGTGGGCATGTGGTCCTTGGACTTTAAATAGGAACTGGCGCTCAAGGATGCAAGGGACCAGGAGTAGCAGCTTTAAGAAAACAACCTCAGAAATTTGTAAGGACATTCCTGATCTCAGGAAATAACCCCAGGACAGTGTAAAAAGTGACCACTAGTACTAACTGGTCCTTAGAATATGGAGTCAGAAGGTGAGCTGGGGAAAAACGCACTACTTGCAAGAGCGAGGCCAAAGCTGATAGAACGAGAAGTAATACAGCCAATGCTGTATTGAGTGACTATTCTTGCAGAAACCTGTCAAATGGGGTGGAGCTGGATCAGCAAGCTGCAACGAAGTTTTCTTGTGTGTTCACATACTATGGTTCACATAACTTATCATGCATTTTAATAATGTATATTTTCTTGAATATCACGACTCCAAAAAGACAGTGAAATAGTTGGAAAAGCCAAAGAAAATTGTAAGGCCATTCCTTTGAATGTGAAACTTCAAAAGATAAAGTGTAGGTAAACAGCTTTATTAAAGGGCACTTAATGAAGGGAAATGTCTTTTTTTGGTTTGTTTTGATGACCAAGTTTAGTATTAAACCAGTTCTTTAAATTTCATGTATTTTTTGCCATTCGAACAAAACCAGAGTTATTTTTTGGACCAGGTAACACTTACATTTTTTTCCATTTAAGTTAATGTTAACTGGATGTTTGCATTATGAAAATTCAATTTACAAAGGGGTTTTCAGGAAATGATGGGAAGCATGGGAAGCCAATATAATCCAATGTTTTTTCAAGTCAACCACAAAACAGCCTCATTTAAACAAACACAACACAGTGACCTAACAGGAGGACGTAATATCTGCCTGCACACACACACACGCGCACACACACACGCACGCACGCATGCACGCACGCAAATCAAAGAATCTGAGTAATGATAAAATTTGTGATGATGGCTTTCAAAGGTTAGTTAAAGCATGTTTGATAATATCCCTGCCACCAATACAACTGGAAAGGCAGTAGAGCAGTAGATTTATGGCAATCTTACATAAAAAAGCTGATATAAATATTTATACATAAAACCACCACCATTTTCACTTATGTTTCCTTTTAATAAACTGAGGATTCAATACACAGACCTACAAACTGCAGCAATATTTAAAATGGTTCAATTGCAGGATTTCCAGAGACTTTAACAAAGGAGTGAAATATGTTATTGCTGCATGTGTTGAGGCAATCCAGCAGGAATAAAATGATCAAAGTATCTTGTTAAAACATCTCAAACAAACACTCCACACTTGGAATTAGACAGGTAACTCTTTCTTAGAGGTTTGCCATAAATTGCCCTTATAATCAATAACAAACAAGTCTGTCTTTTGAAATTGATCACTGGAAAGCTCTGTTCAACACAAATTCCAGACATTCATATCCAATACCTTTCCTCTCTTCCTCAGAACCTCAGTGGTCAAAATTCACATTCTCCCTCATTCCACGTAACTTGTGTGTGCTATGAAGTGTAAGTAAAATCTTTTCTTTTAACTGGCAACATAAGCCAAATTCTTACTTTATAATATTTCTTCATGTTTAATATGGAACAGAATTGTGAACATTTGTGTTTAGTAAGAAACTATATTATTAACAGGCTAAAAATTGGAATCGTTGGTGAATGAAGGGTTACCGATATAACAAAAATGTCACATATACCTTTTCCCCTGGGAAGAGGAACACTAATGAGATTCATCCATTTGAGATAGAAGCTTACTACGAAAAGCACAGAGTGGTAGGATAGTAGGCTAAACTGGGTGAAACAATACAAAAACGTTTAAAAGAATATACCATTTGCTAATCATGAAGTGGATGAATATGGATAATGATTCACAAATACACATTTTTATAAATAGAACAAACATTCTCAAACCAGCTTAATCCATTTCACGCTCACATAAAAGCCAAAGCCTACTTTGGCATCACTGGATCCATTCATTTCTCTTTGCTTAGTGCATAAGCAAACAAACACAGAAAAGAATATATGAATTTTTGGTATGTTAATACTCATGTCTTGTTGTCAAGAGTAAGTGGTTGAGTGTGGATGCAGTATCCAAAGTCAACAAATAAAGGTCACAGTGGCTTACAAATGTGAATAAAAAAGATTTAGTCCAATTTTACAAAACTAAAAGATACCAAATAAATTTTGTAGGTGATAGTTGGCAGTAAGAAATTAAAAAATATACTTACCCTATTTAACCATTTTAAGCCTGGTATTTTGCTTGAATTTATTTGATCTTCTAGCCAAGGACGCATTCGCATTCGTTCAACAGGCATGATGACTAAAAACCTGTAAAATGAAAATGATTGATCATGAGAAAGAGAAATGAAACAGTTTGACTAATAACTAAACTGGACAGGTTAAACCAGGGGTGGGCAAACCTTTTGGCTCAGGGGCCACATTGACTTTTAAAATTTGACAGACGGGCCGGGCCAGCACTAGATGCATACATATCAAACATAAACATAAAAAAGGCATTACAGTGTTAATATTTACATTCACGTTTAGTGGGAACAGTGTTGTTGATCACCCTTTTTTGCCAGTGCATCGAAGTCTGGTGTGAGTTTTGTTGTGGCAATTCTCAGAACAGATCTGAGGTGTTCATTGCTCAACTGGGATCTGTGGGGTGCTTTGTTGGTGTTCATCACACTAAAAGTCTGTTCACACACATACGTAGAGCCAAACAGCGCCAGCATCCTCTGTGCCATCTTCTGGATGTTTCGAAATTTGGCTGCACTTAATGAAGCATAAAACTCATCCAGTTTAAGAGAGTTGAACTTCTCCTTTAAGATGGTGTCACATTGGAGATCAAACAGTTCCAACTGCAACTCCTGTGGCGCCGTTTCAGGATTCTGTGTGAAGGGACATGACACCAGCTAAAATGACTTATAAATTTTTCCAAAATCACAGAACCGACGGCAGAATTCTCCATGCAGGTCGTCCAGTGATTTCCTGTATTTTTTCACAAGTCGAGGGGCCTCTTTCAGCGTAGCCAGTGTGGGGAAATGAGCGAATGAGTTGTTTGACATTTGCTTTGAGAATAAAGCTAGCTTGGTTTTGAAGGCTCTGACATTTGTGTACATTTCATGCACAAACTGGTCTTTCCCTTGTAGCTTCACATTCAGCTCATTCATGTGCGTCAGTATGTCCACAGAAAAAGCTAAATCACAAAGCCAATCTGTGTCACTCAGCTCAGGAAAATTGTCAGCTTTCTCAAGTAGCTCCAAAAATGAGATAATCTCCTGTTTGAGCTCCCACACTCGTCGACATACTTTCCCCAAACTTAACCAGCGGACATTGGAGTGGTAAAGCAAGTCCTGGTGATCAGCATCAATTTTTTCAAGAAACTTAATAAACTGACGATGCTGAAGTCCCCTCGTTCGAATAAAGTTAACGAGTTTTACAACTGGCTTCACTACGTAGTCAAGCTGCAATACGGATTTACACAGTGCTTCCTGGTGGATTAGGCAGTGTAAGAAAATTACCTCCTGCTCAGGGTTGTCCTCCTTCACCCTCTCCTGGATTCTTTTGAGTAACCCAACGTTTTTTTCCAGTCAGATTTGGCGATCCATCTGTGATAACGTTGGTGAGCGTACTCCAAGGTAGCTTGTGCCTATTTATGACCCCCAACACGCTGTCATACAAGTTCTCTCCCTGAGTTTTCCCCTTCAGGGATTCCATGGCCAAAAACTCCTCCGTTATCTCAAAATTGTCATTAATCCCTCCGATAAAAATTAAAAGCTGAGCGGTGTCCTTTATGTCATTACTTTTGTCCAGTGCCACGGAATATAATGTAAATGACTCCGCTTTTTTGTTTAACTTGCTAGCTAAGTCTTCGTCAATTAGCTCAACACGGCAAGTCACTGTCCTACATGATAAGCTAATTTTTTCAAATTTGTTCTTGCTCTCAGGACACAAGATACCTGCTGTCTCTACCATGCACTCTTTGAGAAACTCCCCTTCGGAGAAAGGCTTGCTGGTCTTTGCTAATTTGAATGCCAGCACATAACTTGCCTTCGTGCTTGATTCTTGGATGGCAGTTTGTCGGATAAAGGTGTTTTGCTGAGCCTGCAAACTACCTGCCAACCTCTGAGAGGTAGCCGTCCATTTTTGCGCTGACTGGTTGTTAGCGTAATTACCATGCTTGGTGGAAAAGTGATGGCTGATGTTGTATTCCTTTAAAAACGCAACGGTTTCTTGGCAAATAAGACGTACAGCCTTTGACCAGACTTCAGTGAAAAAGTATTTAGTTGTCCATTCCTTATTAAACACTCGGCACTCACTGTCGACTTTTCTTTTCTTTGGCCCACTCATTGTTGCAGATGGGTTCAGAGCAGTAGCAGAGTAATAACAGAGAGTAGCCCAGGCTCCGCAAAATCAAGTCAATGTATCACTGCGCCTAATGCGCCACCTGGTGAAATGCCAGGCATTACAGGACAAGGTCAAATGAATGCAGTCATAATTATGATATGATCTGATTTGGGCAATTTTGTACCAATCTTTGGCGGGCCGGATTAAAAAGACCAACGGGCCGGATGCGGTCCGCGGGCTGTAGTTTGCCCACCCCTGAGTTAAACAGTAGCTTGTCAGACCTTGATTCAGATTTCAAAACTGACAACTGCACAAATCCAAATTATTACATTAATAAATAATGCAGATTATTACAGCAGAATTAAAATTCTGATAAATAATAAATAATATGATATTGATTATGCTATGTAACAGTTCTAATTCAGCTGAATTAAACAGGGTTTGAAAATAGAGTTTAGGCTGCTACCTGATTAATGAATAAAATAAGTAACTTAAAGGCTTTAGGCAACAAAAAGTAAACATTTTGAGGGGGGGTGAGGACTGTCATTACCATCATAAAAAATACTGTAAGTGCAGGATAGACTAAATGGTGAATTTATATTGGCTCTGTGTTATTAGATCTTCTGACGTACTGGCACCACTTTCAGGGTTGCTTAAGAGAATGTTATGTTATGTTTTAGCACATGTCCATATAATATACATATCACAGAGACAGAAATGATCAAATACAGACATATACACAGACACACACACAAAAGCACAAGGAAAAGACATTGTGGGTATTGTCTTCATCTTGTTCAAAGTAAATTGCACAATAAACACATTTGGAAAATACCACCCAGGAAAAACCCTGCCACAGTTTGCACTATCCAGTGAACCAATGCTGTTTAAGTTTAAAAGTTCTGAAACCTCCCTTTGCACACTAAAAACCGTTTACATAACACACAGTATCCTTCCCATATGGATTATTAAAAGCTTTAGGGAGTGTTCAGGGTGTGTGCTATGAATCAGCAAGAGCTGCCACAAAGGCATTTGGAACAAGAACTTGTTTTTCATGTTTAACAATTATGCTAAGCAACATACCTGAATCTAAATCCTGAGTAGGAAGCAAAGATTAAACTAAACTAGTAGATCACCAGACTTTACCTGCATGTCTTTGATAATGTATCAATGTAAAATGACTTTTCTTAAAAAAGTGTGGCTTTCTTTTCTGAAAAAGGCAAGTGATTGTGTATCACATAGACAAGAAGTTAACCAAAATGAAATGATGATAAGCACTGATCTGTAAACAAGTGGGAGGAGGTACAGAACTCGCAGGAAAAAAAAATCTAAGCATTAGAATAGGCCACCTGATTCACTGAAAAGTCACACCAGCTGTTACACATCAAATCTCCAACATACCTGGCAATACCCATAGCATTGGCATAGGTAATGTTTGTATTGGCAGTATCAATAGCATATTTGTTTTACAGCTAATTCAGCAAAACTTTCAAAATTAAATATTATGGTATTCTATCACATTAGGAAAAAAGACATTTTTTCTCCCATCTACTTTATGAATCCACTATGTTCAAGAAACCAAAATAAAACAGCAATGGGCGCAAGGAGGAAACCATCCTTGGATTGGATAGTAATCCACTACAGGGCATACTTACATCCAAACCTACCCTCACTGGCACTGGGATGTGAATCAGTTTCACAATGATATGTTTAAAATCCATTCCTTCATTTTCACAGTTATGGCTCAAAATCACAACATGAAATAATCTTGACAAAGCATTTTTGAATAATGCAACACAGATGAGCTAACCACCTAAATATTACTCAAAGAAGAGTGAACATGGCTATTGTATACAGCTAGCAATATGGCATCACCTTCATAATGCCTTACTATTAATAGTATTTTGTTTAAAATGGACCGTCTACTAAACCAGCAGAGTGTCACTTAATTTTTACTAAAGAGGTGTATCTTGACCTGTTCTCTGAAAAGTGCAAAAGTAAGTAGCTTCATTGCATTACTAAATACAAGATAAAACACTTGCTAAAAGATTAAAACATTAATATTCACCCAAATGTCAATTATTCGTTTTTTCATGCAAACAAGAAATGGAAATATGCAATTTTAACCTGAAAGGGTGTATTTTATGCAAACCTTTCATCTTTCAGAGGTGATGAAATCTGATTCTGAGAAATCCATCCTTCAAAATCAACTATTATTTATTATGATTGGACCAATTTATCTTTCAATAATGAAAATAAACATGAGCAACAATAAAAAGATTCAAAACACAACATGTGCTTATTCAATTCATATTGTCACTGTCCCCTAATCATCATCTCCGCCTAAGGATATGTAGTTCCATTCTCTCTGGTTGCATCATCTCTTGTATTGTGAGAGATGTGCAGGTACTCAAAACTGGGATAAAGAGTGATCGATTACTGTATATATAATCCACATATCATTTGTGAGGTTAAAACAAACTATATGTGTATACACTATTGTTAAGTTAGATATTTATAGTAACTTACTAGTCATAAATTACAGTAAGCCTGTAATTTCTTGATGAAAAACAATTATTAAGAGTAACTCAACTAACATGAGCATGTGTTATTGTTCATTTTAATGAACAGTAAAAAATAACAAATCTCAGTTATTCCATAAATAAACAAAAAACATAGGGATTTTTCTTTGTAATGCATTAAATGTGATTTTACTGTTTCCTTTTCAAATGTACAGTATCTCTTGTTGGCACTCAGTAAGAGTCTATTCTGTTAATAGAGTATTGGTATAGTCTGCCAAACAATGGTATTAGTATGTATACCTGTAGATTTAAATTTGCTTTGTTTCTCTGATTGCACTTTATTTACCTCACAATTTTAGACTTGTACTTTATGCTCTTTTTATACATCATTTGGAGTAGTGCTGTAAATTTTACTTAAGGTATTAGATATGAAGCCAGTTAACTGAGAAAAAGTCTGACTCTGCCAAACAGTTATGCCTCTATTCTGCAATACTCACTAATGTAAACTCAAAAACAAAGGCAAACATTTAGTGGGTCCTTCTTGCTGTCTGTTCTGTGGTATAGCCTGAAGGAACCCAGTAGATCGTCCTGATGTGTCTACAAAAAAGAATGAAAAATTAATGCACATGTATGATTCTCACCATTCTGACATAATTTGTATCAATACTAGCATCTGAGAGACTTGTAATATCCCTGAAAAGCCTTCCAGCCAAAGGTTCCAGATTTCATCCTGCCTTCTTCCCTTCAACCTGCCTATTTGCTAGTCTGCCACAGTGCACTGGCAATACAGTACATACACTACATAAGGTTTCTATACTGCAACTTCAATATTACATATAATCCATACTTTATTTAAATGACTTTATTGAAAACATTTCCCTTTATGTTTGTTTAATACTTGTTTAATTCAAGAAACAAATAAATCACTTAAGGCAGAAAAGAATTAAGAAAACTGTTTGCCTGTTTACACATAGAAAATGTGTTATAATTGAGGTTAGGTGGTGATCGGCATGCAAATAAATGAAAATCCTCAACTTATTTTATATATGTAAGCATGCAACTGAAACCGTAAAACAGTGTAGAAAAAAAATGTTCATAACTTACAAAAATATTGTCCCAGTTCCAATAGAAAAAAAATCACTATAAAATCTTATGAGTCATGCATGGGCATGTTTTATGTGCATCCCATTTCTCATAATTTCACATGAAGGGAGTTAAAATGTAAAACTTATACTTTGACCTCACAATACACACAAATAATACTTTCAGTTCTCATTTTTAAACACATTTTAGTTCTTAACTAACCTAAAAATGGAACAGCTGCATATTTTGAGTATCTAATTTTATTTGTAAACCAAACCAAAAGTGACCTGCAATTAACTAACAAAAAAGTAATAAAATAACTGATAAGACTGTTCATTATAGATTAAATGACGCAACTAATTAAGGTTAAGGTTAATTCTGAAACAGGCTGCAAAATTTAGAAGCATGGAGCTCTTTCATCTCGCTTCACATAAGAAATTATTCCCAAATTTGTTTAATCCAATTCAATGTTGTAGCGGGGACAAAATGCATCTCAGTAGTATCATGCATAAGGCAGGAACAAATCTTAAACAAAGTACTTGTCCTTACTGGGCTCACTCACACATGGGGTGCACATTTTGAATTCAAATTAACCTATGAATGTGGGAGAAAAACCAGACTACTCACAGAAAAGCCTGCAAAGACAACAACCAGGTGTAGGATTTGAACCCAGGATAACAAATCCATGAGGCATTAATAACCACCCTTTTGTCTTATTAATTTCAGTGAATACAGTCAAAACATTTTTTTTTTTTGTCTTTTGTGACTGTTTTTTGTGACTACATGACACAACACTTGGCTGCAATCAGACCTAGCTAAAAAAATTCACATGCAAGACTATTCTATTTAATACCCTCTCTTTGATAAGTAACAAGGAACAAGGTTTTTCTTATCTTTACCACATAATTGTAATTTCCGGTTACACTGCCTTAGCTTTGGATTAGTTACAAGTGAACATTAAACGGAGTACAAAAACACACTCAGGAGATGGATACATTACATAAATCCTTCAGTTGCCATTGAACACATTCATAATTGATTCAATGAGCTCTACTGGATTCAAGACCAGAACTGATTTAGATAAATGTTTTGTAAGCAATACATTAATCTGATTATTAACATAAACTGAAACAGACATGGGGAAAATATGCAAACTCCACACAGACGGAAGCCCCACATGTAACTCAAACCTACAAAGCTGGATCTTTGAAACTACAGCACCATCCATTCCACCACACTGCTAGAATGTTTTTATATAAGCTAAGTAGGAGGCGGGTGGGATATTTGGTGGGAAATCAAGTCACGTAGAACATTACACATCATATTTACTTATAGGCATCAGAATGGTTGAAGACCAGGAGCTTTTATATTGAAAATAAACACTGTTGTTCAAAATCATGAAATATGTGCTGCTACCTTTATTCTCACCATTTCCAATCTGATAAAATAGTAAATTTTATCCATCCATCATTCCACTGGATGGAGTTAGGAGCCAGTAATTGTTGACTTGGGGAACAGAGATAGGACAAAGATGGTACAGAACTAGAATACACTTATGAAAATTAGAAAGAAAAAAAAGCACATTTCTTTGTTAAAGTTGGGAGAAAGCCAACAACCACCCATAGGCATTTTACAATTGCTAATGTCTTCAGTGTTTAACTTCTTCTCTGTTTAGACTTTATATCAACCTCTCATTATGTTAATCTATTATAGATTCAGTTTCTGTCTGAAAATATTGTCTACTACAATTTTATTAGTTTCTGTTTTTATCATTACATTGGTTATTAAGATAAAGGAATCAGAAAGACATCTTCAAATACTGGCTTGGTCATTCCGGACTCTTCAGGCACTATAGCATAATCTACACTCTTGAAGGGAAACCAGATGTGGGGATGGAAGAGGTACACTCTTGTCTAGCAAGAAACTTTTCTGTTATTGTGCACCTCCAAATGTTGATAGAAAGGCTTCCTACCACGTGGTAGGTCTGCCCCATACATCAAAAATCATTTCCTATTAAGTCTAAAGCCTTAATCACTACACCACACTATCTGACACTACAAAATTAAGCCTACTATATTGATAATGTTAGAAAGGACTGCTGAACTGAATACAGTACAATTCAAATTTAAAATATACATCACTGGTTTACTCCCATTTCAGGACTGGAGAAATATTGAATCTACCAAGGCAGCAATGGGCATAATAAAATAATCAGCAATTGATGATGTATCAATCCATTACCGCAATGTACACAAACATATTGGGCCAGTTTACAGATTCCAAACAACATACTGCAACAGTGAGTCTTTGGGCTATATTGTATTAGGAAAAAAACTGAGGTCCTATGAAGAAGCCTATATTTATCTATGTACAGCATGCAAACTCCATTCAGAGGACACTCAACTCCTTTCAAACAAGGGTTCAAGTACAGGAATTAAAGCTGCTATAGATTGTTCTCTGGTGGAATCCTAATCTTAATCTTGTAAAAAGCACAAGTGCACAAATCTTTATTGCAAAAAGAGAATGAAATTCTGTATTAAATCCAAATTCTAACAGTTGGTATTACTGTATAGTATTTTCCCTACCACCCCAAGAAATGATCTTTTGCGCACCTTATAATTTGTTCCAGCTAGGGCAATGTTAAGAAAAATCTAAACCATCAACATATAGTATACCTCTTAAACATGTTTTTTACACAATTTAATCTGAATTGTTTAGTTTAATTAATGCTTAAGGCACTTCACCATTTTATATTTAATGTGGATATTAATGTAGCAAGAATTGCCCAAGAACAGAATTCATCCCATTTTGTTTACATTATATCCTGTTCATGCATTCATAGATCAGTACAATGGTGAAATTGTGACTTGATACTGCCTCATGAATCCAGCATCCAGGCCTGGAATCCTGCTCCCGATTATCACCTGTATGATTTTGTACATTCTTTCTGTGTCTCACAGCACAATTAGTTTAACTGGTAATTCCAATTTTGCCCTCTATTAGTTTACATGCGGGTGAGTGAGCCCTGGGATGAACTGAAACCACACCCAGGATTTACTGTACTTCTCAACTTATACCCAATGCTGTAAGGATATGCTCTGCCCCACAATTTTGGAGTGAAATAAGTGGAATTAGGAATTGGATGTGGATTGGATTTTTTCCCTACATAATTCAAAGGTAATTATATAGGAAAACAGCTGAGATGGATTCATGATTTCAACAGATTTTAGGTAAACATGAACACAATCTGACTACTTTCTGAATGGAATCTGTCTGTACGTTGAAATGCAAGTTTGTGGATACAATAAGTCAAAAACAGTTATTAGTAATACAGAATGCAAAAAGCTATTTGGTTTGCAGCAAAATCACTCCCTGCAACTCTGAACTGGATTAGCACCTTAAAAAATGGAAGGATTTATTTAAATTCAGTAAAACTGCACTTTAACAGTTTAGTATATAAAAGAGTATACTCAATTGCTAATGGGCTTTGCATTAGTGGTCTATTTGTACACAACAAGCTCAGTTATCCAATGCAGTACTAAAAATTTGCTCAAGTGTCTATTTATCAGAACAGAGTTCACTTTGTTAAGAAACATGTTGACATGTAGCTGAAAAGAAGCCTGTCAAAGGAATGGAATGCATTTCTATTAAATATTTATTTTTTGAGACAAGTTAGATTATCTTAAAGAAAAAAAATTGATGTAATAGAACCTTCACCCAGACTGCAGAGACAGTTAAACATTAACAGACATAAAAGTAGCCTCTTCAATACATTTTACACTAATTGTTTATTGATTTATATATTAAGAGACTGGCTGTATGGCTCTCCAGAAAAAAACTGAATAACTTCTATTTAGGGTGTGAGGAACAGGCAGAAACGTTTGCAAGTTTTTTTGTGGTTTGCACTATTAGGTTGAAGTCCGCAACACATACCTCTGAATTCTTCTTTCATAAATGAAATATGATAGGAAAGTGCACTGCTTTTTGAACCATTACAAAGCTTAGCAAAAGCATTTTATGGCTTATTATAGATTAGATAGATTGATACTTTATTAATCCCAATGGGAAATTCACTGTGTTGCTCCTTATTATGTAACTTATAAGGAGTGTTGCTCCTTATCATGTAACTGTTTGGAACTACTCTTAAACATCTGTTTTATCTCAATGTTCGTAAGTCATCTTTATGATAGATAGTGTGTCTTAGGATGCTTAACTGCCCTGTCCTGGGCTGGTTCCCTCATTGTATCCAATGTTGCCAAGATAGACTCTGGACCTCTATTACCCTAAACTGGGATAAGAAGGTTAACAATATATGGATACCTGGGTAGAAGTTACTAATGCAGTATAAAGTTGAAAAGAAACATTAGGATGCCTCAACAAAATAAATAAATAAATAAATAAGGTAACATTCTTATTAGATGTAAATTACCACTATGTTATAGAACAGCTTTTAATAAATCTAAATTTAATTAATTTTACTTTGGTTCAGTCCAACATTAGAAAGCTTATTTTGTGTTATTAGATCTAGTTCTTGAGCTTTGCTTCATTGCTGCTAAATTACAAAGTTGCAATCTCTGATGTTGACTTGAGTTGAAAAGGTTAGGTATAAAAATAGAGGATGAAAAGCATGAAAATGTATTACCTATGCTAATGGTGCTATACATTTACATGAGCATGTCTTTAGTAAATCAGAAGCTCTGCTAATCTAAGTAACTGTAGAAAGACATTGAAAGGGATAAAACTGACCAAAAAATGTGATTATCATATTTTAAAAATTCAAGATTTCACCTATTCATTTAGGGAAATGCAGAAATTACTTATATTGGTTATATACAGCTACAGAATACTTAAAAAAAATCTCTGAATGCTAGATCTGAACTTTGAAAAATGAAAAAAAAGTTCAAGAAGAAGAGTCCACATGAGTTATAATTACAGCTTTATTATATTTAATAGCAAGAAGGTACAAGGTAACAAGAGAGAGAGAAATACAGACTAACAAGACACAAAAAATTAGACAAATAAACTAGCAGAGTTAGGCATGGTGTATTAAACATGGGACATTCCATTGTCATTGTAGCCCTTAACCAAGAAAACTCCCAGTTTTAAATTATGATGGCAGAAGAACTATTTACTGGTGTTGAAGATAGCTCTGGCAGATTTAGGCAGCAACTGACTAGAAGGAGATAAAAGATAGGAAAGAAGAAGGTAGAAAAATCTATAAACAACCATAATTGTAGAGAACAAGGGAAGATTACTCCCAAAATAGTACCAGCATAAGAAAAGGCAGATAGATAGAATGAAGCTACTGGAGCGGGGGGTCACAAAACGTGTGGAGAACCCTTTATAAAATATGCCCACACAAAGCAGTATATGGAAAAAGGTTTAAAGCCTAATTCCATATTATGGAAAAGGGCACAATGCCAGGATCACATAGGAAGCCATACGTAGCAGAAGCAGGATTAACGTAACAAGATGAAGAGGTAGCGAAATTGTATAAAAGTTGGATTGGTAAGAGGAAAAAAATAAAATAAATAATAATAAAAAAAAAGACAAATTCCATATGCCCCAAGGACAGATCTAAACTGAAGGTAAAAGAAAAAGGAGGAAGACGAGTATGGGAAAGAAACTAAAATTCTTTGTAGCATATTGTATACAGATTTGTAAATGTTTAATAATACCTTACAGTATATAACTATCACTGAATGTGCACTTCCTTTCATTTTGATAAATAAAAAAACAACAGTTTAAACCAGCATAGGACTAGTGAACCTTGGATAAAATGACTACTCCTTTTAATTTTGTGGTTTTATAAATTTGAAGATCTTGCACTGAGCCATTAAGAAACTGTTTGTGTTCTTCTGATGATCTGGAATTTTTAAACTTCGGCATATTTTATGTAATGCGTACCAAAGACGAGGTAGTTCATAATGTGAAAGCTTGTGAGGAAAATCATCTTGTTGGGATGCTGTGTCCACTGGCTGGCAAGTCATACAAATCCAGCTGTTTATTAAGCACAACATTTATTTTTGTAAAACTGTTGCAATTTCTCCCTGTTTGGCACTATGGCTGGCATTCCTTCTTACAAACTAGCCAGTACAGTTCTTTAAAGATCTGTTTCACAATGCAATGCAAGGTTGAACAAAATGTGCCATTTATAACCAGTGCACGAATGGAACAGAAACAGCATCACATATTAGTTATAAAAAAAAAATAAAAAAATAAAATAAAAAAAAAAGCCTTTTTAGTAAATATTGGATGTACCAAATATTTGCATTGGCCAAAAATTCAGTGCACCCTGAGTCTCAACCAACATATGGAAAAGCAGAAGCTTTAGTTCAGGAATCTTTCAGCTTGCGAAATTCTTCATTACATAATGGACAATAAGCTTAGTGATTCTTGAGGACTGTCAAATCAACCTAAACTTATTTTAAAGGCTGGCCTTTCAATAACGAAAAAAACATTAATACTCCATATCCCAATTCTCACAGACCCACCAGCTTTGCTGATTATGACCACCAAGAGTTAAAGTGTTCTGCTACGTTCAGGGGCAACTGGGAGACACACAACTCGGCGAAAAGACAATTTGGTGACAGACAACACGTGAAATCCTTTACCAGTTAGATTCAAAGAGCTTTTTTAATGATATTTAAATGACAACGTAGGGCGCCGGAAAATCCACAGAATCACCTGCTTTATGGGAGTCCCAATACGTTGAGAGTAAAGATATTCCTTAAGCCGTACTCGCAGGTCACCTTTTGTATTCTAAATAACGTTATCATACGATTACAGTCAATACAATTTATATAAAGGATTAGTATTTTTGGTTGCAGAAGATAATGTAAGATAGAGTTTGTTCCATCCATCCATCCATCCATCCATTTTCCAACCCGCTGAATCCGAACACAGGGTCACGGGGGTCAGTAGTAAAGGAGCGTCACTTTTATACATCATACCTTTTTGACAGGTGTTTGTCCCGCCCCCCTTGGCATTTCCGGTACCCACCGTATGCCACCTGAGTTAATTTGGGTGTTTCCCTGCGCTCTGATCTCTGCCTGTTGTCGGGTGCGCTGTTTGACCGGCACCAGCCCTTTTGTCAGTCGTGCGTAAGGAAAAATGGTTGGCTGCTCTTAGCCTTGATCCTAAAAACTGGGTCTGTTCATCATTGTGATCCGAGCCGGCGCTTCGGGCCCCTGTAAGGCGTCAAAAGGTAAGTCAGTGATTTTGGGGCGGAGCAGGCATCCTGCTCGTGGCTGCGCACAGCGCCAGGGTGTGTACAGAGAGTACAGAGAGCTTGAGTGAGCCTGCTCTTATCTGCTTACAGCGCCCGGGTGTGTACAGAGATTACAGAGAGCTTGAGTGACAGACCCCCTGCAAGAGGATGGAAAGGAAAACTTTAGAGAGGCTCTATTACACACCCAAGGAGCCTGGCAGTTTCGGTGGTATTAACAGCTTCTTGAGAAATGTATCAAGTCGTCGGAAAAATGTTAAGCGAAAAAATGTGCTGGAATGGATGAGTGGGCAATACACTTACAGCGTGCACAAACCAGCACGGCTGAGGTTCAAGAGAAACAGAACCATTGTTTCAACGGTCGATGACCAGTGGCAAGCCGATTTGGTAGAGATGTCTTATTACTCAAGATTCAATGATGGATATAAATTTATCCTCACGTGTATCGATGTGCTGTCAAAATATGCTTGGGCTGTGCCATTAAAGGCCAAGACAGGGAAAGAAGTTTCTCGGGGTTTTAGTTTGATCTTTAGACAGGGTCGAGTTCCTAACAAGCTACAGCCAGATCAAGGCAAAGAATTTCATAACACATTGGTCCAAAAACTACTCAAACAGAACAATATTGTACATTTTGTCACGAACAGCGATGTAAAGGCCAGCATAGTAGAACGGTTCAATAGAACCTTAAAGTCCAAAATGTGGAAATATTTTACATATGCCAATACTTTTCGGTATATAGATGTCCTGTCAGACTTTCTGCAGAGTTATAACCACAGTTTTCACACCACGATTAAAACAAGCCCTGTAGATGTGACTCCAGAAAATGCTCTGAGTGTTTGGAAAACAGTCTATGGCAAGTCAGGGCAAAGAAAATCTACACCGTGCACTTTGAAAATAGGGGATCATGTCCGTGTTTCAAAATTAAAAGGTGTATTCGAAAAAGGCTATGAACAGTCGTTTACAGATGAAATATTTATTATCGTGGACTGTTTAAAACGGATCAAACCTGTCTACAAACTAAAAGATTACGCAGGTGATGAAATTCAAGGGACGTTTTATGCAGAAGAGTTACAAAAAATAAATCCCGATGCTAACCAGGTGTACCGCATCCAGAAAATTCTAGCCAGTCGTGGGCGTGGTAGAAACAAGCATGTATTGGTAAAATGGCTTGGCTGGGACAAGAAATTTAACAGTTGGGTCAAGGCTTCAGAAGTGAAAGACATAAGGAGTTGAGAAAGCAAGAAAAAAAAAAAAAAATGTCTACATTCAGAAATGGCTTTTATGTGACCCTGCCGAGTAATTCATCGGCCAGGACTTTTCCCAACAACACGATAGCATCATTCACCGTCCAGCTAGCCAAGACAATAGAACTGTCCAGAGACTGGGAAGTGGCATTGGTGGAACTGACATACCCAAAAACGTTCAATTCCATCACTCAACCAACACAATTTACGCTAATGAATGAGGAAACAAGATCAACAAAATGGACATACACTTTAAACAAAAGCTATTTCAGGAATATTGAAGCATTGTTGTCGGAAATGAATCATGTCATTGATACCAACCCGTCATCACCTAAGGCAATACTTAAATACAATCCTGCCAGTAGAACCGTTCACCTGATTAGTGATAAAAGCATTTTGCTCCAAGTGTCCGGGGAGCTGTCTTACATTCTCGGGTTTGATCATGATAAGCCGTCTCACAAGTCACCCAACTCGGCAGATATCACAGGTGGTTTTTCCACCATGTTCGTGTATACAGATATTATCGAACCACAACTTGTTGGAGATACGCATGCGCCATTACTGAGATGTGTAAACATAAAAGGTGAAGACGGTGCAAATGTCACCATATTTTTTGAAAGGCCACACTACCTACCACTCGCCGTGCAAAGCTTCAATACTATAAGGATTGAAATGAAGACGGACCAGAATAAACCAGTTCCGTTCCAGTATGGTAAAGTAATAATCAAGTTGCATTTTCGTCCAGCAAGATCTATCAATTTTTAAACATGCTTGTAACAAAAAACTATGGAGATCCACGCACCTACGCATCTTATTACAAGATACAAGCTGGCAGTGGTCTACCAGGGTTTCATGGTCTCCCTGTCCAGTACGGTGGTGGTATTGGTGGTATTTTTAAAGCTCTCTTCAGAAAAGCAGTGCCTCTGTTTAGGCGAGGGCTAGAAATTGCTAAACCTCATGTCAAGTCAGCAGCGAAAAGCATTGCTAATGATGTCATGAGTCACGTGGCAGGTACTGTAATGAATAAAGTTGCAACACCCCAACAAGAAGGTTCTGGTATGATTGTTATAAAGAGAGGTGTTAAAAGAAAAAGACACACACCCCATCTAGCACTGCTCGGGCCACCTGCACGGCCCAGGAAGACAGCAAAGAGGAAAAAAGCTCGACACTCTGCTAAAAAAAGAAAGTCAACCAAGAGAAGATCCAGAACTAAGCAAAATTCTAGTGATATATTCTAAACATGGCTTTTGTACACTGTGCATCAGATGAATGTGCAAAATTGGAACTGGACATATTTCAGCTGTCACCAACACAAACCAGCATTGAAAAAAGCTACTATGCCGAAGTGCCGCCTCTCACAGCATTGTCAGAAAATGCCCCACTTGAGTTTTCCATTGCCGGAAATGATCAATACCTGGACCTCAACAACACACTCCTCTACTTAAGCTGTAAAATACATAAAAATGATGGAACAACTCTGGCCGCCGATTCACGTGTTGCCCTTGTAAACTACCCGATTGCTTCTTTGTTCAGTCAGGTGGACATCACCATCGGGGACAGATTGATCAGCCAGAGCAATAACTGTTACCCATATCGAGCGTTTATCGAAACCGTACTAAATTACGGAGACGAGACCCTGAAAACACAATTTTCAGCTGGCCTGTTCTATAAAGACACACCCGGTCACCACGAAGCCACTGCACTGGATGGCACAAATTTGGGGTTCAATAAAAGGGCTGCTTACACGTCCAGAAGCCACAGGGTTGATTTATTGGGTCACATCCATGCAGATCTCTTCTTTCAAGAGAAATTATTAATTAATGGGGTTGATGTAAAACTAAAGTTGGTGCGAAATAAGGATGACTTTTGTCTGATGAGCAATGGTGATGAATTTAAGGTCAGCATATTATCAGCATCATTATTTGTGAAAAGAGTTCAAGTCAACCCGGCAGTCAGACTGGGTCATGCTGAGGCCTTGATAACCAGCAACGCAAAATACCCAATCGACCGGGTTCAAATGAAAGTGTTCAGCATACCTACTGGGAGTCGTGTCTGCAACCAGGAAAACCTGTTTCTGGGACAGCTGCCCAAATTGGTTGTTTTGGGATTTGTTGACAATGCAGCTTTCAGTGGCAACTTTACACACAACCCCTTTAATTTTAAACATAACAACATCAACTTCATGGCTCTTTACCTGGATGGAGAGCAGATACCCAGCAAGCCTCTGCAGCCTGATTTTGCTAATGGACACTGTGTCAGAGAATATTTTCAACTGGTGGAGACCGCTGACAAGAGGATGAAAGATAAGGCCCTGTTAGTTGATCGTGAAGAGTTTGCTAAAGGCTATTCACTTTTTGCATTCAACCTAAGCCCTGATATGGAATCAAAAGGACACTATTCACTCATCAAAACAGGCAACCTCAGGGCCGAAATAAGATTTGCTCAACCGCTGCAAGATACAGTGAATATGATTGTGTATGCAGTTTTTGACAACATCATTGAAATTAACATGCGTCGGCAAGTTATTTACGACTACAGTTAAGCCGTAGACATGTTCAGACATGCAGCCTCCGGACACTGTGCAGCTCAGGACCGCCCTTACATCTGGGCCGCTGACACGCATCCATTTTCTGGATGTATTCCCTTCAGATCAACTGCCCATGGAGAAGTTGGTTGCCAGACCTCTGTTTATGATCGTAAACACAGATCCCCATGATAAACCCGGAAAGCACTGGATTGCCATTTACCTTGCAAATCATGGAAAAGCTGAATTTTTTGACTCGTATGGAATCCCCCCAGATTCTGAAATATTTCCCAAAGTTATTATGAAATTTTTGAAGATTAATGCTAAATGCATCACTTATAACAGTATTCAGTTACAGGAGTTTTTCTCAACCAGTTGTGGTCACCACTGTGTTTTTTATCTGAATCAAAAAAGCAAAGGACTTACCATGAACCAAATATTGGACTTGTACCCAGGAGATGTTCGTCTAAATGACCAGATGGTTGTTAGATATTTTCATCAAATAAAAAAGGGACAAACTGAAAACATGAAACTGGATATGTTTACCCAGAAATCAGAAATAAGTCAGTCGTGTGTTTGCTTTTGCTGAATATTATATGCAAAATATTATATGCAGAAAAAAAAAAAAAGATGTTGCAACTATCTGTATCCCCTTATTTGAAAATAAATAAATAAATGAGATATTAACCAACATAAAACGTGTCTGTGGTCATTATAGTGAATAATCCAATAATCAGACAGATAAAAAAAAAAAAAAAGGGACTGTTTATATATATATATATATTTTATTTATTTTTAAATGTTCACATGGTAATAACACACAGTGTAAAAGCATTTTTCACACAGTTAACAGAATCATGATACAATCAAACAAACGAAATCATCTAAATGAAAATAATAGTGATAATACACACTAATAAACTGTATATAATATATGCAGCTTACTTATTTTTTCAAAGCCTTAACACAGGGTGTAAAAGTATTTTCACAGCTTCATGATACAATCAAACAAACAAAATGATCTAAAATGATAATAACAATAATAGCAATAGTACATACTAATAAACAGCCATATTAAAACACTATTTTTCTACATTTATTTTTAAAACACTTTTATTCATACTGTGAGCCATGTGTGTTTTTTTAATAGTTGACTTTTTCTAAAGACTGGGCGTTTTCTGATCTGCCTAACCAGCCTGGGTGTTTCAGCTACAGAGGCCGAGGCCCTGTCCGGCCTTGTTGGAAAATCATGTGATACAGGAGGACGAAGCTGTTTACGGCTGGCTTGAAGCGCATTGGGGTCATTTTTAATCTCTTGAAATAAAGCCCGAACACCCAAGTTCGGAAAAATGGACCCGGGCACGTTAATTTCGGCCATAGCGTTAAAGAATAAATCCCAACCTTTTGGTTTTCCACTCTTATTTAGTGTCCCTGTCTGCGTGGCGAACTTGATCAGATCAATCATATTTGTGCCAATAACGGGTGTGCCTTTATATAAAAATTCTCCTCTTTCATTCCAGGACGTTGTGGTCGAGTTTTGTGTCATTTTCCGAATTAGCATTTCCGTATTTTTACGGTGTCTCTGAGAGACGGCATCCAAAACGTCTCTTATGACAACATCAACCCTGTCTGTGGTCGGTTGCAATGCAGGGGTCTGGTGTGGCGCTTCAGTTTCTGGTAGGATGAGAGTCAATGTAGACTTCTGTGATTCCCGTTGTCTCAATAGACTCAGATAGCGCTGCAAAGTGTGAAAATACAGTTCCAGTTTTTCATTCGGTGATAGGGCACTATTTTGTAAAATACTTCTCATCTCATGGTCAAGCGTTTGCATAGTGTTTTTTGTCATATCTGTTTCTTCACCGGCATATGTTTTGATCTGCTCCAGTTGTTTTTCTGGTACAAGGTACATTTTCTCAGCGTGCTCCATTTTTACCGATTTGCAATTAGACCGGTGAGTAAAGGAATCGCTATGCCAAGTAGTTGGCCGATAAATCCACCAGACTGATTTATAATACTTTTCTTTCGTTTAATGGCAACTTTTTTATTGCTCAGATTTTTTATAATAATGCGTTTCTTTTTAAGAATGCCGATCTGTCTGGAATTTAATGGTAGGCTACCCTTAATTGCATTTAGCGCAATTTCACAAATAGCCAGAATTAAATCATCAGAAGCTGCACACAAAATGGACTTTCTCTGCTTTGGTTTTGCCTTTATAAGCAATCGCATGAGTTGTAAATTTCGTTTAATCCTGGAGGACATGGTGTTCGGGAAGATGTCTTTTATAAAATGACACAGGGGCCACTAAAATCACATTTTTTTATCCTTTGGGTTTTTAAACACGTAAGCCACCGGGCGCTGCGACGGGTATATGGATGCCCTGAGACGAAACTCGTCGGGCGTATTAGTATTTAAATCTACCAGTAGAAAGCCAAAGGCTAGCTTAGTTGCATCCTCATAAGCTTCCAGGAAGTAGCGCCACCTTCTGGGGTACATCTGACGGGCCAATATTGATATCTGTTGCCTGTCTCTGGGGTTCTTAAACAAAACAATGTATTTTGCATTTAAAGCTATAGTACGGCTCTGTTTTCCCTGGCAAAAAAGATTCTGCACAATATAGATTACGCTCAGATTTCTATGATGAACATACTTTGTGAATGCCAATTCCAACTCATTACTTTTACAGGCAGATTGCATGAGGTCATCGACAACCACCAAGTTTATCTTAGCACGGGGCAACAACGTGTCGTCATTTAGAGAGTCCGGGAGACCTTCGACAAATTTTATACATCTGAATTTTTTCATCAATTCTGTATAGAGAGGTTGCCAAACGGAATAACAATACAGGATATTTTGAGGTTTGTGTGACATCATCTCCGTCCCGGATTCTAACAATGTTTTCACAAAAAAAGATTTCCCACAGTTGCTCGGCCCGCTTAAGATACAGGAAAATGGGTGTTGTAAAGGAATGTCCATTATTATTTTATTTTACTATTATTATTATTTTTTTCTCAGTATCAATAGCCAAAAGGTAACGACGTGAAATGTTTAGTTAATACACGCTTGTCATATACAACTTGCTGTGTTTTTTTTATTTTTCTGGTTTCTATATGCCAGTTGCGTTTCACCCTGACAATGCCAATATCTTCGATTTTAATATTTTTATGTTGTGAACACCCATTTATATTTTCTGCATACTCAAAAACCAGTTCTTTCAAGCTTTCAAAATTCACCTTTTCACAGTTCTTAACATTCAATGTTATACCTTTAACTTTTAGACAGGTTTCACCGTTTGATAACTTGTAAGCATAACTTTTCGGGCCACTGCTTACAAATTCTGTGATGTATTCATTTGTTGGAAGCTCGCTCGTCAATTCTCCTAAATAGCAACCGGTTTCTGGGTCCCACTCGTTTGCTCTGGAAATATAAAGAATTGAATCCGTGTCATAGTATAGTATTCTTTCGTTCAGTTTGTTTAAAAGATTATACAATTCTAATCTTGCATAAGCTGTAGTAAAACTCGCAATAAAAATGTTAACATTGGAAGGTGTACTGTAACGATCTTTATCATATGTCCAAGTCACACACGCACATTCATCATCAATAATATCACAAGTAGATACCTCATAGTTTGGGGCGAAAAGTAATTCAAACAGTTTTTCCGGGTCCGTAACTACAGATGTCTGTGGCAAATTAGGTCTTTGTGCAAACTTACCCCACAAGGAATTTAAAAAAAGTTTTGCAATTTGTCTTCGGGCCGGATTTTTTTTAATCAGGTGCTCACTTAATTGTACACCTTCCTTTTCATAAAACATGGACACATACAGTTTACACTGTTCTGTGTTTAGACAGCTCTCAGGATAACCCGACGATTCTTGCTTAGCTTTTAAATGGGCATTAATATACTCTGAAAAAAGTTCAGTAGAGCTTTGTTCAAAGTGCCATATCTCATAAATGCTTTCAATTCTGTAACCCTGCTGTACGGCTGCAAACAATTCCGGTGTTGTCCAGCAACCGGTTATCGCTCATTCCTCGTGAGAGTGTGTGCAGGGGCTCTGCTGTTGTGACACAGCACAAGTATAACAAAGCGTAAAATATAAGTTTTTGTTTATTTTGCATGGCAAAACAGGGAATACAAGATTTCTGGGTGGATACACCCTCACCCAGGCTAATCCAAAATACGTTTCTAACGGTCCAAAGTCCTTATAAATAATTTTTGGATGACCGATTGGATATCTTTTGGTTTTATTCACATATGGATATAAACTCGTAAAATCATAGTAATGGATTTTTTCACCAGCGCAAACCTTGTAATATAAACGTGCTGCATTTGTTCGTCCGCCAAAGAGAGATTCCCGAGGGTTCAAAGCCTCTGGGAGTCGTGCGGTTTTCAGGAAATTCTGCACACTGGTGTTTTCACGAACCATTTGTCGCCAATTATGTTCCCAGATTTGATGCACCTGAAAACCCTGCATTTTTAAGTAGTGAACTTTTTCCATAGTTCTTGAATAAAGTGAACCGAATGACGTGTTTGTAACACTATTCCATGATTTTTCATTATAACAGATATTACACCCGTGAAAAAAACAACCGTTAAATTCAAATGCCATCTTTATGCCGTTATTTTCGGCATAGCCGTCTAGATAATATTTTCCAATACGCATTTCACCTCCGGGTTTTAGCGCGTGCCGAATATCTAGTTTATCTTGGGCCTCTAAATACATGATCCATTGAATGGCCGGTGTAGAGTAGCGCTTCTGTATTCTGTGATAACTGTCTTGTAACGGCAAAGCTATGGTTTGCTCACGCAAAAATTTAAGTCTAAACATTGCCATACAAACACTCGCTAAAGTAACATATTGAAAAGGATCAATCGATAATATTTTGTATTTGATCTGAAACTGCTCGTCTAAATACACCTTTGTCGTTTTGGTGATCTCCATAACCTCTTGTCTGAACAAAATACAAGCCGACCTTAGAATCTCTACATCTAAGCGACAGTACATTTTTAATTCCTTTTGAAAATCAAATGCGTCATTCTTGTGATTAGAATACCATAAAAGAAATTCTTTCTTTTCGTCTGGCATCATACTTTCCACACCATAAAATTCTACAGCCGGTCTAGGCCCGACATAATTTTGGATCTCAATCGTGTTAAAAAATGAGGAAAGTATCCTTTAGCCCCTTTAAAACCCAAAGCCTGCGGTAATTTAGACAATTTTGATGCTAAAAAGTTCAAAGAGTCTATGAATCTGATGTTTAAACCTTTCACCGTTATCGACATGATTTTACCACCGATCGTTAACAAATCCATTTTCATTTTTTCTTTTATTAATTGACTAATTACAAAATAACTGTCATAGGATTTTGCATTGTGTGCAATAAAAGTGTAATTCTTAAACTTACTATCTATAAAAGTTGATATAAATCTTTCAACACAATCGTTTCCGGCAAATTCCCAGCTTGTGTTACCATCCATGTGTAAAGCGTATATGTAATTCGGTTCGTGTATACCCGTGTCTTGCCGACATTCAAAATCATAAAATATATTTTTTTTTGACACAGGACTCTTTAATAACGGTTGCATATAACATAAGTGATTGTCGCAGCTTGTGATTGTTTCTTTACAATGAGGACATAGCCTCGGTTTGCAACGGTGGGTAAGCTCTGTATAACACTGACAGTAAGTACAGTATTCTTTCCACTGGCATGCTTGTTTGTTTTGGTGTCTCTCATGGCAATCGTTTGATTGACAGATGATTTTGCATATCCGGCATCTGGTTAAACAGCCTGTTACTTCAATGCAGGAAGCATCATGGCAGGCCCTGCATGTATTGGCACAAACATGGCGATCTTTGTGAGAATAAGCAGCATGGCAAATTTCGCAAAAATAATTAGCCCCGATAAATTTCTTCACGTTTAAAATCCCATAATAATGCTCACTGTGTAAGAGTAGGAAAATCACTTTAGAGTTTGTAGGCGTAGGACCCGTTGTGAAGTATTTCCACGTACTCTCATGCATGTATAGTACCTTTATAGAAACATCTAATAGACGCTCAAATTTTTCTACATCTGAAAAAGATATTTTCTTGTCACCCGAAAACCCCAATTGTTTATGCATTTGTCTAGCTTTTTGCAGAATGCAGCTATCCGGTTTACCTTTCCGACTGAGTAAGCGGATGACAGCGCCTGAAAAACATAAATTACCCCGATATGAGAAATCTACTAATAGACGTCGTTTAGTATTAATAATTTTACTGAAGAGTAATGTGTTAATTCTAAGTCTTGCACCACCACGCATGTTTTTCACAATGGTTACTACAAATCGGAGAGAAGAATCTGTAATAATTTCTGTATTACTCTGCAGCATCTGAGACACGTAATTTAAAAAGCCTGTGGCGTCAAAGCTGTCTAGATTCTTTTTTTGGGAATAAAGATTGTTTTGCAAACTCGGGGAAATAAGTCGCAATTGAACAAAATCACAAGGTGCAATATTCGGGGATAATGCATCTAAAAGACCCTGAATACTTTGATGGACGATGTTTATGGCCTGTGTATAGGAAACACTATAATAGCTATATAAAATAAATATGGATACGTACAGAAATTCATTAAGCTCGCCGACCCAAAAGGGCCCCGCGAAAAAGCGACACACACCCAATCTTTTCATCTATACAGTTTTGCTCATTTTCTGAGGCCTTTGGGCGGCAAAGTTCTTATCAGTCGGGTGCACACAGGGCTAAGCAAGGTTAGCAGTCCACGTCAGGGCGTTGGTCAGCAAAGTTCTTATCAATGGCTTGCACACTGGGTTATGCAAGCCGGGCCCCCTATCCATGTGTTGCTCTTGCCTAACGCTAGGGTACATTGAGCACTATAATAATAATAATAATAATACATTCTATTTATATAGAGTCTATTCCATGCACAAGGCACTTATGGGATATAAGAAGCAGATCATAAAGTCATAAAGAAGATTACGACCAAAAAATCAAAGAAAATATAAATAAATAAAGCACAAACACATACAGGCTGACCCCTGAAGATCACAGGTGTCCTTATTGTCTGTGATGAGAACGCCAAATACATACACACTCTAGATTTTGATATTAACAACAAAATTTTATTTTTTCTTATTTTCATACCTGTAGGTTGCCGAGGTGCCGTCACACTTCCTAATAAGGTGGTTGCAACTCGTCTTGGCGGTTTTGTGGTGGCTTTTCTCGGTGAGACGGTCGTTAATCGAGATTCAAGCAATTTCTCACGTGCTGAAATATTGTTAAAAATAATAATAAGCTGGTGGATGTATTTTTATTATTAACAGTGTACATACAAATATCCTTATAACCTTTAAGGTGTAAACCAATAGGTTTTTTTTCACTAATTATACGTGTATATATATTATACAAATCTTACCGGACGATTCGGTACTAATTCTATGTCGATCGGAAAGCTGAGCATCAAATTCAACCGAATCTAAGAAGCGAGCCATAATGTTCCAGGAATGCAGAATGCATTAAAATATTTTAATGTGTAATTCGGCTCAAGTCAGTTATATATTAGGCTGATAACCATCTAACATTAATCAAACATTATCGTTTATAAACACACGGTGAAAACGTAAATAAAAATATTCCATGGAATTTTATCATTTTATGTCATGTATCAGGGTACCTCTAGAATGTTCCAATGTTATCACTTATAGACAGCCGGTGAAACGTATATTCCAATGAATTTTTTATCAAATTTTATTCTATGGGTGCCTCTAGAATGTTCCAAGAAGGCCCGCGGGGTCAAGTACACACGTCTTATCTCAACGATCGGCAACAGATGTTAATTTTGTAAAGAAACCTAGAATTCCATTTTACCATTTCATTTATGACATATCATATCATAATAATATACAGAATTTAAAAGTACACGTCCCAATTTTGCTCTTCGGCTCGGATGCGAACCCTGATCTCCTGGCTTAGAAAATGACAGCTCTATGCGTGCAGAGTCACCGGCAACATACGTACTAAATGCGCCGGTTCTTTTTTTCTTATTTTAAGGCACAAGTTCATCATACCATGGGTTAAAAAGACTAATGAAACGTGTACACACCATCATGACTTATATATACATAAATATTAACGCTTTATCAGCTTTTTTTTTTTTTTTTTATTATTTATCATACAAGACCGCCTGCCCTGGCCTGTCTTACCAATTTATAGGCCTATCATAAATTAAATGGCACGTATTAAAAATGACAACAAGAGCATTTCATTTTACCTTTAAATTATGGCTCTATAATAGCATATCACAACGTAATGCACAATCATGATAATATACAAAATTTAAAAGGACATGTCTTACTTTGCACTTCTGCTCGGATGCGCCGTGAAATCTCCTGGTTTAGAAAAACAACAGCCCGAATACCCGAAGCATTATTGTATGTGTTACAATATTTTTGTCTGTTGCTGTTTAATCCATATGCTAATACATTTTCCATAGACAGAGTCGTTCGTACTTTTTTGACAGCAACGCCATGTTGCCTTCAATCCATACACATTTCACACTCCCGCCAACAGGTCTGTATCCTGATTGGCGGGCATGAACATGGGACGGGCTCGTTGCAGTCAGCGCATGCCCGAACCAGACCGGTGTAATGCCATTGGCTAGCTTAACATGAGGCTTGTGTTTATTGATTGGTTAAAAATATGCTGGCGGGTTATCTTAAAAAAATCTTATCTTTAAAGGCTTTGATTGGCCGAGCGTTGTAAAAAGCTTCGCCCAAAAGCATATTTAAAGAACGATTTTTGCATCGAAAACCTCAGGCCTCCTCAATAACAAGAATTGGGTATGTTGTGATGAGCTAAGGTGTCCACTCCGTTATGACTGATACTTAGCAGGCTGGCATCATCCGCCGCTATTAAGGTCAGAATGGAGGCACTAACACTTGTTTACAGCTAAACCATTCTTCTGACCAAGCGATTGCTGGCTGGCTGAGACCGCCGCTTTGCATGGTTTTAACCGACCGCTTACCAGTGTCCCTGTGTCGCTGGGGCCAGTCGAGCGTTCTCGATTGTCCGTCGCGGCATCGCCGCTTGCTGCAGGCCGTTTACCTGTGTTGCTTGGCCAGTCAAGCGTTCTTGCTATGTATTAATAAAGTATCTATCTGTCTGGGGATTAATAAAGTATATCTGTCTGTCTGGGGATTAATAAAGTATATCTGTTTTGGGATTAATAAAGTATATCTGTCTGTCTGGGGATTAATAAAGTATATCGGTCTGTCTGGGGCTTAATAAAGTATCTGTCTGTCTGGGGCTTAATAAAGTATATCTATCTGTCTGGGGCTTAATAAAGTATATCTATCTGTCTGGGGATTAATAAAGTATATCTATCTGTCTGGGGCTTAATAAAGTATATCTATCTGTCTGGGGATTAATAAAGTATATCGGTTTTGGGATTAATAAAGTATATCGGTCGGTCTGGGGGATTAATAAACTATCTATCTGTCTGGGGGGTTAATAAAGTATCTATCTATCCATCTCAGCAACACAACATCACCGGTTGTCTCTTAAGAAGCAAGACATGGATTCTGAAGCAACAAAAGCGACCGTTAAAGCAGAGACCAAGCTCATCCTTGTAGAAGAATACCAGCCTATAGATGGTGAACCAGAGAAATCTAAACGGGTAATTTTGAATGAATTGTTTTTTCTTGGCTTACAGTTGTATTGCTTTTCTTAGCTCACAGTTGTATTGCTTTTTTCTTTTTAAAGGAGCAGCCCAAAAGAGAAACTCGCCAGTCCGTGAAAAAGACTGATGCATCTGCTGGAGGCCCGACGACATCTGGCGTGAAAAAGACTGATGCACCTGTCCTAGACAACAAGACCTTGGACATGGTGAGTCTGGATCCTGGGTTTAAGAAATTTTCCGTTAACCCTATCTACAGGGCGGTACAATAATAGGTTCTCATTTTATTTTATTTTAACTTGACAGATTGCATGTGCGGAGCCCAAGTATTATGCAAAAGAAGTAATTTCTGCAACATTGAAAGGTCTTATCGCTAAAAAGAAAGACGATTTAAACCCTGATGTTAAAGAATTAATGCGTGACATTGAAAGGCTTACTGAAAGAATGCCTGGCTTGGTGGAGTGTTTCCTTTTTTCAGATAGAAGGGCCGATGTAAAAAGCATACCAGCTATTTCACGTGTGACTAGATGTATCTATAGATCAATAGGGAATACCGTTCCTGTAATGACACGTGATACATTTTTGTGTCTTTTAAGCCGCATAGCCCATATCTGTTCCAACACTGAGGACGATTGTGTTGAGAAGGCTATCCAGATGGCTTCTGATATATTGTCCAGAATTCTGTTATGTTTTACTGATAGCCCGTTAGGTATATGCGTTTTTCGTGTGGGAATATAACTTTTCTTTTTCCCTAGAGTGACTTTAAGATGGCCGGTGAGGTCTTTAAACACGTTTTAAAAGATTGTTCAACTTCAAGTCTGAAGTCTCAAGACCTGTGTGTAATTTCCCAAACACCTGACAGCCATCGCAGTCACAGAGCCGGATTGATTTTAATGAAACATTGTGTGAACGCTGTTGTAGCTTCCGTGGTTAGCACCTGTGTAAGAGATGTATTAATGGGGTCTTGTTTAGCATGCCGTTTGGGTGACGAATCTCAGGATGGTCACACTTGCCTTTTACTAGAATCTGATTCTGAGGAAATGTACCCTTGTGTTTCCAGCATCTGTCAACAGATCAGTATTAAAGATTAATTCAAACGGTGTTTTCTATGGTTAAACCCCTGTGTGGATTAAGAATTGTGCAACCGACTAAAATTTATATTCTTAACTGTCTGAAACAGTTTGTTGCCGTAGTAAACAGTTTTCAGCTTATACAAAAGATGCATCATGCAACAAAACCCAAGATTCGGGCAGCTGCTTTTCAACTTGTCTCTAATCACCATTACAGTTATTTTTTAAAACCAACATCGATTTACAGAAATCTAATCAAAAGGCCTTATCCATGCTAAACAAGACCTGTATGTGTTATATTTTCTGTTGACTAACTGTTGTATTTTGTTTTGTTTTGTTGTCAGAGGATCCAAGACTCGGCAGCTAGAACAAGGAAAACCTGGTCCCAACCCATCGTGACACGTAATACCTATAGAACATATTCTCCTTATATTATATCTGCTAGAAAAAGATTCATTATGACCATAATCGGTCGCTCAGTCGTCTGGGCTTATGTTTTTAGTTCTGTTGAACATTTAGGGGAAAAATGTGATGAATGTCAAGAGAACAAATGCATACCAGATGGACACATTTGTAATATCTGGTTCACTAAACCATTTATAGCATATAAACAGAGCTTATTTATGCTCGAAAGGGCTAGAAAGGATAGACTTGTGTCCTGTGTGCGTGCTTTGCTAAAAATGTATAACTTGCCTTGTTTTCGTAAAGCTATCAAGAATGATGTGGATGATATTATAGCAGAGTTTGAGAAGGGCGAGATACCCATTGATGCTTACGCACAACTAATTCAGCCTTTGAAGACCAGCTTTATGTGGTCGGCTCTGTTCCAAACAGAGAAAATAGGCTTACATAATTTAGTGAAATACAAATATATTAAACATGTGTTGGCTTAAACATTTTACTTAGATGTATTACCGGCTCACTGATGGGTTGGGACCTGGTTTGCAATTTGATTTGTGTTTTCAACAGTGTATACAATTCTTGTATTTTTTGCTTCTTTTTAAATTGAATTGCTAATCTGTATTCAAACAAGCTTGTGTGACTATTTTTACAACTGTATAACCTGCTTTTATTCATACTTTTAAGCAATTAATGTATAACAGTGTGTAACCCCGGAAAGTGAAGACAACATGTTATTTTGCTATGTTTGGAATTTTGCTTCAATAAAAATTGTTTAAACCACTTTTTTGGT
Source organism: Erpetoichthys calabaricus (assembly GCF_900747795.2). Lineage (NCBI taxonomy): Eukaryota > Metazoa > Chordata > Cladistia > Polypteriformes > Polypteridae > Erpetoichthys > Erpetoichthys calabaricus. The sequence continues at coordinate 144,165,689 of NC_041398.2, read as the reverse complement.
ATCTTTTTGATTCATTCAATAAAACTTGTTGTTTTAAATCACTTTGGTATCTACTATACGCCTTGCTTTATAAAGGGCATGGTTTTACATGGCTGTTTGGGATGCACTGCATTAAATCACTTTGGTATCTACGATATGCCTTGCTTTATAAAGGGCATGGTTTTACATGGCTGTCAAGGTAACGGTATGCTCTGGACGTGTTTGGGATGCACTGCCAGGCTCCTTGGGTGTGTAATAGAGCCTCTCTAAAGTTTTCCTTTCCATCCTCTTGCAGGGGGTCTGTCACTCAAGCTCTCTGTACTCTCTGTACACACCCGGGCGCTGTAAGCAGATAAGAGCAGGCTCACTCAAGCTCTCTGTACTCTCTGTACACACCCTGGCGCTGTGCGCAGCCACGAGCAGGATGCCTGCTCCGCCCCAAAATCACTGACTTACCTTTTGACGCCTTACAGGGGCCCGAAGCGCCGGCTCAGATCACAATGATGAACAGACCCAGTTTTTAGGATCAAGGCTAAGAGCAGCCAACCATTTTTCCTTCCGCACGACTGACAAAAGGGCTGGTGCCGGTCAAACAGCGCACCCGACAACAGGCAGAGATCAGAGCGCAGGGAAACACCCAAATTAACTCAGGTGGCATACGGTGGGTACCGGAAATGCCAAGGGGGGCGGGACAAACACCTGTCAAAAAGGTATGATGTATAAAAGTGACGCTCCTTTACTACTACTGGGGTCTGCTGGAGCCAATCCCAGCCAACACAGGGCACAAGGCAGGGAACCAATCCCGGGCAGGGTGCCAACCCACCGCAGGACACACACAAACACACCCACACACCAAGCACACACTAGGGCCAATTTAGAATTGCCAATCCACCTAACCAGCATGTCTTTGGACTGTGGGAGGAAACCGGAGCGCCCGGAGGAAACCCACTCAGACACGGGAAGAACATGCAAACTCCATGCAGGGTGGACCCGGGAAGCGAACCCGGGTCTCCTAACTGCGAGGCAGTTTGTTCCATCTGCAGAATAAATTCGTTCATCAATTATATAAATTTATTTTCAACATTTTAAATCACATTGTCATTTAAATATAATTAAAAAATCTCTTTGAGCCTAACTATTACCTAACTGGTAAAGAACTTCGCCGAGTTGTCTTTTTGCCCAGTTGCCACCGAACCGTTCTGCTACGTGTTCCTGTTCTTCCTCTCTTACATTTAGCATCATTTTCCATAGCTATTTGCACCACAGATTAAGAGAAGAATTTCAACAAAATCTCAAGTACTCAAACTAGTTATTCTTTAAAAAAACAAAAAAAAAAAACAAATGGACAAATTGTTCAGATGCATGCATGTGAGGAACCTAAATGATAGATCTACTTTTTCTGCATTTGAAGCATGGAAAAAATATCTTAAGCCAATGTTATGTTATGTGACTTCTAGTCTAGTCTAAGGATATGTCACACTCAAATTAAAGAATTTAAACAACTCAAAATTGCTGGGCATGTCAGTCTTGTTAATCCCTTTTTCTGAAACCAATAGCAAACTGCCTAAAGGAACCAAGACTATATGAAGGGTTAATAGGCAAAGCAAGACAAGCTGCAATCTCAGCCCTTCCTTTCCTTTTTAAAAATTTGCCGTGGTATGTAAAACACGAGATATCAGACAGATGCGCTTCTCTACTGTTTGTGAGATCCAAAACACTGACAATCCTTATTCTTCATCATTGCATTACATGCATTGTACTTCCAGACGAGCATTAATTGGCTGTTAGCTGTGATGCATACAGAGCCAACCCCATGACTAAAGACATAATAAAACCAGCTTGATTTTGGTGGGGGAAGTCGTATGTATGACATCAGATTACCCGACCGAGAGTCATGGGAGCATGCTGCCAACTGCTTCTGACTCCCTAAGATTAAGGAACTTAAGTCAATGACTGAAAATGCTATAAAAATTATCTAATGTGATATTGCCTTTACATGCAATATCACTGGATGGGAGCAGGGTGCAAAGGTGATTTAATCTTACTGCACATAATACTCATCCATTTGAAGAAATATAAAAATCATAATTGATTTACATACAGCTTACATTATTTAATAATATAACGAATCCCATGGGAGTAATGAATGAGACAAAATGGAGGAATAAACGTGCAAGTTTAACATTAAGGTAAAAGGGAAAATGCAACCTTACCAAATCAAACTATGTACTAAATTTAAGTTTCAATGAAACTTTTTTTTGTAATTTTGTAGAGGACTCAGATCTTTCCAAGGCAGTGGTTTCTATTTCTTTTAGAATCAATGGAGCCGATTCATAAAAGTTTTACAAATTCACTACAGTGGAAATAAATATATATCAATAAAAAAACAGTTAAAAATGAAAGAATCAGAAATCTTATTTTTTTAAAAATTGAAAATGACAGACTTTATGAAATCATAATTAGTATCAAAAACAGGTGTAAATAACAGTGTTCCACTTCCAGATGTCATTTTTTCTCCACAATATCTTTACCTACTTCTTGATTCTCTGTTTTCTGCTACTGCCACTTGGCACACTGTAAACTGTAATGCATTTGAATGAAAACACAAAGGCAGACGGATGTACTACAAGTGTGTGGATGTTGATGAGAACAATAACAAAAAACATTTATATATCTGAGAGTCAAGTGACAAACAAAGATTAAGTCTACACTGTATTCATTTATTTTTGAAAAAAATGCAAAGATACTAATGTTCACAAAGGAAAAGCAGAATAAATCATACGGAAGGTATGCCACTCTACCATCTTTTTCAATGTTTCTGTGTACACTAGTGTTTTAATTTACATATACACAATGACCCACATTGTGTAGTTAAAGCGGGGTTTCTGTTCAAACAGAGCTTCTCAAAATGAACCGGAAATAAAACTTAAAGGGATTAGATTTTGAAGAAAATGCCTTATTATAAATGGGATGTGAAAGCCCACTAAACAGAACACTTGTTTTTCTATAGAAATGTATCTTCAAGGAAATAGAGACCGGCATGGAATCTTTCTCATATGTCATTTAGTGGTAATCTACTAATGAATGGCATACCATCATAAGTAAATAAATAACACACATTATTAAAAACTGTAAAACACAACTCTGATTCACATAAACGTCTGAGGCAAGTTATAGAATTCCAAGGTCTAGCCTGCTGTACTAATACACAAGCTATTAAGACAAATGGAAATCATTCATCTCCAAGGGGCAGCATTTTTATATGCTTGCACTTCTCTACTACTACATGTTGCTTCTACTTAAGGAGATGAGAACCAGACAAAAAAAAAAAAAAGCAGACTGCTTGTCGACATGTTTTTTAACCTAATAAACTGCATCATTCAAGTTGGGTTTAAGAGAAGCTAAACTTTCTTCCAACAGTGCTCAGCTGTTTTAAAGTTACACCCATCAAATTCAAATAGTGGATGACTGAGTTCAAAAGGTTGCATTATCTGTCTTATGAATTCATCCAAACACCAGCAACATATAAGCCATCTCCTGATCATGTTAATCAATATCTTTCATACATAATATACAAACTGCACTTCCTCCAATGTGAGCAATAAACATTAGTAGAAGTTTTCTCTTTAAATCATTTCACTGGTTCAAAATGTATTCATATTTTCTCTTTATTTAAAATTTTTTTTTATATACTGTATACCAACAAACAACTTATAAATGAGTACCTTTTAACACAGGTGGGTTATCCTGAGGCCAAGTATTTTTTTTTGGTTGCACTCTAGGTTTCCATTTATTATTTTTTCTAATGTCTTGAACGCCAACAATAAAAGATGTTTTGTCTTACATCACTTGAGTATGAAAGAGAATCCCTAAAGAAGATAGCTTTGCAAAAAAAGTAGATATTAAAAAAAAAACTTTAAAATGTGTAATTCATGCAATTAGCTTGGTAAACACATGAGAAAAATCATTTGGGAACATTATACAGTAGGTCACTTAAAAAATGCATTTTGGAAGATAAATACAGTACAAGGGCAGAAAAATAAAAGCAATAGATATAAAAACATTCTGAGTTATCAGTATAAATGTAAACAAGTAATAAATAAGCCCATTTTAAAATTGAAGACACTATTAAAAACAATCTATTGAACCAGTATGTTGTGAAAACTACCATTTAAAAATAAACCTGATTTAAACAGACAAATTTAGACTCAGCAAAACAGCTTGCAATTTTTGGTCAAAGATGAAAGTGAGCTCAAAGCTGTAAGTAACACTTCTGACCAAAACTGAATCCAAAGTGAGACGTTCATTATTTAATCTTTAGTTATGCATTTCAAGATTAAATAGGCATAAAAATATTCACTTGCAGCTACACATATTAAAAGGTATTTATATGCAAAGAAAATGAAAAACAATACAAAGAAAAGGAAACACAATTGTGCAATCTGAAATAAAACCATGAATCAATCTAATAAAAGGTACATTGGAACGTGTATGTCTGAAAAGACTTACTATTAATACAGAAACTTTTTATTTTATTGATTTTATTGAAATTACACAACATTCCATACAAATAGATCCATTTTTACAAAAATAGGAACGAAAACAAATCAACACCTACCCCTGGGAAAGAGAGCTTGGCCAGCAGAGTAAAACTTAAAGCTAGTAAGTAATAAGTGAATAAAGATAAATGGAGAAGAAAAAAGAAAAGGGGAGAGAATCTGCTTCCTTTGTGCTTTAAAAGCTTATTCTAAAATGTTATTGATTAGATCCTGCCAGGTTCTGAAAAAGTTCTGCACAGATCCTCTAAATGAGAATTTTATTTTTTCCAATTTCAAATAGTATATAAACATCAGTTACCCAGTGACCTAAAAGAGGAGAGTTAGGATTCTTCCAGTTGAGCAAGACAAGTCTATGTGCCAATAGTATAGTAAAGGCAATTACAGTTTGTTTGCCCTTGTCCACTTTAAGCCCATCTGGAAGTACACCAAACACAGCTGTTAGTGGATTAGGAGGGAGTGTGACACCAAGGCTGTCTGAAAGGCATTTAAAAATGTTGGTCCAGAATGATGTTAATTTGGTGCAGGCCCAAAACATATGACCCAGTGAGGCTAGAACTTGATTACAGCGTTTGCAGGTTGGATCTTGCCCTGGAAACATTTTGGACAATTTTAAACGAGACAGATGTGCTCGATATATAATTTTGAGTTGAATAATTGTATGCTTTGCACATATGGAGCTTGAGTGAATTCTCTGCATTGCTACTTTCCATTCCTTTTCTGAGATATTGAGTGAGATCCTTTTCCTACTGTCCTCTTGGATCTTTGAAAGGAAGGACTGTAAAATGGTTTTATATATTGCAGAAATGTTGTCTGTGTCCTTGAGACTGATCAGTATTTTTTCCAGCATAGAGGAGGTGAGGAAAATTGGGAAGGTTCGGTTTTAACAAAGTTTCTAATTTGAAGGTAGTGAAAGAAATGTGTTGCTGGAGAAGTTAAATTTGGAATGTAATTGTTCTTAGAATGCAAAGATGTTGTCTATGTACAGATCTCTAAGTGATTTAATCCCAAATGTTTTCCAGATATTACAAACTGCATATGTTTGCAATGGTCCTATTAAAAGGAGTGACATGTCATAGGAGTGTCATAACCTCAGATATAAATTTCAAAGGAGTGACAACCATCCATCCAACCAACCATCCAAGTGGTAGGAACGTTTTTTTTGGCGAGCATACTTTCAGTTGTGTGTGGTAGGTGACTCCAATAAAATGTCACTCCTTTAATATGGTATTTATGTCACTCCTTTGTTATGTCACTCCTATGATACAGACCCGTTTGCGAGGGTGGAAAAAGGTGGTTCTTGTGCAGAGGTGCCACAGATAAAAGCTTCTTTTATCTTAAAATACTTCCTACATTGGTTCCATATTCTGAGTGAGTGAAGCACAACTGGGTTATTAGTATATTGGTGATAACTTGCATTTATTGAGGCTCAAAGCAGGGAATATAAAGAAGTACTGCTTGGGCTTATCCAGTACTTGGAAGGGAGAAACTATTTTAAAAACAAAAGTAAAACATGCCTTTACACATACTGGACTTTCAAAAGTAATTAACTTCAAGACACCACCAAACCTAATCAATAAAATTACAATTATCTCTTTAACATGCTTCTCTTGAACAAAGTACATTAATATAGTTTACATGGTTGAAATAAAATGTTGCACAACTCTGTACTACTCTGCTTGTGCTTACAAACAGCAGCTGATAGATATTACTAACCAAAATAATTTAGCCGAGAACTTTTTGTTGCCAAAGTGCCAACATATATCGATTCCCAAAGCTAAGGTCACCCTTAAGCACTTGAATCTCAGTAAAATTTACCTTTTTAAAAATATAGATCTATAAGTAAGTATGAAATGCAACATGGCACTAACTTGCAGCTTACAGCATAAATCAGATGAAGAAGTAATTCACCGAAAATATATATTTGCGCACACTAGGTCTGCTGAAACAGAAATTTGATCAAAAACTTTGCATTAATTGAAATAAAAACAGTTGGTGCATACGTAGAAATCTTAAAATGACCTTACAAATTTCAACATCCAAGGCTTCTGTCTAATATAAAAACCAAAAACAGACATTTTGCATCCTGGTAATGTTAAGCATAATTAAGAATTTACAATCTCTATATGTGGCGAAAATCGTTTTATGCACAAAATTAATAAACTCTTTAATTATTTCAAATCAAAGAAAATCAAATATACAAATTTCATTAAAATTATCACAGAATGTACAGTACCTCAAATTTGCAAAGCTTCAATGATTTATTAGGAAACAGCAGCATATTCCTTTGCAGTAATAGCTTACATTTTGCAATTTATGAACTGAAAAAAGCAAGATGACATTGCTGACATTTTAACATTCCTCAGCTCTCAAAAAAAGGAATGACTTTTAATAGCACTATACGCAACATTGTATCAAAAAAAAAAAATATCTACGTTAACATAACTTGAATTTCAGAGACCCAACCATGAACAATAATCTAACATGAAATTGTACTGAAAAATTTCTTATCTGATCACTGTTGTATAAAAATGTATAAAAATATTGTATAAAAATGTTTTGGAAGTTACTAAACACACTATTAAATTATAGAAGTTTTAATCCAAGAATATTCTTTTTAGAAAATGTCAGCATAAATAAAAGTTACCAAAAGCAATCTGCAATCATCTACAAAGTTACATTTAAAGTTATTAAAATGCAAATTTCTACATACAGTACTAGTTTACACATAATTGCTAACAATGTAGTACACTTTTATGTATTGTGTGATTGATTGCCAAGTAAGACTCATATGTATGATTGCTAGAAAAGGGAAAGATTCATAAAGCAAGTATGTACTGGATTTGCATTTCTCATTTCTTACAAAAATATGAAACAGTAGTACAGGAATTTTGGCTGGCCTAGGTATTGCAGTACACACCCATGTCAGGAAGTGGCTCTCACTCCTTTACCACTATTTCTTATTTACCACACACATCATATATTTCATAAAAGGCAAAGAGTCACACTAATTCTGTTCAAATACAATAAGGCAAACATATATATGGAAGAAAAACACACAGCAAAAGGATGTGCAGAAAAAAACCAAAAGAATCTGAATAAATGTTCATGTTTAGGAAAAAAGGCATTAATCATTCTACAAAGCTGCTCAGAGGCAAGAGTAAAGAATATCTGAATAATTTTCATTTATTACACATCAGTAGAATACACAGATCAGGCTTACCAGACCAAGCAAAACAAAATTAAAATAATTAAATTTCCTAAATGACATTGAAAGGCTTCAGATAAACACAATAAATCTCACATCATTCAGCTAAGACTTAGTACATAAAGATTAATCATTTATCATACTTCTTCCCTATCTCACTCATTAATATTGTGTTTAGCATCGTTGCCTCACAGCTCAGAGGAGACTCGTTTTGAATCCTGGCCCAGTTGTTCTTAGCATGGGTTTCTTTTCATATACTGTACTCAGTTTTTGCATTTGTTTTTTGATCCTTTTGCATTAATTTAACTCATGACTTTAAATTGGCCAAGTATGAAAGTACATTGCTAAAAAAATTAAAAGAACACTTTGAAAACACATCAGATCTCAAAACGGAAAAAAATCATGCTGGATATCTATACTGATATGGACTGGGTAATGTGTTGGGAACGAAAGGATGCCACATCATTTGATGGAAATGAAAATTATCAACCTACAGAGGGCTGAATTCAAAGACACCCCGAAAACCAAAGTGAAAAAATGATGCGGCAGGCTAGTCCATTTTACCGAAATTTCATTGCAGCAACTCAGAATCGTACTCAGTAGTTTGTATGGCCCTCACGTGCTTGTGTGCATGCCTGATAATGTTGGGGTATGCTCCTAATGACACGACAGATGGTGTCCTGGGGGATCTCCTCCCAGATCTGGACCAGGGCATCACTGAGCTCCTGGACAGTCTGAGGTGCAACCTGGCCGTGTCGGATGAAGCAAAACATAATGTCCCAGGTGTGTTCTATTGGATTTAGGTCAGGCGGGCGTGGAGGCCAGTCTATGGTATCAATTCCTTCATCCTCCAGGAACTGCCTATATATTCTCACCCCAAGAGGCCGGGCATTGTTGTGCACCAGGAGGAACCCAGGACCCACTGCACTAGCATAGGGTCTGACAATGGGTCCTATGAATTTCATCCAGATACCTAATGACAGTCAATGTGCCGTTGTCTAGCCAGTACAGGTCTGTGCGTCCCTTCATGGATATGCCTCCCCAGACCATCACTGACCCACCACCAAACTGGTCATGCTGAACGATGTTACAGGCAGCATAACATTCTCCACGGCTTCTCCAGACCCTTTCACGTCTGTCACATGTGCTCAGGGTGAACATGCTCTCATCTATAAAAAGCACAGGGCTCCAGTGGTGGACCTGCCAATTCTAGTATTCTATGGCAAATGCCAATCGAGCTCCACGGTGCCAGGCAGTGAGCATAAAGCCCACTAGAGGATGTCGGGCCCTCAGGCCACCCTCATGAAATCTATTGCTGATTGTTTGGTCAGAGACATTCACACCACTGGCCTGCTGGAGGTCATTTTGTACGGCTCTGGCAGTGCTCATAGTGCTCATCCTGTTCCTCCTTGCCCAAAGGAGCAGATACCGGTCCTGCTGATGGGTTAAGGACCTTCTAACGGCCCTGTGCAGCTCATCTAGAGTAACTGCCTGTCCTCTTGGAATCTCCTCCATGTCTTGAGACTGTGCTGGGAGACAAAGCAAACCTTCTGGCAATGGCACATATTGATGTGGCCATCCTGGAGAAGTTGGCCTACCTGTGCAACCTCTGTAGGGTCCAGGTATCATCTCATGCTACCAGTAGCGACACAGACTGTAGTCAAATGTAAAACTAGTGAAAAAACAGCCAGAAAAGATGAGGAGGGGAAAATGTCAGTGGCCTCCACCTGTTATAAACCATTCCTGTTTTGGGGGTTGTCTCATTGTTGCCCCTCTAGAGCACCTGTTGTTTATTTTCATTAACACCAAAGCAGCTGAAACTGATTAACAACCTCCTCTGCTACTTAACTGACCAGATCAATATCTGGTATCACTTGATGTTATTCTCCGATTAAAAAGTGTTCCTTGGGCAGAATATTTTCTGGGGCGAACTGGTAAGACATCCAGGGACTTGCCTTGCACCCAGTGCTACTGGTTATAAGCTCAACCCTTATTATCTATTAACTGGATTCAGCTGCTTCTAAAAATAGATGGAAGGATGTACAGACCGCCACATAAACTTGCAACAGAATGGAAAACCAAACAAAGTGCATTAAGAGAATTAGGAGAAGCAATAAGGTTTGGTTACAGCTTCACCAGATATTATACAGCAACAACAACAACATTTATTTATATAGCACATTTTCATACAAATTTGAAATTATATGAAAATGTCAGTTTATTCAGCACTTTTCATAGAGGATGTCTGCATTTTACAAACAACAAAGCATACTTAGAAATCTATACATTTATAGGTATAAGATCTCAAGCAGATTATAGATTCAGCTCTTGTTTACAAAGAGCAATGTAGTAAAAACAAGAGATTAATGCATTAGCCCTGGAGTCCATATTTCTTCATCTTAAACCCTAGCATCATTGCATATGCCTGTTTAAGTCTTCTCTTATTTTTGTATTTGTGATCTTCCTTTACTTACACAGACAGACAGACTCCTTTTTGGGGGTTTAATTATTTGCTTAATCCAGCACTCAGAAACCCTTAAGACACAATAATATATATATTTTAAAAAATCACTCATTTGCACAAGAAAAAAAAAAGATAAAATACAATATTAAAGTTTGTTGTGCAAGGTAAATTGACAAGTTAGAAAATGTCTCCTAAAAACATGTCATTTCTGTTGTTGCAATTCTAGGAAAAAGATTACACAGAGCTGAATACAGCATTACTTACTATAATATAAGTAACTTCACCTAATTTATAAAATGTGTTCATGATGCAAGACTACTCAATGTCATTAAAATAAAAATAGTTTATAGCTCTATTATATATGCTTAAATTTTATTATAAAATAGAAGAAATTCCCAAAAGTATTTTTAAGTTAAAAAATGGGTGAGATACAGCTACATCTTTTCTGTTTTGATTGATTAGATTAAACTACAGCAATACAAAATTTCTTTAGCTTCTTTCACAGATGCTACCTTGGAAAACTCCTAAGTCATGACTACTGAATGTGGATTTTTATTTATTTTTTTTTATTATTTAAAATAACATTATTGATCTGACATCAACAAAAGCAGACAAATATGAAGCAGGAGGAGATGAACATTTTACTGCAGTTTTACTTTTCCAAACAGCTACATTAAATTACATTTTGACATGATGTGCATCAAACACCAGAAGCTCTTTCCACCATTTTATCATTAGCAAAGCATACTACCTGTCTTGACTAGTGACAAATAACTTCTGAATGAAATGAATATCTGCAGCTGATGGTAAGTGGTAAGGTGTTGTCACCATGAAAGGAGGCTCCCCAGTTTCCAGACAATTTGAAAGAACACAAATTTTTGATAAGCAATCATGTTAGCTTTTTGTTTGTTATTATTAGCCAAGATTGGTTCACTTGTATGAACATCAATGCATTGTAAAATTCAGACACCAAGATGTTTTGCATGATTTAAACATCAATTCTCTGGGCATGATCAACCATATGCCCAAATGCTAAATTACTACTACTACTACAACATCTCATTTTAGGGAATTTTATAGTTGTCTTTTCCTGGGTTTCTTTACTCTGGTCTTGTACAAGCATGGTCCCAACTTCTCAGTAAAGATCTGGCATATTCTGTATGTGTAAAAGGTGATTTTGTAAACTGCATAAAAAGATACCTCAGTGGGAATGGACTCCTCAAGTCTATTCCCACTGTGTTTAAGGTTTTTGCACTTACAGAGAAATTAAAGCAAGATTATATTATTCTTATTGATCATTTTCTCAGTGAGAAAAAAGTGTATTTTTAAATAGGTATTTAGCCCTGAACCTTGGAAATTTTTCAAACAAGAGAAAGAATCAAAACTGAAAAATGCCTGTTCATTATTTTTCTTAGTACAAGTATATCAGATCTGCCATGCATTGCCTAGACAATATATTCTTTTGTTCCTTCAATATATTGCAAATAACTGCATGGCCTTTTATTGTGGGACAGTGTGTTTAAGTGGAATTGTCCCTCAAAATGGTATGGGGGGCCAGGTTTCTCTAAACGTCCTGTTTGAAAAGGAAACGAGTCATCAGTAGCTTCCATTAAAAGGGTAAGCAGGAAGTAATGAAGAAGAGCTGCTTTCCTGGAAGGTACTACCTGAGTTCAAAGCAATGTGATAGACTAAAAAGGACATACACACCGGATTTCTGAGGATTTTAAACCATGCAAGTTCACTTGTTTGAAAGGGTTTACAAACAATCACAAGAAACAGCAGGAATATCCTTCTCAAAATACCAGTGAGTCTTTATTAAGGAAAATTCTGGTAGGAACATGCTTTCTGTTTTTAATGTTTGTTAATCTCCACCACTGATTCAGACTTGTTTCAATTTACATTATTGGCTTTGGATTTGACTGTTCATATAACTCATAGAAAAAAATGCTAGGCTGATTTAGTTATAGGTGAAGCAGTTTGTGGAAACATGTTTATATGTATGTTTACTGTTGTTAATATATACAGTATGTGCCTGATTTTATATATTTATCTATTGTTGTCAGCCACTACATAAAAAGATATCAACAACTAGAGTGGTGTGTAGAGAAATAAATGTTGACATTTTATATACAATCGCATACCTGGCAGCTGGAGAACAGATCATGGTGGGTTTTATGGGATTAGAATTAAGGGACAATTAATAATTTAAAAAGTTAACATTTCTGTTAGTATATCTTCAAATATGAAAATGTGACTGCATAACACACCAACAAAACACTTTGAAGACTGCAGTGCTTTTAGTCATGTTTGGCTTCCAGAATAAAAACCTAATTATTCCTTTACTCATTACTACAAGTACATGGGGCCCTCTTCATACAGACAATGACCAAACCAGAAGTCTGCCCTGTCCATCACACTTCACGGTAGAAACATTAATTACTAAACCACTCTGTCACTCCCAATAATAAATGGTAAATGAGAAACACAAAAATTGTAATATAAATGCCTAAAGTATTTTTACAAATTATGGTAAAAAATTACAAATAATAAAATGTTATCTACTTAACAAATACAGTATATCTTTAAATTTGCTTAATCAATTGTCAACTAAAATACATGAATGCAAATATTTAGAAACTTAACATATCTAAAGCTTATTTTCCTTGCATGTTACACAATGAAAAGGCTGTGATATAATGGCAATTTAATAGCGTGCAAAATGCAAGGAAACATGCAATTTAAACCTCAGTGTAGCATTATTTGAAAAACAGCAGCAGATATTAAAGACTTATAAGTTTTGGGACCTATATATGGCAGAGAAAGGACTGCTAGCAAGGAACATACTTGTACTCTAACAATACACTATGTGCATTTTGGATGGATGGATGGGATGGATGGATACTTTATTAATCCCAGGGGAAATTCACATACTCCAGCAGCAGCATACCAATACAAAAAAAAAAAAAAACAATATTAAATTAAAGATTGATAACAATGCATGACATGTATAATGTTAACGTTTACCCCCGGGTGGAATTGAAGAGTCGCATAGTCAGTGGAGCAGGACAGTGACAGCAGTCTGTCGCTGAAGCTGCTCTTCTGTCTGGAGATGACACTGTTTAGTGGATGCAGTGGATTCTCCATAATTTGATAGGAGCCTGCTGAGCGCCCGTCGCTCTGCCACAGATGTCATGCTGTCCAGCTCCATGCCAACAATATAGCCTGCCTTCCTTACCAGTTTGTCCAGGCGTGAGGCGTCCTTTCTTCTTAATGCTGCCTCCCAGCACACCACCGCGTAGAAGAGGGCGCTCGCCACAACCGTCTGATAGAACATCTGCAGCATCTTATTGCAGATGTTGAAGGACGCCAGCCTTCTCAGGAAGTATAACCGGCTCTGTCCTTTCTTACACAGAGCATCAGTATTATTAGTAATTATTAATAATTATTATTATCAGTATATTTTCTAACAGGTTGCAAATTTAGCCCCCCGCCCCGTGTCAGTTTATACAAAAAATTCCAGTGTTAAGAGCAACAGGATAGTTGCAACATTTCTAATAATGTAGCTTAATTAAATATCTCTCATAAAATGACTTTATATGATTAGATACAGTAGCTGTACCGCAGGGTATAAAGAAACTTACTGATGTTTCATCACTACAAAATTAACAAAAATGTATTTAAAAACCTTCTAGGAAAATGTGTATTATTTTTCGCACGTAGTGTGAACACAAAATTCTCTCAAGCAAAATATCAAGTACTAATTATGGCATTAAATTATTTTAATCTCATGTGGAGTTTAAAGTTTAATTAGTTTAACTGCCAACTTAACTCTTTACAACTTTAAATGACGAACATACTCATTTTTTTCATGGAATTACATTATTCATGTAAAGGCCTTATGACTGTATACAGTAATCCCTCCTCCATCGCGGGGGTTGCGTTCCAGAGCCACCCGCGAAATAAGAAAATCCGCGAAGTAGAAACCATATGTTTAAATGGTTATTTTTATATATTTTAAGCCCTTACAAACTCTCCCACACTATTATAAACATTTCACGCACAATTATACAGCATAAACCCTTTGTATTCTCTTAGATATTAGGTAAGATTCGTTGAAATTATGTATGTAAACACAGTTTACATACAGTAAAACCTAAATATTATTTTAAAGATATCGAGCGTCTCCGATATCACATATGTTACAGCCATTACGACAGACAGGCCACCAGCAATAAATACGTACAATGCAAGAAAAATTGTATACAGTAAAATGTGTGTACAGTGACACTAAACTATGTACATGTAATAAGTACTGTACGTAAATAATTAATTATGGTTACTCACCAACAATGACACGATGACTTGTCCAATAACGATGAGTTTAATTTTACTGCACTACAAAGGATAGCGTTACAGCTCTTCTAAAGGAGCCTCTTCAGGCGACTGTTTAGCACCGCCGTTATACTTCTTCCATCACTCTTCAATCCAAATCCCTAAAGCAGATTCCATCCAGACTACTGCCTTATCACGTCCACTTGCAACTCGTTTGCGCCCTGGTTAAATGACACTGCGGCCGTAGATCTTATATGCTTTTCCTCCTTTTTAAATAAAAAGAATCGTGGACTCATTGATGCTGTAACGGTGTCCTGCAGCGGTGTAGCTGTTTCCTTCCTTCAACATATCCAAAACTTTTACCTTTTCTGCAATCATTTGCATCTTCTGTTGGCACTTGGACACGGCTCCTGCAGCAGTAGCAGTAACGTGCGTTAATGCTGAATGAGTGAGATTAGACTTCCTGTTAATGCAGCACTCCGTCACTGAGCCAATCAGCAGCACACAGGAACTTAGCCGAAGGCTCTGATTGGGTAGCTTCTCAGCCATCCGCCAATAGCGTCCCTTGTTTGAATTCAAATGCATCCCTTGTTTGAATTCAAATGGGCAAGTCAACTGAGGAAGCACACGTACTGTAGACCGCAGACATCCGCGAAGCAGTGAAAAATCCGCGATATATATTCACATATGCTTACATTTAAAATCCGCGATGGAGTGAAGCCGCGAAAGACGAAGCGCGATATAGCGAGGGATCACTGTATTTCCAAAAAATGGTGTTCATCACATCTCTCAAAATCTACAGTACCTATATAAGGTGTTGGTTACGCATTTCAGTCTGATGTTAAAATGTGCAAAATATATTGTGGCAGAAGACCCAAGTAAGTATTTTTATACTGCACACAACTGGAGTCAGACTGTAAGATGCCCTGGCAGAAGATGCACTGGTAACTAAAACATACGTGTTCCAAAAGGTTTGGTTGCAGGGTTACTCATATGGACAATGCAGGTCAGTAGAACCTGTGTTTAAAAGAGTTATCTGACCCTCAATTAAATAAGACTGTTTGGAGCATTAATTGATTTTAGTTTTTTATTTTATTTTACTTACTTTGGTGGTTAATTGGTGTGTGAACGTGCCTTAATTAGTCGATTGCTGTTTAGCGTCATGGTGAGTGCATGCTATCAGTGAGGGCTGGCTACATTGATAAAAAGGAGAAGTGCAGGTAAGAAAGGAGAAAAAGAAATCTGGAGAAAAGAAAATCGAGAAGTTAGCAAGTAGTGCAAGCTTGAGAAACGTATGAGCCAAGAAGGATGGCTTTAACTCTATGTGGGTTTCTGGCAAAGGTAACTGAGAGATTGAGAAAGACAGAGCGAACGAGAACCATCAGGGAGGATATAACTAAGAGAAGGAGGAAGGTAGATTTTTTTTTTTTTTTATTATTTTTAATCAAAAATAACTTAATATCAAAGATACAGTATTCACTTACACTAATAAATAATTTTTAACACTAATATTTATAGTTAATGATTATTATGCAATACAAATCATTGTCTGTATTGGTTATATATATATTTTAAATTAGTGACAATCTGTGGTTTTCTATGATCTTTTGGCAAGCTCCAGGGGCCTCATGTATAACGCCGTGCGTAGAACTCACACTATAACATGGCGTAAGCACAAAAGCGGGATTGTGCGTACGCTCAGAAAAATCCAGATGCAGGAATCTGTGCGCACGCAAAATTTCACGTTCTTCCACTACATAAATCCCGATCCGCGTGAAAAGTAACGCACGTGCACGCGCCTTCTGTCCCGCCCCAACTCCTCCCAGAATTACGCCTCTTTGAATATGCATATCAATATAAATAGCCTTCTGTGAAAAGACAATGGGAAAAGCACAGGGGGAAATATAAGAATTTCACCGAATACCAAGTGGAGGCAAAGGAAAAACGTACTATTTGTTGGTGTAAACAATAATATAATCAACAAAAGAAAGTTGATCGAGTGACAGAGTGTCGGAAAAACTCGAAAGGTCAAATTCACAAAGTCGCACAGTGCCCGAAATAAAAAAGAAATCACATATCAAAGTCGCTGTGAAAAAGGCGAGTCGTAGCCCACCGTCTGAGTGTCATATGAAAGCGTATTAGGGTACAAACAAAAAACATAGGCACACAGTGGGAAAAAAGCACGAAATGTCAACTTTAATCTCGAAATTTCCACTTTAATCACATTGTTTATTTTGCCATTAAAGTAGAACATCATAAACTTCATCTTAAAATCGTTTATTTTACTAGTTTCTCAAGTAGCATGTTAAAGTCTTTGTTCTGTATTTGATCTTCTATGTGCTCTATGTGTGTGAATCACTACGTGCTTCCGTTCTTTTCTCTTTCTCCGACAGGACACAGAATGCATTACATTCGAGATATTACAGCTCTCTGAATAATTAAAATACTGAGATGTATACGTGATATCATTTTCATGATGATAGGAATGAAAGCATGTTATTAAACATGGGAACACGGGTGGCGCAGTGATTGTTCATATCTCACGCAAGAGGCTTGCGGTGCCATGTGCGACCTTCGATGAAATAATTTATTACAGAAGTACTGTCTCTTTCAAACGTACTAACCTCCAATTCCTGTCCATACTTTTCTTTCTCCAATCGCCACACAATCAGCTCTGTAATAGACGTTAAGCCATTTGTATGCTTAGAACGCCGATTCTTCAAAACTTTTAAGGAACATTGAAATATCTCCGTAGTACATGTTTAATTATTCTATTCGTCTATCCTTCCAGTGTCGCATCAGCACCAGCAAGAATACAGCACAAGGCAGGAGCTATCCTTGAACTATATGCTGCGGCACCGTGTCCTCACATGTTTAATTATTAACAATACAGTTATTTAAATGAAGTTAAAGTTTTATCTGTATACTATAAGCAACATATTTTGCTGCATTTCATCTTAAAAATGATACTGTCATCATACGCGCTTTATAAAGTAGCGCAGGTTGTGCAATATTATAACTGTAGTGCAAGTTTACAGTGAGGTGATTGTACTTATAAGTACAAACAGTTCTACAAGGAGCACTTGATGGACTGATTGAGTGCGTTTATAGTTATTGGGATGAAACTGTTTTCTGAAACGCGAGTGAGAGTACTGTAATATGGAAAAAGATGATCCGCAGTGGCAACCCTTAACGGGAACAGCAAAAAGAAGAACAAGATGCAGTGAGAGTAACAACGCTAAAGCAGTTATGGTATTTGGAATACTATGGCTATTCCCTGGCCCATTATATTGCTACAGGTTAATTACAATCAGATGCATTACACTAATAAACAATATGCAGTTAATTTCAGTGTATTTATAAAGCCGCGTCAGGAATGTGGAGCTAAGAAAGAAAGGATGAGCACACAGGAACAGTAGTTTGACCATTCTGTGGACCATTATATTGTTACAGGTTAATTACAATCAGATGCATTAAATTTATGAACGATATGCGGTTAATTTCAGTGTATTTGATAAAGCCGCCGCCGTGGATGTGGATCTAAGAAAGAAAGGGTGATCACACAGGAACAGTAGCACTGCTTTGACGCTGGGTGCTGCCGCCAGTCTGCAAAACCGAGGGGAGAAATTGCGTACGCCAAGGTATGAGTTACCATGGAAATGTGCGTGGCTTTACGCCAAGTTTAGGTTTTATACATCGCGATTTGAGCGTGGAAAGGTTCGTACGCAACATTTCTGTGCGTACGCACCGTTTATACATGAGGCCCCAGATGTATTCACATTTAATTGTTCAGAGACAACTCATGAATAAACGAAACCGAAGTTGTCAAATTTGCACATCTGAAGGTGTGACTACACTACTAAATTCTAAGTATAGAGGACAGATCGTGGGGGATGATGGGTAATGTTTTGGCAATCTGACAGATGAATGCAAGGTGGCATGTTAGCTTATACATATCTTCCTGTTAGTCATTACAGAAGACCACTAAGGAGAGTTTTAAACAAGTTGGGAATGGGGTTTTGGAGGTCATTAATGACCCCAAAAGTAATTCAAGGATGTTTTCAGAAAGCGAATTATGGCCAGGGTTTACAAACCCCTTTCTGATATTCCTTAAGTAGTGTGGACATGTGTTGATACAATCAGTTGGAGGGAAAGAAGAGAGGCCACAAAGATAATATTGGGAGAAGTAGGGCAGGTTTGAGAGATGGAGCAAATGCAGGTTGTGATATGGACCAGCAATTCCACATAATAAGGAGCAAGATGCACATAATTCAGGAAGGCCTGGGGAGTCCTTAGAGCTAATTAATTTACTTTACTATATTCTTTTCTCATTTTGTATATTCCTCCCTTATATCAATTGTTTGTATATTAAATCTTAATTTTTAGATACTTTGGTTACCCATAGCATAATTTGGGGTTCTAGTATTGACATCTCAATTTATCTGCTGACACTATAGACTTAACAAAAAAAAAAAAGATTACATTTTTGGTTTTATAGAGGATTACTGAACATGATATGGCATGAATGCGCCATTCCTGAATGTCAAAAGGAATATGATTTGACTTGAATAACAATGAAAAACCACATTAATATGTACAAGTACAGTACCTTAGACATTCAAGGAAAGGCGACAGGAAAACACGACACATTGTTTACAGCTGAGCCTTGTTTTATGATTAGCTACCCAGGGCTGTACTCACATTGCAAATTATGATTACTTGTTTAAAGCATAAGACTTCTACATTATTAGTCCTGAAAACTATTTATGACATTTGACTGCATACTATTTCCTGGGTGGCGTGTTGGCCCGGAGGTTGGGGATCTGTGCTTGCAATCGGAAGGGTGCCGGTTCGAATAGCGTGAAACGGCAAAAGTGACTACTGTACTCCGTTGGGTCCTTGAGTAAGGCCCTTTTAACCTGCAATTGCTCTGTCCTGGATATGACATTAATCTGCATCCAGCCCTGCATGTAGGCCCTCCAACCTGCATGGAAAAACTTGGGGGTTGGTGGCAGAATTGGCACTCCAGCCATCATTAAAAAAAAAAACATTCCATCTGAACTAGTGTGGTGCTGAGGTGTCACCGGTTGTATGGCTGCACTCGGGTCCTAATCTGGGATCCTGAGTTGGTTTGTCATGTGGTGGGTACAGCAATGCTCTGTATCAGTGTATGCTCCTGACCGCTCTCTCCTTATTTCCTGAAAGTCACTCCATTTTTCCTCTACTTTGTTAATTACTTAATTGCAAAGCACTAGATCTCACACATGCTTAAAAATGAAGTCTGTAGAAAGAAATGTGTCAAGTTAACGAATCTAAGTGCCCTGTTCGTTTATCTTACTAAAAATGTAAGCTAACTATATAATGAGGTACCTATAAATTTAATAATATTCTGAAAATCTACCAACTACACCATAAAAAATGAAAAAACTATTTAGGCTACATTAGTAGTTTCATCAACCTAGACATCTGTATGTAACACACTTTAAAGGTATTCAAAACCTAGAAGTGAGTCCCATGGTAGTCCAGGCAAGTTAGGTTAGTAGTGTAGCAAACTGCTTAATGATTTGGATTTCAAATCCCAAGGATTTGGATTTCAAATCCCAAGGTTCAGGGTTCATATACCATTACTGACACTGTGTGAACATAAGCAAGTCACCCGACCTTCCAGTCCTCCAATTGGGGGGTTATTGGGGGGAATGTAACCAATTGTTTATCAAACCCTCTCAGTCACCTTAGATAAAGGCAGCACATAAATAAGTAAATGTAAATATAGCAGCCCAGTCCATACAACTTTGATTCCTTGAAATGTTCCTTAACTCATGCAGAGTTTTAAAGAAAGTGTCTCCAGCAACATTGTATATTATGATACAGATAAAAATGCATAATTTTGCAGAATGCAGATCGCAAAATATAAATGGATGTTTAATTCTATCACCTGGATGTTTACTTAGCTACTTTATATAAACATGATTTTGTTTTAAAGGACAGACTAATAGATGTGAAAAAACTATCAATGTTGTCATGTATGAATTGTGTAGCACTCACATATGAAGGTTTGAATACACTGGTACAGAACTTGCCCTTAGTATGAGTACTATAAGTGAGGATCCAATACCATCTCCATAAGCAAGTTTAAAAAAGAAAGCACTGTGTACTTCAGGGCCCGTTTAAACCATGATAGGCATGGATCAAAGGTTTTGAACTGTGATTGCTTGATTTTTTAGGTACACAATTCATTACTTCTTTGCTATTTAAAAATTAAAGGAGATGGAAAGAGTAATTTAATTACACATTTAGCGATCTATTAAAATGTTTTAACAGTTGTATATACAGTGTTTTTAAATTTTGTTTTCCTTTTGTCTTGCATCTGTCCTGCAAGTTGTCCTTTAACACCACACATCTTCTGAGCACCCATTCCTTGATCCGGGACTAGACTGCCTACACTATAAATTTTATGTCCAATTCCATAGGTCCTGCCAAGAAACACACTACTCTGTATTGGATTAACTGGGTTAAGTAAAGGATTGAATAAAGTTTTACAAATACTGAAAAGGGACAGCATAAAAAAACATTTTTGGTAATAAGGCATATAATATTTTTGAGAATCTGAGACTAACATAACCATTAATTTGTGAGATTAAGATTTAAAATCAATAGTTTTCCCATTTCAGTTCCATATGTACAATTCTGGTCTCATCATATTCAATGGCAATAAAACATTTTAGAAATTAAAAGTAGTATTGCTAGAACTCAGGAAGAACCACCACTAGCACCAGTAATACCGTCCAGAGCAGTGATGTCATTTTGCTTGTCCACTTCTCAGTCTACTAATCTGCCAATCAAAAGGATAATCTGAACATAAAAAAGACAGCTATTAATAGTGTTTAATTTTAAACAGAAACTCACAAATCCTATTGTGTGTTACTTTAGCATGAGAGTGGAGACTATTGCTGGGCGGTATACCGGTTCATACCAAAAACCGTTTTTTATTTTTGTTATGATATGGATTTTTCTTATACCGGAACACCGGTTTAAATAGCCTAAACAACATTCAGAACGTGGCGCAGCGGGAAACTGTTTAAGTGGGACCTTTTTCACTGGTGCACCGCAAAATACGCATCCAACAGAGTATATGTGTTAGTGGAGGTATTGAGCGGTGAAAATGGACAGGGAACATTCTGAAACTGAAGCTGTAGCAGACGATAAAGTTGAACATGATAACACGGAAGAACTTTTGACGAAAAAAGGTGCTGTGTCTGTTATCTGTAGATACTTTGGTTTTAAAAGGTCGGATGTGGAGCATTATGTTCAAATGTATGAATACTGTTTCTATACTACTGGATAATACTGCAAGCCAAGTTGTACTTGTTTTATTTTATTTTTTTTTTCAATACTGTGTAATGTATCTGGTTACTGTGTAATACTGTGACGATGCCAGTCCCCTACAGACTCCCTCTTCCCACATGGAAGTCTATTGAACCAACACCGGCGATAGTCATGATCGAGATGAGCTGAGAAATCTCACTGAAGCCAGGGGATGTTGGAAAGTGCTCAAGTGCTTTTGTTAAAAACAGTCAAAGTAAAACCAAAAGTGTCCGTTGGACAGTGTTCAGAAAAATACAGTACCCAAATAAATAGCAAATCCATAAAGCCAGTGAAATGTGGGGATAAAATCCATAATAAATATATCCGTTAAAATGCAGTCTCTCTCCTCGCCCGATCGCAGCACACCACCTTCTGTCTCCACGGCTCACCCTTCACTGGCATTGCTGACGGAGCCTTTGCAGCACAAACTGCTTTCTGCCACCCCCTGTTTTGGCTGCCGCCAGACTGCGCAGCCAGACCGTCTGAGGTCGGCACACCTCCCGTCTTCCTTCGTGCTCACTTAGTCACTCCTCAGATCCATTTGGAGGTCTTACATTTCGCTCGCCCCCCCTCCACACGCTTACTCAGTGGGGTGAACCAGCCCCTAGATCGCCTAAGCCTGCACTCCCTCACGGAGCCCCAGCTCGTGCTGCCTTCTCCTTCCTGGTGTCTGGATCGTCTCCCATGACTGCCTTTTCCCTTCTTTAACCTCCTTGTGTTCTATCTTTTCTTTTTGCCTTCCCCCATCCTGCCGGCCCATAAATATACGTCTCCGTCTGTGGGCTCAGCGCCTTATTCACACACCACACTAAGCCGACGAAGCAATTGAGAATGATCAGATGCGACTCGCCCCAATCACCTCATCAACTCCCTGCAGTCGAGCAATCGCGCCCACGAAGACAGACACGGCGAACTGGATTTAAAAATGGACCATTTTTTTTGTTTGTTTTTTTTTGACCCACTAAACAACAAATAGTATTATAAATGCAAGTTGCAGTTTTATTATATATATATATATATATATATATATATATATATATATATATATATATATATAATGCAATTTGCCTTAATGACAGTTCAGTTGGTAAAGATGTCATCTCCAAGTTGCACTTGTTTTATTTTAGTTTGGTGAATACTGTGTAATGTACCTGGCTTGAAGTTTTGATGTAATAGAATTATTACTGGAAGTTGCACTATTATTTATTTTATTGTTATTATTTATTAGTTTATATATTATGCAGTTTAATGATGGTAAAGTTGTTTAAAAAGTTACTTTAACATGTCAGTGGACAGAGATTGTTAATATTAACAAAGTGTAGTTGGTTTACAAAAAATATTTGCCATTTATTCCTTTTCTAAGACATATTCGGTGCAATACAACTAAATGCCTCTTTGGATGGTTGACAATTTGTTGTCAAAGTTTTAGTTTAAGCGGTTTGCAAAATTTGTTCAATAAAAAGGTTCTATATTTTGACAGCAACTGTCATGCAGTGTGATTCCTTCTCATCATTAGTGCCCCCCCCCCCCCCTTGAAAACTATCACTTTATGGAGCCATGCAAACCTGTATTAATACTTGTGTGTACATTAAAATGTTTTTTTGTACAATGTACAATTCTCATGACAGTGGAATAGGTTATTCTTAGCCAGTCTACTGCAGTAATTGCAGTGGAAAATGTTATTAACTCATGCATGGGAAAAAAATACCGTCGAATACCGTGAAACCGGTACAATCCTGAAAAATACCGTGATATAGAATTTTGGTCATACCGCCCAGCACTAGTGGAGACTCAATGATTTAACAGAATAACACAGAAGGCCGCATGCTTATTCTATCTAGTTTAGCATTAGTCACATAAAACAATCCCTACTTTTGTAATAGTACATTATCAAACTGAACCTAAATGAGGAAAATAAAAACTGAAATTCTGAATTCCCATTTCACACTAACCATATCAAAAATTTCTCTGGGTCTTGCTTATTTACACAGAGCACAGATTTTCTTTTTTGGTGTAAGGTACACTGATAGAGAGTAAAGATTAAGTAATGGATTTATTTTAGTTATAGTTTTCACAAAAATAAGATAAACACCACCATGAACTGGAATCAGAAAAACCACCGAGTGTAATATGTAACTGCAAGAATCTTAGTTTTCAGTAGGTGTGCTGCTGTTCCCCACAGCTTCACCACTGATTCATTGAATTACCCCCTTATCCCATTGGGATTAATAAAGTATCTATCTATCTATCTATCTATCTATCTATCTATCTATTCCAAAATGTGTCCAAATTACATATTTTAAATAGTTTGCCTTGAATTGCAAGTCATCTCCCTAAAAAATAAATCTAGATAGTTGAAGTCTTATATTTGGTTCACTCACAAACCTAGAAATTTTTATGGGATTTTCAGGATATGAAAAATGGCCAGGTGGACATGTATGCGCGCAACCCTGTAACTGTGAGTCTGGAAGGGGTCGAAGTATGCATTCTATTGATGAATTGCATTATTCTGCACACTAACTGCTTGTTAAACTGTTTGCATGAAGGTCTAATGTTTGCCTGTTCAAATACAGTATGTTGCATGATGTCAGGTTTACAGGAAGGTTACTAAAGACTATTGGAATTTCTAAAGACAGGCTAACATTAGCAGTCTTCTCCAACAATAAAGAAAAAAATAAATCAGGAGGCTATTTATATTCTCACATGAGATAAAGAATTCAAGGCACCATTTAAAGGGCTTTATAAGCAACTTGTTGTATAGTACAAGCATCAAAATGGATTAAACAAAATTTATAATTGTTTTAATACTATAAAATGTAACTTAAGAAACTGCTAGAAATACAAGATGTTGCAAAAGACCACCTTAAAGGTCTTTGAAGATTATCTAAGAGAGTATGTCATTATGTAGCAAACAAAAACACTAGTATTACAATGTATTGCAAATCCCTCTCCCAGTATCTACTGAAGTAGTTGATGTTATGCATAAGCTGTAGGCTAATAAATTTATAGGACAGCATTGTCACCTAAAATTCACTTTTGTCTTAACTCCAATACTTTATATTCAGTTCATTTGATGTTTTTTGCTTTGCAGTTTTCCATTGGTTGTAGAATAGTACAGTTTAATATGGAGTTTAGCTGTAAATTGACAAAATCAGCAGCTGCATAAAAAGTTATTGTTTCACACTGTGAAGAATTCAATAAAGTGGCACAATAAACAGGTACTACATGCACAAGATATGTGCTCTGACATGCATTGTAGCTATGTAAGTTGCCCAAAGATGAAACATGGAAAACATTGTGAGCTCTTTCCCAGTTTAGTAATGTATTGCAATTTGTCATTTTCTTTTATATGTAACTGCAGTTCACAATTAAATTAAATAAGTGAAGATCTTACCCCAATATGGGAAAACTTTAAATTGGGATAAATAAATTGTCAAAAAAGTAAACAAAGTATCTTGGCTGTCTCCTCAGTAAAACTGGAAATACTCAATTATGTTTTTTGTCTAGTCTAGTTGCAGTTGAGGACAGATTTTCAGCTTGGACCCTGGACTCTGTTTGACGGAACAAGCAGTGCCATCAATGCGGTTTTGTTAGTCATGTCCAGGAAGGGCCATTATAGTATTAATGTGAAGAATATGACAAGTAGTACTTCTCTTACAAATGCGTTCAATCCAAAGAATGGTTGTAACGTTACAGTGCATCCGGAAAGTATTCACAGCGCATCACTTTTTCCACATTTTATGTTATGTTACAGCCTTATTCCAAAATGGATTAAATTCATTTTTTTCCTCAGAATTCTACACACAACACCCCATAATGACAACGTGAAAAAAGTTTACTTGAGGTTTTTGCAAATTTATTAAAAATAAAAAAATTGAGAAAGCACATGTACATACCGTAAGTATTCACAGCCTTTGCCGTGAATACAGGCCTGATTGGTGGATTGCTGCAGAGATGGTTGTCCTTCTGGAAGGTTCTCCTCTGTCCACAGAGGACCTCTGGAGCTCTGACAGAGTGACCATCGGGTTCTTGGTCACCTCCCTGACTAAGGCCCTTCTCCCCCAATTACTCAGTTTAGATGGCCGGCCAGATCTAGGAAGAGTCCTGGTGGTTTCGAACTTCTTCCACTTACGTATGATGGAGGCCACTGTGCTCATTGGGACCTTCAAAGCAGCAGAAATGTTTCTGTAACCTTTCCCAGATTTGTGCCTCGAGACAATCCTGTCTTGGAGGTCTACAGACAATTCCTTTGACTTCATGCTTGGTTTGTGCTCTGACATGAACTGTCAACTGTGGGACCTTATATAGACAGGTGTGTGCCTTTCCAAATCATGTCCAATCAACTGAATTTACCACAGGTGGACTCCAACTAAGCTGCAGAAACATCTCAAGAATGATCAGGGGAAACAGGATGCACCTGAGCTCAATTTTGAGCTTCATGGCAAAGGTTGTGAATACTTATGTACATGTGCTTTCTCAATTTTTTTTATTTTTAATAAATTTGCAAAAACCTCAAGTAAACTTTTTTCACGTTGCCATTATGGGGTGTTGTGTGTAGAATTCTGAGGAAAAAAATGAATTTAATCCATTTTGGAATAAGGCTGTAACATAACAAAATGTGGAAAAAGTGATGCGCTATGAATACTTTCCGGATGCACTGTACATTATATATATATATATATATATATATATATATATATATATATATATATATATATATATATATATATATATATATATATATATATATATATATATACACACACACACACACACATATATATATATATATATATATATATACACATTTAAATTTTTTTTTTTTTTTTTTAAACCGAGGTTTTATTTTTTTGCCATAATTGCTCTGCCCTAATACACAGAAATATTTTTTATATGTATTTAAAGATTTTTTTTAATAGAAATTGTGTTCTCTCAGCATCCAATAACCTATATTGTAACACGCTGCTCTTTTATTGTAAATATGTCTTGTACCGCTTTTTACAGTATACACATTTTACATATATGACATAGATTTTGAGAATGACTGTAAAAGCTGTTGATAAATTATCATTCACACATAGTCCTCTTCTTACAATATCAAAATATTTACTGTAAAATAAACATGTTATCCTAGTAGGCAGGCTGCCAATAAAGATAACAAAACAATCT
Source organism: Erpetoichthys calabaricus (assembly GCF_900747795.2). NCBI lineage: Eukaryota > Metazoa > Chordata > Cladistia > Polypteriformes > Polypteridae > Erpetoichthys > Erpetoichthys calabaricus. The sequence continues at coordinate 144,138,616 of NC_041398.2, read as the reverse complement.
GTTCGATTGATCTGTTGTCCGATTGAACATAGGCACAAAATTTGTATTTAAACAAGCATGCTTCTTTGAAGGCATTTGCTTACTCTTATAAACAGGTGAGTATACTAAAACTGGGATCCTGTGTCCTTATATACTCTAGGCCAGAAATACGTTATAAGATAAATCATCTTCCAGCCTTCTGATTATCACTGACAGCAAAGAGAGACTTCCAGGTAAATAAGAAGCTTAATTTAGAGTTTACAAAACATATTTTTTGAATATCATGAAAGACTAAATGCAGTCGCCAGATATACCATAAAATAAAGTATAATTTGCAGGGCTTGAAAATCAGCACCTCATCCTACATAATCCAAATAGGCTTTTGTTATCAAAAACCAACACAACACAGCACATTATTCTCATTACACTTCTTTAATTCGGTAGCATGGAAATCACTCCACAATAAAATTATTTACTGCATGTATGCCAAAACTGAACTTGGGAATCAAATGTGTCTGTGTACTATTCAAGTTTCACAGTTTGCATGCAGTACTATAGTCATCTTATTACTTCAGACCTAATGTGTCATACTAGATGAGAATGAGTAAGCTGTTAATCTAAAACACCAACTGCTAACAATTGGGATATTTTTTATAAATATTTTAATTTAATCTGATGATTTTTTTAAACGTACACCATTAACTAAATCCATATGACCAAATGTGAGCTAGATATGGATAAATAACGGTCACAACCATAAAATTATAGTACTTCTTATTCAACTAACATTGATCCTCAAATGGACTGTTACCATGTCCAGGGCTGTTTCCCACCTTGTGCCCACCGCTATGATGTCCCCATCCATGCACTGGATTAAGTGGGTTTGATAATGTTATTTAATGTAACTAACATTCACTAAACAGTATTTATACAGTAGGAGATGTAATATTAATGCCGCACAACATTTTAAACATCTTTTTTAAACAAAAAAAATCTTTGTACATGAAAAAAATTAGCATGACTGTATTTATCCTCTAGCTCATATGTATTAACAGCAAATATCGCAGAAATGACATCCTTTGCAATTGGTACTCATCTGCATGAATATATCCGGTGTTGAAATCCTATGTCTAGTTGTCCTGTGTGAAATTGCCACTTTTTTGTCATGTCAAAACTGTTACCAGTATGTTGACCTACATGAGCTTACTCATGTAACATATTGGGACTGCTACTGGGTTTATCATTACTAAAGAGAACAATGTTGATGTTATCTGCAGAGCCCGACTTCCCACATTCAGTCAAAGGTTATTGTTGTCATCTTACATTGTCACTGTTTTGCTGTGTACACAAACATAGCCTGCAACATTTTGTAAGTTGCCTTTAATAAAGGCATCTGTTAAGTAAAGCATAATACCAGATTACACTATTAAAGTCAAATAAAGGCAACACTTCGCTTAACTTTCATGTCCCTAATAAGAACCAGGTGAAAAGTAATTACCATTATTTTAAAACTGCTACTTTTGACAGAATTTCATCTTCTCCATTTTAATTATTGTTCCATATCAAATCATAGTTGAAACACAGTGGAAGTGTTATATTATTGTTAAGTGTCCCTAAGTTGGTGGACAAGGTGTCTAGCCAAATACTGATTTGCCACTGTTTGGCTATGTATTAAATATACATTAACTGTTGTAATGTTTTTAATGTATTTCATTTTTTATTTTTTAATTGTTTTAAGTTGTAATACTTCATTTGTGAACAAAATGCTGCTTGATATTTCAAGATTTCTGTATGGGAAAACTACTTTAGTTTCCCTTCATGCTTTTATAAAAAACAGGATAAAAACAGCTGACAATGTAGTGCAGTGTATAATTGTTAAAAAATGGTATTTCTAGATAAGACCTAAAAAAAAAATAGTATGGATATGCTATAGTATATACAGTGCATCTGGAAAGTATTCACAGCGCATCACTTTTTCCACATTTTGTTATGTTATAGCCTTATTCCAAAATGGATTAAATTCATTTTTTTCCTCAGAATTCTACACACAACACCCCATAATGACAACATGAAAAAAGTTCACTTGAGGTTTTTGCAAATTTATTAAAAATTAAAAAAACTGAGAAATCACATGTACATAAGAATTCACAGCCTTTGCTCAATACTTTGTCGATGCACCTTTGGCAGCAATTACATCCTCAAGTCTTTTTGAATAGGATGCCACAAGCTTGGCACACCTATCCTTGGCCAGTTTCGCCCATTCCTCTTTGCAGCACCTCTCAAGCTCCATCAGGTTGGATGGGAAGCGTCGGTGCACAGCCATTTTAAGATCTCTCCAGAGATGTTCAATCGGATTCAAGTCTGGGCTCTGGCTGGGCCACTCAAGGACATTCACAGAGTTGTCCAGAAAAGCCAATACTTTGATATCTTGGCTGTGTGCTTAGGGTCGTTGTCCTGCTGGAAGATGAACCGTCGCCCCAGTCTGAGGTCAAGAGCGCTCTGGAGCAGGTTTTCATCCAGGATGTCTCTGTACATTGTTGCAGTCATCTTTCCCTTTATCCTGACTAGTCTCCCAGTTCCTGCCGCTGAAAAACATCCCCACAGCATGATGCCACCAACATGCTTCACTGTAGGGATGGTATTGGCCTGGTGATGAGTGGTGCCTGGTTTCCTCCAAACGTGACACCTGGCATTCACACCAAAGAGTTCAATCTTTGTCTCATCAGACCAGAGAATTTTCTTTCTCATGGTCTGAGAGTCCTTCAGGTGCCTTTTGACAAACTCCAGGCGGGCTGCCATGTGCCTTTTACTAACGAGTGGCTTCCGTCTGGCCACTCTACCATACAGGCCTGATTGGTGGATTGCTGCATTGATGGTTGTCCTTCTGGAAGGTTCTCCTGTCTCCACAGAGGACCTCTGGAGCTCTGACAGAGTGACCATCGGGTTCTTGGTCACCTCACTGACTAAGGCCCTTCTCCCCCGATTGCTCAGTTTAGATGGCCAGCCAGATCTAGGAAGAGTCCTGGTGGTTTCGAACTTCTTCCACTTACGGATGATGAAGGCCACTGTGCTCATTGGGACCTTCAAAGTGGCAGAAATTTTTCTGTAACCTTCCCCAGATTTGTGCCTCGAGACAATCTTATCTTGGAGGTCTAGAGACAGTTCCTTTGACTTCATGCTTGGTTTGTGCTCTGACATGAATGTCAACTGTGGGACCTTATATAGAAAGGTTTGTACCTTTCCAAATCCTGTTCAATCAACTGAATTTACCACAGGTGGACTCCAATTAAGCTGCAGAAACATCTCAAGGATGATCAGGGGAAATAGGATGCACCTGAGCTCAATTTTGAGCTTCATGGCAAAGGCTGTGAATACTTATGTACAGTAATCCCTCCTCCATCGCGGGGGTTGCGTTCCAGAGCCACCCGCGAAATAAGAAAATCCGCGAAGTAGAAACCATATGTTTATATGGTTATTTTTATATTGTCATGCTTGGGTCACAGATTTGCGCAGAAACACAGGAGGTTGTAGAGAGACAGGAACATTATTCAAACACTGCAAACAAACATTTGTCTCTTTTTCAAAAGTTTAAACTGTGCTCCATGACAAGACAGAGATCACAGTTCCGTCTCACAATTAAAAGAATGCAAACATATCTTCCTCTTCAAAGGAGTGCGCATCAGGAGCAGATCATGTCACAGAGATAGAGAGAGACAAAAGCAAACAAATCAATAGGGCTGTTTGCCTTTTAAGTATGCGAAGCACCGCGGCACAAAGCTGTTGAAGGCGGCAGCTCACACCCCCTCCGTCAGGAGCAGACAAAAGATAGCAACGTGAAGATAATCTTTCAGCATTTTTAGACGAGCGTCCTTATCGTCTAGGTGTGCGAACAGCCCCCCTGCTCAATCCCCCTACATCAGGATCAGAGAAAGTCAGCGCAAGACAAAGAGAAAAGTAAGCTGGGTAGCTTCTCAGCCATCTGCCAATAGCGTCCCTTGTATGAAATCAACTGGGCAAACCAACTGAGGAAGCATGTACCAGAAATTAAAAGACCCATTGTCCGCAGAAACCCGCGAAGCAGCGAAAAATCCGCGATATATATTTAAATATGCTTACATATAAAATCCGCGATGGAGTGAAGCCACGAAAGGCGAAGCGCGATATAGCGAGGAATGTACATGTGCTTTCTCAATTTTTTTTTTTAAATAAATTTACAAAAATCTCAAGTAAACTTTTTTCACGTTGTCATTATGGGGTGTTGTGTGTAGAATTCTGAGAAAAAGAATTCATTTAATCCATTTTGGAATAAGGCTGTAACATAACAAAATGTGGAAAAAGTGATGCGCTGTGAATACTTTCCGGATGCATCTCTAAGCGTTATAGAGATCAAGTAGGTGTACATTTTTTGCAGTTCCCAAAGATTATTCATACTACTAGATAAAAAAGCTTGCTCCTCTGGACACCAAGTGCCTCTAAACTTGAATTAAGTAGGTTTAGAAAATGGATAGAAGGCTGCAACTCTTTTTATAAACACATAAAATGAGGGATGCTATAATGAAAAAAAAAAAAACTCAGACAGTACTTTAACACTACATAAAAACATTTCAAAGAATCTAGAATGGTGAGAAAAGAATATTTAAACTAGCATCTTAGAAAAGGAATAGAACTCAGCCATACATAAAAACACTGTAGTTCTGTATGTGCTAAGCATTCCATAATTCAACTAAATCTTTCTTCAATCACATTTATACTATATCATTTGCCAAACCCACTTAATCCTGAGCAGAGCGGCAAGTGGCTAGCGCATTTCCCATCGAGCATATACTGCATGGCAAGAATAATCCCTGGATGGGTCGCCAGTTCATCGCAGCGGAACACAGTCACACACGTGCACACACCACGGCCATTTCAGCATCAATCACACCGATTAAAAATGGTCTAAAATTTACCCAGGGCAAGTTTCAAATTGCGAACATTGCCATCTTGCTCCAGCATCACTAGGCCATATGTTTTAATGGGAATGCACTAAATTAACATCATTTTGGACAATAAAAATTTTTTTTACATTTTTCTCAGATAGCTTTGGTGTTATAATCCCTCCAAATTCATGGTGTACTCCAGGATGCAGTTGAAGTGCATAGGGATAAATCAGTTGTGATATCCTTTACCACAGCACTAGAATCCCTATCCACCTTCTATAACTTAGTGGGAAAAAGACGTTCTATTTTATCTTAGATTAGAAAAAAAAATCAAATTTTCCCTTAGATAATTTTTTCTTAAAAACACATCAAAAATGTATAAATATTATTTATGAACAAGCATACTGGGTCTGTAATTTAATCTCTCATGCTATCAATTTTTTCGTTTCTCTTCTTTTTTTCTCTTCTCTTAGGTGGGGGTTGAAATTAATTTTGCTTTTCTTTCTATTTCTGTTTTTCTTTAGTTTTCTCTGTATTGATTTTGAAGTATGTGGTTGCATCTGTTATGTTATTGTTTGTTTTATTGATAAGTATGCCATGGTAATGTTATTTTCAAAAATAAAATGAGTATCCTCTTTTTTTAATAATCCATTTTTAGACCTCAGGTGCTTATTTACAACTTTCTGAAAATCTTAACTTCAAAGAAAAGAAAAATCAAAACTATTAGAGAAATACTTTATACAAATTATATTTAGCTTCATTACAACTATTGTATGTGTACTATTGTTTCCATTCAAGACTTACAAAAAGCAATAAAACATTGACCCTGAATTGGATTAACAGGTGTTCAGAAAGACTGATAGTGGCTGTAAATAACAAAAATTTTTACTTATAAAATAAACTACTATTAAATAATTGCATTTCACTTTTAAACTTTTGATAGTTTTTTATTTATAAAAAAAAAAAAAAAAAAAACTGGCATACCTAATAAAGTGAACCATGGGTATTATTATTATTCCAAAGATTGTTTTCTCCCTCTCCTTAAGCTTCCCATTAAATAAGTTAACTTAAAATAAATTAAAGATGGTTATAAACTATGACTTTGGTTTCAATACCAGCTTTCTGACCTAAGAACTGGTACCAAAACGATACTGAAGCAAATACAGTAATGGATAACTTCCCATCACCTGTACATCAACCCTGTTGCGCCACATAAACTTGCACCACCCCATTATGTTACAAGCTATGGATTCCCTTAGAATTCTCCAAGTCAAAGAAATTTGCTGTCCCTGCAGCATGTCAAAGAGAAGAATGGAGAGGATATGGTGTTGTTTTACACTGCGGACTCAAAACATGTCAAATGGCAGGAGGGCAGTTCAGGGAGATTGTCCCATACTGAGTCTACAGCACATCTTACTGCCTTGCTACAAGCAGTTGTTCCCCCTTAAATTATCCAGTGCTAGTATTCTGAAACCGTTTTAATCTAAAGACCAAAATATGAAAATCAGTACCATACTTGGACCCAAGAAGAGTTGTTGTTATTATTATCATAATGACAACAGAATCACAAAGAGACAAATAAAATCGAGCATATAATTAAACGGTAATGCTTTTTGTTTCATTTCAAGCATATTTCTGACACTAACATTACAAAATGAGAAAACTGGGTTGGTTTGGGGGAAGTATAGCAACAACAATAATCCATCCATCCAAATCTGCTTATCCTGAGCAGGGATGCAGGGCAGCTGGTGCCTATCCCAGCAAGAATAGGATGCAAGGCAAGAACAACCCCTGAACAGGGCACCAGTCCACTGCAAAGTGAACAGACACAGACACCCATGCACACACACCAGGGGCCAATTTAACATTACCAATCCAACTAACCTGGATGTCTAAGAAATACGTCCTTCATAACACCAGATGATAGCCATTTATCAGACCATTTTCATACGGTTTGACAAGAAGTAATTCTAGCCAAGGCACATTAAACTTAACACAAAATGTTCTTTCCACCTCTATTACAGATTTGGATTCAATGTATGCAATAACAGGAAACATGTTCATCATCACTAGAACTACATTTTACATACAACAGTCAGGTCCATAAGTATTTGTACAGCAACGCAATCTCTTATATATATTTCTCTTCTGGTTCGTCCTGCTTCCACTTCAAAACTGGTCCCGCCCACACGGCATTTCTCGATTACTATTAGTCCTCTTCCAAACACTTCCCCATGCTGCCTGCGGCTCCTGTGTCTTTACAACAGCTTCTTACACAGCAAACATCAGAAGCTAAAAATTATCGTGAACACATTCGAGAATACAACTCTTCTCTAGTGTTTGTTTCCATGGGTGCACAGATAAATCAACCTCCTGGCCACGGACCATACTGTTTTAAAATACACTTGCAGATTTATCACCAAATCTCTCCACTATACGCTAACACTTCTACCTCTCCACGATATGGACAGTTGTATGTTTTTGACACAGCGCAAGCTACTAAAGTACTGAAGAAGCTACTGAAGAAAATTTACTTCTCCAGCTAGATTCCATGCTCAGAACCATCAACCCCTTCGCTAAATCATACAAACACATGAATGAAATCGCTCACTCCAATCCAACAGAATCTGTACGAATGGTTTTCAAGGAAAACCCTAGGCAGGATTTACGACGATAAAATGCCCCGACATGTCACACTGATGTTGCAACGATTTTCGTCGGAGGAGATGGCGAACTGCCTGCCGAAAGGGACATTTGCATCTATCCCATAGGCAACTCCTGTAAACAGATTTCCACGCTCAGTATGAATTGCGATCCTATGGTTTACACACTTTTATTCCCTTATGGCGACATTGGCTGGCACAAAGATTTACAACATGTTCCCGATAAAAGAACCGCCAAGCAAATAAGGCTTACTCAATGCCAATTTTACACGTACAGATTAGCAATGAGGAATACATTTAGTATTTTGAAAATAACAATGTATGTGTAGGCAAAATGATCATATTACCGTCCGCATTTCCAGGAAATCCAAGATACATGCAACACAACTATCAGGATGCCATGGCCATAGTACATAAATTCGGAAAGACTGATTTATTTATCACTTTCACATGTAATCCTGCTTGGCCGGAAATTCTACATGCACTGTTGGATACCCAAAGACCAGAGCACAGACCTGATACCAATCTTCAGCCACGGTCAGTTGTACGTGGCTTTTTCTAGGGTTAGATCTTTCGACTCATTATCTGTCTTCTTCACAAAAACACCTATTCACAACTGCGTCTTTCAAGAAGTATTTATTTCTTCTTGATTTCTGAATTCCTTTCTCACCGTTTTCTGTTCCTATTCTTGCGGCATCGGCTAGCTTTCATAATTTTGTCTCTGTACACCACGATAATGGATATGAAATCAAGAAATCATTATGTGACTGAAGTTTTGACTTTCAGCTTTAATTTAAGGGGTTTACCAAAAATATTGTTGAGCCCTTAAGAAACAACAGTCTTTTTTATAGATAGTCTCCCCTCAGGGGTTCAAAAGTATTTGGACAAACTAACATAATTAGTCATTACTAAAAGGATCACACAATATTTTTTGTAAACCCCTTAAATTAAAACTGAAAGTCTATACTTCAAATAAGTTATTTCAAATCCATTGTGGTGGCGTAGAGAGACAAAATTATGAAAATTGTGTCACTGTCCAAAAGCCTATGGACCTGACAATATATAAACACATACACAAATACTCTTCCACCCAATATACATACCCTTCATAACACTCTGAAAATTGTCACATCCTTGTCCTGCACCTGTTATTTTCATTTTGACATTTCAGACTAACACAACAGTGTCTTCACCTCACAAGCTCAATTGTCGGTTCCTCCTCTCTATCCCTTTCTTATTAGCGTCTTTGTGTCAGTCGTCTCAGAGTGACTGTTTAATATGCTGTGAGATGGGAGTTGATGAGAACTTATATGTTCATGCCACGGTAATGAAAGCTCTCCTTGTTGCGTCAATGGCATTGTTTCACATACTGCTGCAATAAAAAGTACAATAAATAGTGGCAGGCATTTCACATGGCACAGAATTCACATATGGATGAACTTTTGTAATTTTACAACACAATCATGTGGCGACTCATCATAAACATTCACTACCCATAGTTTAAGAAAGATTGCTCTAGTGAACTGAATGGGAGTGGGGGGAGGGGATCTGTCCCAACCCCCCCCCCCCCCCCCCCCCCCCCCCGTGGACTCTACAGCGTGTCAAACAGCACAAAAAACAAAGAGCTGAGCACAATGTCTTTCAAAACTATTGTGTACTTCAGTAATGCTGGAACTGTACCAGTTTAAAAATTGGATTTTCCAGTACTTTTTCAGCATATACTGTACAACCCTAACCGGGGCTGGATTCAAACATTCTAAATCTGTTAACTCCTCACTTAAAAAGGTACTAACACTATCTTCACTTAGAGTAGACACTAACCTGGATTAAAAATTTCCTATTTTATTTATTATGGCCAGAAGCAGCAATTCACAACAAGAATAAAATTGATAAGATTCATTAGGCAACATCCACACTAACATGTTTTCATTTAAAAATAGTGTTTTAAACCAAAATGATCTTCATCCATACTAGAACTTTCAAACCAAACCATTCATAAAAGTATCTCCGTCCACACCAAAATGTCTGAAAACACATATGATGCAGATGTTTGCCTACACTGGACATGCTCACATCGGTGGAATAAATCTTCAAAAGTTTTGTTAACTCTGTCAGTCACTGACTTATCACAAAACTGTAACAGATGGTAATAATAATAATAATAATACATTTTATTTATATAGCGTCTTTCCCATGCTCAAGGCACATTTACATGGTAAATTATTTCCTTTTTGCACATGCATGCAGCATTTAAACTGTACAAAAAGCAATTAAGATACATAAAGGTAAGCAACACAAGCACCATGGAAAGAAACTCTTCTATGCCCACTATGCTGGATTTTGGTTTTCTTCTGAGAAGAGGGACCAGTCAGGGAATAGGATGTTGTAATGAGCAGGATCCACTCAGGGAAGAGACATGTAATAAGTCAGAACCAATCAGAGCATGATTAGGGTCTGAGTTTCAAAAACAAAACAGCATTTTCATCCATCCACAACGCTGAAACTGCATTTTCAAAAGTATACTGCTATGGTGAGTGATTTTAAAAGTATCAGTTTGTGGATTGAAAATGCTGGGAGAGTGTGGACGAAAAGCAAAAATGGAGACTGATTGCTGCATTTTTAACACTAGAATTACCAGAGTCTACGAAAAAACTCGTAGATCCGGCCCACCTTAAAACCGTTCTCACCTCTCTTTTGTCTTCTAAATGTGCCGATTAAGATGAGCAGGAAGCAGCTGGCTATTCCATCCCCCACCATCGCAGAACGATCACTAAGTTTTCCCAGCTCATGCCTTGTTTGATTATCTGGGAGTGACTGAACTGCTAGAGTTTTACAGTGGAAATAATAGATCGTTATTTGGAACACACGCATTTCATGTGTGTTCCATTTCTACAGTAATCTGTGTAAACACATTGTTAAAGCAGAAACTTTTTCATATTGTAGTAATAAATGTTACAAAATGTAGGCATAAACTATAGAATGTGTGAAGCCTATGTAATGCTAAGATATGCAGAATCAGAGCACAGCAGCCTTGCTGTGCCTTAGAGACCAGTGTTCGATTCCCCGCTGGAGAGGAAGTGTTTTTTTTTTTCTTTGTAACCTCAAATGGACATAAAATTTATAAATTGGTATACACTGTAAATCGTTAATTTTAAACTGTCAATCACATTTATTTCTGTTGATTAATTCATGCTTTTTTACTTAAGAGTCAGAACAGGAGCTTATTCAGCTTCTGATCTGACTCTAACAGCGCCACAGTATAAATTCATACCCGATCTGACGCGGTTCGTTTTCAAATAATATTGCATTACTTCGACGATGTTTTCTGATTGGTACTATTCGCGTCATAAAATGATTTCATCAAAACATCACATATATTTGTCTCTTTTTTTTAAAATGTGCGTTGTGCATGTTCTTGCACGCACTGAATAAGCGCACTGAATAAGACAGCGCTATATGCAATCATCAGATTCAAATGTTAACAGTTCACACAAACGCAAGGATTGTTTTTCTTACATTTACAATGTGTGTACCTGTTACAATGTACTCACTTCTCTCTATGCTGTGGTTTCTATTACACACCTGAAAGAAAGACAATATATGTGAAAACATCATCACACTAATGCAATATTATTTCAAAACGAACAGTGTCAGATCGGGTGTGAATTTATGCAGGAACTGGGGCATGGGTGTGAGTGGTGGACAGAACAGGAAATTACTGTGAATGTGCGTGGTGTTTTGAGATAATGAATAGAGCTGCAAATTACAGGTGTTTGTTCAGTGTAATAGGAACCATAGCACAGAGAGGTGTGTACACTGCAACAAGTACATGTCGTAAATGTAGGAAGGGCGCTCCTTGGGTGAGCTATAGCGTGTCTTTATGTGAAAACAGCAGTGTCATATGGTGAGTGTCTGATGATTGCATATAGCGCTGAAGTTACTGCTCTTTACTATGCTTTCCTCTGCATGTCCTGGAGTACAAAAGAAACAGCATACAGCAACATGTGGGGACTGGCAAAATTGGGGAAAAAAAAACATGCGGTCATATGTATCGTGATAAAGACGCGCTATAGCTCTGCAGTGTATGTGAAAACAGCAGTGTCAGATGGGGTAGGGAAGGATCCTGAACGCGACTGAGAGAATGAAAAGTGAATAAAAAAAAAAAACAAAAACAAAAACAAAGCTAACCTTTACAAATATCATAAACACCGGCTGTTATAGACTGAACTCAAATGTATCTTTTTATTCTAAAATAGTAAAAATAAGAGCAGTTCACTTCTCAAAAGGAAGTCGAGCAGGATCGAACTCGTGACCTCGTGATTCCCAGTCAGCAACTGATACTGCTGCGCCACGGCGGCAGTCGCAGTAAATGAGTGTCAATGTCGCACACTAAGGCGGCATTTTTCTTTGGCAGTTATATTTTTGAATAAAAGCGCACTTGTTCTGTTATATTTGTACCTTTCGTGAAAGTGTTTCTTTGATATTTGGACTTCAGGCTTCATACATTATATAGCTTATGCCTATATTTTGTCATTTACTACTAGAATATGAAAAATGTTCGTTTTAAAAATGTGTTTACACAGATTACTGTAGAAACGGAACACACATGAAATGCGTGTGTTCCAAAAAACGATCTATTATTTCCACTCTAAAACTCCACTTCACTCCCAGATAATCAATCAAGGCATGAGCTGGGAGAAGTTAGTGCATGTTCTAAGTCGGTGGGGGGATGGAATAACCCGCTACTTACAGCTTGTCTTTATCTACACATTTAGAAGACAAAGGACGATGGCGGAGAGGTGCGAACGGATTTAAGAAGTGATTTAAGGTGGGACGGATCTACGAGTTTTTTCGTAGGCTCTGGTAATTCTAATGTTAAACAAGCATGTAGTAATGTGGGTGGGGCCTTAGTTTTACTTCAGCAGTGTTACAATCACATTAATTTTAACTGATAAGATAAAGTGATCATTGATATTTAATGTGTTAAAGTAATGTTACTTTTAATTGGCACCAGATAATTTAATCACAAGCCCTGCTTTCTGGTACATATTGAGGAAAAGCTAGCCTAATCATCAGAAAGATGAGACAAATTGCTGGATTGGATTTGAACTTACCCATGTATTAGATTACTAATTAATGTTTACATAACAGATGAGAAAACTTTAGCAGTGATTTGGTATTTATTGTGACCTCAAACTTATCCACTTGGCAGTATAAATATAATTTAAAAGAGTTACATCTGGTATTGGTGGAAACTGATTTCCTGTTTTCCACCAGTACTGACTAAAAAAAGAAAAAAAAGTTTCAGTGAGCACAGGTGCAAGACAGAAAGGTGTAGTTTTTCCTTAAACGCCATTTATCAGTTGTAATTATCATAGTGCCTTAAAACCGTTCAGCCTTCTAAAGGGACTTTTTTTCCTGGTTGGGGCTTCCAGGCAACAGTGTTTATCTGGTAGCAACATGCACAATACTGATAGGGATTCAACGCCTCCAATGTAAGGAATATTTTAAATTCTGAGCTGTGAAAAATCAAAGATTAAAAGACTAAATAAATACTTTATTACCACTCAAGTCTTATTTCACTTATATCTGGATATTAATATATTCAAAATAATTACAAACAAAATAGCTTAATTTACTTTTATTAAACGTGAAGGGTAATAAAATGGCCGCACACCCTCCTATAGATAACACCTACAATTTACTTCAACATTTAAAACTTTTTGGAAAGGACTGTGTGTTAAAATCTGACCGACGTTTTTAAACAGTAATACGGTGCGATATATAAATCAAGTCTGTTCCAACAAAATAAACAAACATACCTAATTCATCAGGTGCCAAAAATCGAGAATTAAGAACTAATTTGAAAATGCAATATTTCTACTGAGTGATTTGATCAACGGTCAAGTTTATATTATCCATACAGAACAAACTACCTTACCGTCTCTTGAAATGATTTACATACCTGCTGCGAAAAGAAACCTGACCGTAATGAAAAACTCCAAATAAAATCGGAAAACAAACAGTTCATACACGTAGACTAACGGAGTGCCGAATCAATACCAGGTACGCAGCATTCAGTAGTTTTTACCCCAAGAAGTACACGGCATAGTTTACACTACATAATATTCCGTATTGTATAGTTTACATGCTGTGTTTTGCAAGATACATTAGTTTCATTTGCACTACTGGTATACTATAGTCATTTATTGTTGCCTTGTATTTCACTTACTGGTTTAACATTCATTTTATTGTCATAACAAGAATTGAAATATACTTCCTGGAAGCTTGATTATTTACATGTATTTGCAAAAGACACTGGACTCCACAATATTCTATTTTACACAATATGTAAATATGGACTTTCCCTAATTTGAACGTCTGACCTCCGATTACACAATACACTGTATATACTGCAATATATAACCATACGTCGCAAGTCTCAAATAATTTTGTCTGTGATACCGACTTCTTTATAAATAGCAGTTTATACTTTTTTAGTACTTCGTATTAGTGTAAAAGGCAATTATGAATCTTCCAAATGTTCGTTTATCACCATGTCTGCAGCTCCAGCGGTCGAATGTTGCAACGCCCTCGCGGCCAGGCACAGCACACGCGAAAACCACATGCTTTCATTAAACGTTGACTGGCTTGTTTACACTGTGTAGCTGGCCACTACCCCCAAAACCTTCCGCTTTAAAAATACCAACCATCGTGCAGAAACAGGTGCCATAAATATCAGAAACTGTACTTCAAAGGGTATAAAGAGCTAAACACAGCGAAACGTGCGCAAAGATAAACCATACACTGCGCAGGTCTCCACTAAAAGTAGGTGTGCGTGGCCCTCTGATAGTCCCCAACTGGATTAGCTAGCGTCCCGCAATTCTCCCTTACCATTGGCTCTCCAGAGTGTCGATCAAACCAAACTGTCTAGTGCTGCAAAAGCAGAGGGGCAAGCGCCGTCACACATACGAGCGAGCTCAAAGTCCGCTCGGACAGCTGGAAAAAATGAAGTTGGCTAGCATTCCAAAAAAAAGAAAAACACAACATTAGGATAGTAGAAGAAGATAATCCAGTTTGCTCAAAAGGGTGTAAAAAATAAGCAAAATAATCTCACTCTGAATTTGACACATGGTGAAAAACAGTGTTATGACAGCACAACTGGATCAACATATAAACAGAACACAGTTAAAGATCGTCCAATGCATTCCAATCATAATGCCAGTTTTCCTCGCCGTGTCCATGTGAATAATGTCCAGATGCCCAACGACTGAAGCGTTTACTTCGACAAATAATTAGTAGCTTGTACCTTAGCCACCCAACCCAACCAGTTAAGGTAACCTGGCGTCTGGCAACAACCGCCGCCCCTGGGAGCAGAAGCCCTGCAGTTGATCGCAGGTGGAAAAAAAATCTCTTGCTGAGCAGTCGTTTGAACTCAAACTCCGGCTTTCGTAACATCAGCTTTAAATCGCATTGATAGCAAGCACCCTCGTGCCTTTTTAAAGGAAGTGCTTATTATTATTTGAGATCAAAAGAAGAGAGACGCAGCGGCTGACACAGCGTACACACAAATCAAGTCGAAATCCAAAAGTGAAATTAAACCTCAGTCCTGCTCTCCGGATTCACATGATCCACACATCTCTGACCTTATTATCTAAGATTCTGCAACCGCGCCACTTCCTGTTTATAACAAAATAAATAACTGCAGCGAAAAGGATCATAATAGTCGTCGTTACCTGGTAGAAAATGCCTGTTCTTTGCAGAAGATCCGCGGGCACTGATTCTTAATAAGTACGGAAAGTTTGTTTCGAAAAACCTTTGATTCACTCTCACTTAAGTTTCTAATGCCCAGTAACAAAACTAAAACTTAACTTGGCTTTGCTCAGCGTCCAGATCGAAAGCAAAACAAGTAAAGGAAACACTGATCCGCCTGGAAATCCCCTCCCGTCTTGTTCGCTTGCCTGGGCCTTTAGAGGGCGTCTTGCGCGAGGAGCCCGGAAGTCCGGCGCGCTCTATCATTGGTGCGCTAGGACGCTACCGTCACTTATCGGAAGCTCAATTTCATTTTCACTTCCCTGTGGCCGCGAAAGTGTGACGAACGATAAGGGGCAGTTCCAGTAATGTCTACAGTCCAGTAGGCTGTTTTTATCAGGTAGTACCGGCGACTCAACGGCTCTTTCTGCCTTGGTGGAAGGGAGGAAGGAAGGAAGGAAGCTTTGGCATGTGTTTCGGAGGGGCTGGGCCACATACAGAGGAAGAAGCAAAGGAGAAGTCGTACGGTGCCACTGATTATTTCATATGTACCATGTAACCGCGATGAATGCTTATGTTCATGTTTGTCACGGCACGGCGTTTATTATATTTAACTAATTTTAGAGGAGCTTAGTGTAGTAACTTGATGTAATTTTCAGCAGCGTTCAGAAAACTTTAAAAAAAGAGAAAACGAGGCTACCACAGAAGTCTTCCCGCGTTACTAAATCAGATATACACAAACGAAAGCATAGCTGTTGATTTGAACAGTTTTCGTGGCAAACATTTGCACAGCATTTTAGATGGACACAAGGACTACATAGAAGTGATCTTTCATTGCATGTTGGGGAAATATGTAGCCTTGGATTAAACTGACTTGCTTCAAGATGTAATGCAGCACAGCGCTGGACGGGATCTACTTCTGGATTTCATTGTAACTAACCTTTAACCGTAATATTATTTTTGTTTGGAGTATTCGCATAGCTTTTATTCCGTTGTGGGAACTTTACGCTAATCGTGAAAATATTAAACATCTGTAAATAAATGGTGAATAAGTCCGATTTGATGTCAGTAGCTGTTTACATTACATAATATACAGTAAATGTACACTTTTCAGTGTTATATGGAATTCTGGCATTGTGACACAGGTGAGGTGTGAACATGGATCCCCTCGTGTGTTTTTTCCTCGTGGTCTTAAATGTTCTACGTTTTAGAAGCACAGCTCGTGACTTACTGAAAAACGACAATGGAATTACGTGCTTTATCATTTTCTGCCGTGATTTCCTTCACCACTGTTCTGAGAAGAATTTGGATACACAACGGAGCAGGAGCCAAGAGTGATGAAATGGTGTAGTTAGCTATTTTGTGTTGGAGGGCTTTCAAACGAGACGAATAACATTCGGATATCTGCGCGATCGTTTCTAACCACGCCTCTTCTGTTAGCATGTCATATTATGCACATGACGTAGTTAGGCCACATCCTCGAGGGACAATCCCATCTGAATGTTTTAATTTTAGGAAATGGAATTTTAACTCGAATTAAAGTACCACATATAAAAGCGACCATTATCCGATCCCCAAAAAATCAGGTCTCTTCAGGGTGGCAACTGTAAACGCAGTAGATTCATGTACCAGATACTGATACTTTTGTTGCTTAAACAGCCACGAGGCCCAACGCGGATACTTTTATTCTAGGGTGAAATGAAGTACCGTTTTGTGGTTTAGGTCACCATCAGGCGCTTGTCTTACTACAACAATTGAAAGGGTGCAAGTAACTTGATAGAAAGGGGGTATCCAATTTTTAGATTTTTCTATCTCAAAAATATAGTATGCCCTGATCCTTCTTTTAATATGGTATTGATTCAGATAAACGCATACCATTTTAATTGCCTGAATTATAACTGGTACTGAATCAAATGTAATTGTGCACAACATAATTTCAAGCATTTATTAAAATGTTTAATTGTGTTGTCTGCACTGATTATTAAGGCAGAATCTTTTTTACTTCTGTTTTTCATATGCAGATACTCTCAGTCAACATTACAGCAATGCGAAAAAGTAAGCATACCGGGTGGATTTTTTTTTTAATAAATGGTGGCATATTAAGAGTTAATCTTCATTTAAACAGCAACCTTAGACAAAGGTAATGTAGGGGACGGGGGGTCAAAATTTGACTTTGCAATACTTTTTTCAATGGAAAAATGAACAGATATACCATTTCTGTTTGTAGGTGCACCCTTGGCTCTAATAGCTGGTATTACCCCCCCCCCCCCCCCCCTTGCCAGAAACAACCTGAAAAGGCATTTCATACAACTTTCTGCTAGTCTCTTGACATTGACTTAGAGAGAGTTTTTCCCACTGTGTTATGCAGAATCCCATCAGCTGTGTGATCTTTGACAGGTTTCTTGCATGTACAGCCCATTTCAACCCCCCACAGCATGTGGATGGAATTCATAACCGAGCTTTGACTTGGGGGCATGCAAATGACGCTGCACATTGCCACAGTCACCACATGACGAATAACCGGACATACTAGAATCCTCATTTCTTTCTTTCCACTTTCTGTTCAGCTTCAGCGTTCTGACAGATGATGTTACGTTATTCTCAAACGGCCACTGGTACAATGAAGAATTAATAGTGCATTTTATGATTATCAGCTGCCCAGGGTTTTATGCAGCAAAGCAGCCCCAAGTTGGTATCCAGTTCTTCTGGTCAAATGCTGTCTTTGGTTCTCACTGAGCATGTCTTCAAATAGCATGGCCAGATAACTGTTTTCACCTTGTCTGTCCACATCATAGCACATTGTTTCAGAAAACCTAGATTTTGCCTAGGTGTTCATGAGCAAACTTTAGTGTGTCCCTGATGTTTTTTTTTTTTTTTTTTCTAGACAGCAAATGTTTCTTCTTAGCATGCCTCCTATAGAGATCTAATTTGTGCAGCCTTTTTAATGGTAGACTCGTGCACTTTGACATGAACAGTGGGTTCTTAGAAACTTGTTTTAGCATCTTGTGTGATGCTGTCAAGCTGAACTTGCTGGTGCAGCCTGGTCTGAACATGTTGGCAGTTGTTTCAAGTTATCTCCAATTGTAGATGATCTTCTGGACAGTGGAGTGTTTTCCGGTTGTTTGTAAATCGTGTTAAATTCCTTTCCTTCTGTAACTTTCTATCTAAAGGCCTAAGTGGGCTCATTCAACTGAGGTATGGTAATAACATACACTTCAACAACATGCTACAAACCAATACAAGATGTTTAAAAGAGACAAGTTCAGACAAGACGCTCCCTAATGATAGCTGTGATGAAAAAGACAAAATGAAGACTGAATGGGATGATCCTGGACTGGGTGATGTGGAAAGAAGGATATGGATATTGGAGATGCTGGAGAGCAGAGCCTGCCCAAGTTTGAGATCCTACTAGAAAATAAAACAGGAAAAATATGAGATAGATATTATTGTGAGGATGTTAATACTTAGAAGAGTTGGGGAGGGGGAAACCTCATATTTGATGCAGGGTTGAGCAGATGATATTTCATTTCAGACAGTGGATGGTGCGAAAGTGTTATGAAGGAGCTGTAACAAAAAATGAAATGTATTCTATTAAATGAGTGTTTAAAAAAAGGGACTAAATATGGCAGCAGTGTTATTAGACTAATTGAACCTTTTTTGGGGGGTATTTTCTAATTACACTGGTCAAAAAAAAAAACCTTTTTCACTTGTGTCAAAAATTTTAGGTGTTCTTTATAGAGCTGTGGGTGCTGACTCCAAATCTAACAACAGAATTCCTCTATCACACCTAGTTGTTAAGATATTAAAGTATAAAATTAAAACCACCATTTTAAAGGAAAGGTTATTTTTTATTTTGAAAATTAACTTGGACTTGAAAAGGTATAAATTACATATATAATTGTTTTAAATATAATTGTTACTTAATGTTAATTGTTACAAAAAGTACTTGCATGGTATTTCTGTTATAATCCTCTGAAGGTGTTTCACAGTGGAATGACCAACAGATGTCTGGTAACATAGAGTCACTCTACTTTCCATTCTAATTCTCTGTGTTCATCTGAGACTGCTTCCATGTCCTGTGGAGCAAAATCCAAATTAGAGTGTAGGAAATTGATTTTTAAAGACATTTTGCACCCAAGTGCTTGGTAGGAAGAAAGAAGCTCCACAACTAGTTCTTCATAGTTTCTGCCTTAGTATTTCCAAGAAATTTATAGCACATGCTTTTTTCCCCTCAGTAAGGGAAGGGTATGTATCTTTTACGCTTTGCTTACTTATTACCTGATCAAGACAATGTATTGATCAACTTGACCTTGCATATTTTTGTATAAACATTTAAACAACTTTCTCTCTTCTGGAAATTAAATAGTTTTTTATGCTTCTAAATATAAATTCTTATATATTTTGAAGGAATAAGAGAGAAAAAATGTTCTGATTGAGAGAAACAAACGTGTAGTAAATACCTGATATTGGTTTATTTCCACTTCAATTAATGTTAAATACTAGAAGGTGTGCCATTTTCAGCTCTGAATATTCTTGAAATAATATTCTGAGCATAAAAAATATTTATGCCATAAAAACGTTTTCAAAAAATCCACAGTTTTTTTTTCACTGAATCCTATATATAGCAGAAATGGTTTGTGGTGGAGAAATTCCAATTTCAGAAATGGGGTTGGCATGCCTAAATCTATAAAGTATTTGTTTATTTCTTGTACACAGTATGTTTTTGGTACAGATAAATGTTATGTAAAGCAGGAAGATGTGGGAGCTATTGCTTTCTACAGAATTGTCCATTTATTTTCCGAAGTGCTTATTAAATTCAAGGACACGAGGAGCTGCTGCCTGTTTGGCACAAGATGGGGCACCCCCTTGGTTGGATGCTGGTCCAAAGGAAGGCACAAACACTTAAAATCAGTACAATTTTTTAGAGTTGCCTGTTATTCTAAAATGTACATCTTTCGGATCTAGCGAGAAAGTCAGAAAACCTACAGAGAAAGACATGTAGAATGTAAGGTAACACAAATTTTATGTGACAAAAAATGCAAGGATGGCTCAAATATTAGTGCTACTGGTTCATACAGATTTAATTCTAAGGTCACATTATAGCTTGGGCGCTGTTAATGTGGAATTTGCATGCTCTCTCTATTTCAGTGGATTTTTTTTTTTTTTTTTTTTTTGCAATATTCATATTGGCATTCCATTTTTAAAAGACATGGATTAGAGAAACTAGACACTAAATTTGTCTAGTTTTAGTGAGAATGTCTTATGATTGACTGGCATTCTGTCCAGGGATGTTTCCTGTCTTGCACCTGATATTCTATGGTTCCATATTGTAGTGGGATTAATAAAGTATCTATCTAAACAGTTTGGAGTGTCTATCTGTATAGAGACCCTTTGATTAACAGAATATAAATCCTATGTGAGACATAATGTGAAATGTCTAAGCTGTTTTTCAAAAAGTAAAACCAAAACCTGTACAGTTAACTGTTTATTCATTAGCGTCAGTGCTAATCTTGTTTCTCACTTAAGGAATGAGGTGCAAGTGAGTGGAACAGCAAATGATGGAGACAAATCTGACGTGGTCTTAAGGCAGACTACCTAAAGCATGTAACAATATGATGACAATTTTGTTGCATTTGAAGGTGAACAGAGATGTGTTTGGAAATGTAAGTGCATTCTGCCAGTCTAATTCAGTTGAAGTGATCACAGGTAAGTATGTCTGTAGTAAAAAGTGGTGGCAGTTGGTTTGTGGCGGATGCCTCTGCTGTTGTCTCATTGCAGTGAGTGCAAAGAGCCAATGGTGATAATGTGGTGATGATTGTTGTTTGTGAAACAAAAAAAAAAAATATGCAGTCAAGCTAGAAGTAAAACTGTAAATGAACAACAAAGTGAAAGCTTATATTAATCTCATTGGTTTATAATAACTGCATTAGTCATTATTTGCTTGTTGTCTTATTCTTATTTTCACTCATCTGCCTCCCTTTTTCATATCAAATGTTTGGCTAGTTTAGTCAGCTTTTTTATATTTAGCTCTACTGTGACAATGGTGTAAAAGTGCGCAAATGCTGCAATCAATAATTCATTAACAAGAAGGGGTATTTTTCACTCCCACCCAATTCCACAGTGTCTATAACTTCTCAGAAATATGTTTATATCAACATAAAAAGCACAGGTAAGGATTAGCAAGAGAAATTGCAAACTACTAAATAAACATGTCACAGTAACAAACCTGATACACCCCTGGCCAGCCTGGTTGCCCACTGCCAAGCACACAAATTCCAATCCTGTCCTATCTCCCATTTCTCTCTCCATACTGGGCCCTTTGGCTCTCAAGTTGAGCCTTCACCCCAAATCCTCTACCAACTGAATCTTCAGTGAGGTACGGGCTGTCTTTGAACCATATCCTTGGGTGACTTCTGGAGTAATCATCAGAATCATTTATGGAGTTGAGTAATGCTCTCAGAGTTCTGCTCCATGGACTGTCCTCCACAATTTACAGTTGACACTGTGGCAACCTCCTATCCCTCTCTGTCTTCCAGACCTCGATAATGTATCAGCACTCAGCAGGGTCCTGTGCTATCACTTACTATTTTTTAGAGGACCTTGCTTGACCTTCTGATAGTCCACATTACATTTTACTTGTTTGCCCTTCCTTTCATATTGAGATGACAGTATATGTAGCTCTATATAATATAGGGTGATGGGTCACAATTAAGCCCCTGTCCCTATTAATACATAATGATCTGTTTGTAGAATGAACCTGAAAGTATCCTGGCCAGGGCTGTTGGGAAATTCCATTAAGATAGACTTGAATATCTCCCATGATTCTTTACATTAGTGAAAGGTGCACACTTACCTGCTACACTAAAGACAAGTAGCACTGTGCAAAAAGGAGGATGTTGTAGTGTATTTTACTTGCTTGTTTAATTAAATTTAGAGTTGTTGGGATCCAGAGCTTATTCAGACAAAAATGAGTACAGAACAGGTAATCAGCCAGTACATCTCTAGGCACATTCACCAGTACTGGATCATTTTAAAATCACTAGTTTGCTTATGTTGCAAATCAAGTCCTCAGTAAACCTTTATTGTAGGACAAGAATAGAGAAGGTACACACCAAAGACATTTTTTATTCACAAAAACAAAAAAAGGAGTAATAAGTGGAGAAGAATACCATCCTGCCACCCCAAAAACCAAAAAAATGGATGAAAACCTCCAACAATAGGAAAAAAGGAAACTCCTGCAGACTCCATGCATGGTGCACCCTGGTCACAAAGCTGGATCTCCTTGTTGTACCAAAGTCTTTCATATAGATTTGATATAAAAGGTGTTAGATCACTTTTTAAGTTCTATCCTGGGAGACCTCAATGCTTACATGTTTTTATTCCAACCAATTTGCCATGGATTTACTTGCTTAAATTTCTTTGGTTGCTATCTTTTGTTACCATGTAGAATCTGCACCCTTAATTGTGCACAAATATTGATGATTAGCAATGAACAGAGCAGACACGGGCATTAACAAAAATCAATGCTAAATACAGTACTTCACTTCCATTTTCACTTGTCTGCTCATTAAGAAATGTTTCTTACAAATAAGCAGACAAGTAAACGTGGCACTGACGTTATTAGAGCTCTGTAGCATTCAGTGCTGTTAGCATTTTAATACAATTAATGGAGAATTAAATAAAATGGTACAGGAAAATTATGCAAGATGGTAGTTTCTGCCAAAAGCATACCTTATCAGCCGTCACCACTAATTTGTCATTAATCCTGTATCCACCTAGAATTTACATTTTGTTAAAATTCCCAGACTTATAAACAAATTATTAGGTAACGCTCTGAAATATGAATTTTACAGTGGGGCAAAAAAGTATTTAGTCAGCCACCAATTGTGCAAGTTCTCCCACTTAAAAAGATGAGAGAGGCCTGTAATTTTCATCATAGGTACACCTCAACTATGAGAGACAAAATGAGAAAAAAAAAATCCAGAAAATCACATTGTCTGATTTTTAAAGAATTTATTTGCAAATTATGGTGGAAAAAAAGTATTTGGTCAATAACAAAAGTTCATCTCAATACTTTGTTATATACCCTTTGTTGGCAATGACAGAGGTCAAACATTTTCTGTAAGTCTTCACAAGGTTTTCATACACTGTTGCTGGTATTTTGGCCCATTCCTCCATGCAGATCTCCTCTAGAGCAGTGATGTTTTGGGGCTGTCGCTGAGCAACATGGACTTTCAACTCCCTCAAAAGATTTTCTATGGGGTTGAGATCTGGAGACTGGCTAGGCCACTCCAGGACCTTGAAATGCTTCTTACAAAGCCACTCCTTTGTCACCCGGGCAGTGTGTTTGGGAACATTGTCATGCTGAAAGACCCAGCCCCGTTTCATCTTCAATGCCCTTGCTGATGGAAGGAGGTTTTCACTCAAAATCTGACAACACATGGCCCCATTCATTCTTTCCTTTACACGGATCAGTCGTCCTGTTCCCTTTGCAGAAAAACAGCCCCAAAGCATGATGTTTCCACCCCCGTGCTTTACAGTAAGTATGGTGTTCTTTGGATGCAACTCAGCATTATTTCTCCTCCAAACACGACGAGTAGAGTTTTTACCAAAAAGTTCTATTTTGGTTTCATCTGACCATATGACATTCTCCCAATCCTCTTCTGGATCATCCAAATGCTCTCTAGCAAACTTCAGACGGGCCTGCACATGTACTGGCTTAAGCAGGGGGACACGTCTGGCACTGCAGGATTTGAGTCCCTGGCTGCGTAGTGTGTTACTGATGGTAGCCTTTGTTACTTTGGTCCCAGCTCTCTGCAGGTCATTCACTAGGTTCCCCCGTGTGGTTCTGGGATTTTTGCTCACCGTTCTTCTGATCATTTTGACCCCATGGGTGAGATCTTGCGTGGAGCCCCAGATCAAGGGAGATTATCAGTGGTCTTGTATGTCTTCCATTTTCTAATAATTGCTCCCACAGTTGATTTCTTCACACCAAGCTGCTTACCTATTGCAGATTCAGTCTTCCCAGCCTGGTGCAGGTCTACAATTTTGTTTCTGGTGTCCTTTGACAGCACTTTGGTCTTGGCCATAGTGGAGTTTGGAGTGTGACAGTTTGAGGTTGTGGACAGGTTTCTTTTATATTGATAATGAGTTCAAACAGGTGCCATTAATACAGGTAACGAGTGGAGGACAGAGGAGCCTCTTACAGAAGAAGTTACAGGTCTGTGAGAGCCAGAAGTCTTGCTTGTTTGTAGGTGACCAAATACTTATTTTCCACCATAATTTGCAAATAAATTCTTTAAAAATCAGACAATGTGATTTTCTGGATTTTTTTCCCCATTTTGTCTCTCACAGTTGAGGTATACCTATGATGAAAATTACAGGCCTCTCTCGTCTTTTTAAGTGGGAGAACTTGCACAATTGGTGGCTGACTAAATACTTTTTTGCCCCACTGTATTGCCACCATCTAACACACAACTCTTTGGGATGTGGGAGGAAAGCAGGAGTACACATTGAAAACCTTACAGTAAGAACAAAATCTACACAGTTACTAATGCAGGATTCTAACCCAGTCTTCTGGACCTGTGAGCCATTAAATCTTGATTTTCAGTTTCACTATACTGTATACATCATTTGCATTAGAACAGTTGAAGCATTTAATGATGGCTCCAATATAAGCTTCTCCTTCACAAAAAAATTACCAATGAGTTGTTATTAGCATTGTGCAAACACTTAGCCAACACACAAAATATCAACTTATGCTTTGCCTTTTCTTTTATCGGCAGTTCTCTTCAGGTGTTTTGAAGTAGGAGTTCCAAAACACATAAATCCCAAAAAGTTGCAAAAGCATTTCCAATAATACTCACTAGAGGGGGGTGTACCACCAAACTCTGGCCATTAAAAATGGCAACCACAGAAACTTTATAAAATGTTTTATTTCCACAAAAGATGCTATGTGATACTGTCAAGTTCCAAAGAGCACAGTGGCAAAATGGGGTTGCCTAAAACACAACGTAATCCAAGCAAACAAATTTCCAAATCACAAATTCAGTGAAAACAGCAAAATAGGAAATGAATCCAGAAAACCACAGATTCACAAAAGCACTGTTAAATACAAAAACTCACCTACAATAAATGGTGAGTTCAAAATAAACTATGAGAGACCCTCCAGATTTATAGGGTGGAGGAAAGATCATGCTGCTGATTGGCAGGTGGCCCCACTTTTGGGGGCCACCCACAGTACACACAGAACATAACCCAGACAGCTTACATACATGGACACAGTCAAAAACAAAGAAGAATGCAAACAATCAACAAAATTGGCATTAACATAAATAAGAGAAACAAAAATAAACAAAACAGACCTAAATCATGAATTTGGAACCCAGCCGTTGGAGAATCCTTGCTGAAACACAACATCAGGAGTTCAAATGTTAGTTTGGCTACTGACTGTATTTACACATTCTTCCCATTTATACATGCATTTGTCTATTTTTCCACCCACACCCCAAACATGTAGATTGAAAGTTTTTAGGTCATTATTATAGTAGTGTAGACTTACAACTCTGTACCCTGCATGTGTGAATATGCCTCGCAATGAGCTATGCATTATGTACTTACTGTTACCAGAATGGCGCAAGGGGTAGCGCTGCTGCCTCGCAGTTGGGAGACCTGGGGACCTGGATTCGCTTCCCGGGTCCTCCCTGCGTGGAGTTTGCATGTTCTCCCCGTGTCTGGGTGGGTATCCTCCGGGCGCTCCGGTTTCCTCCCACAGTCCAAAGACATGCAGGTTAGGTGGATTGGCGATTCTAAATTGGCCCTTGTGTGTGCTTGGTGTGTGGGTGTGTTTGTGTGTGTCCTGCGGTGGGCTGGCACCCTGCCCGGGATTGGTTCCTGCCTTGTGCCCTTTGTTGGCTGGGATTGGCTCCAGCAGACCCCCGTGACCCTGTGTTCGGATTCAGCGGGTTGAAAAATGGATGGATGGATGTTACCAGCATAGGGTCCATTTCCTTTTGACCCTCGTTTGGATAAACAAGTACAGACACCTAAAAAGCTGCAGTGCTGCCTTTTAATGGCAGCGTGGCATGGTGGTTAATTTCACCACAGCCTTCTGCTGTTATGCACCTAAAATTTGGAATAGCTTGCCAATAGGAATTCGCCAGGCTAATACAATGGAGCACTTTAAAAAACTGCTGAAAATACATTACTTTAACATGGCTTTCTCATAGCTTCATTTTAGTTTAATCCTGATGCTCTGTATATTCAGTTAATTATCATTATTATTCATGATGGCTTCAAAATCCATACTAACCCCTACTTACTCTTCTGTTCTTTTTGTGGTTTTCTGTGGTAGCGATCTGCACCACCACCACCTAATCAAAGCAACGTGATGTCCCTACACTGATGGATTACACGGCCAGAAGTCCACATGACTGTCATCATCAAGTTCTTCCATGTCAAGCCTGAATACCATGAGGACTGATTGAGGTCATTTATGTTAGGTAGAATGCCTAGAGGGGGCTGGGCGGTTTCGTGGCCTGGAACCCCTGCAGATTTTTTTTTTTCTCTAGCCGTGTGGAGTTTTTGTTTTTTTCTGTCCTCCCTGGCCATCGGACCTTACTTTTATTCTATGTTAATTAGTTACCTTATTTTAATTCTTATTTATTTTTTATTTTTTCTCTTTCTTCATCATGTAAAGCACTTTGAGCTACATTGTTTGCATGAAAATGTGCTATATAAATAAATGCTGTTGTTGTTGTTCATTTAACGTAGACATCAGTAGACCAGGGGGGTATTTTTCGTACGTGGATTACTCGCTTAGCCGGATGTAATTGTTAACGATTTGGCCTGATCCTGGATCTGTCGGTTTTTTGAAACTCTTGCTGGAAGTGTTGTCATAGCAACACATCCAAATCCGCAAACCTGCTCGGAGCAGGTTTGTTCTGCGTAAACAAGGATTAGTTTACACACGTGATCAGTGACGGTGCATGGAAGTCATCCAGTCAGGGCTTCGCCGTTCATGAATGAGCGACCAATTGATATTGGTGTGCAAATTATACGAAGAGAATTTCATATAAAGAGGGTTTTGCGCGATCGGCAAGATCCTTTATTGCCCCCGGAGGAAATTCTGTACGAAAGATACCGCTTTAGCCGAGGGGGAATATTGTACCTCAAAGATTTA
The DNA here is from genome assembly GCF_900747795.2 of Erpetoichthys calabaricus. Classification (NCBI taxonomy): domain Eukaryota; kingdom Metazoa; phylum Chordata; class Cladistia; order Polypteriformes; family Polypteridae; genus Erpetoichthys; species Erpetoichthys calabaricus. The sequence continues at coordinate 144,111,122 of NC_041398.2, read as the reverse complement.
TTAGCTCCGTATATTCGAAGTCAAACTCGGCGAAGTCGGGCTCTCACAACCACACAGACAGTAGGCATTGCTTTGAGGTTTCTTGCAAGCGGCACTTTTTTATATACCGTAGGCGATGCGGAACAGCTATCGAAAAGTGCAGTTTGCCAGGCAATTCGTAAAGTCTGTTTGGCTCTGAAATATTTCCTTCAGGTTTTCATTGTGTTTCCTGGACACCTGCGTGTGCAGACAATAAAAGAGGCGTTTCATGCCATTGCAGGTAGGTAATACACAGGCTAAAACACCCACAGTTCCACGAAGAATCCCACAATCAGCCTAACATTCTCATTACCAGGATTTCCAAATGTGATTGGGGCACATGGAACTGATCAGAGTGGAGTTTGATCAAACATTATTTGGAAAGTGTACCTCTCCTCCTGATGAATAATCAGACACAGTGTCTTCATCAAATATTTGACCTTCATTAATATCTCGTTGGTCAGACACAGGTTCAAGGGATATGACATTCCCTGCAACTGACCCAACAAAAAAGAGGGCTATATGGAACATACCTATAGCACACATGGAGGACAAATATGCAATGACCATCCTTTACCTGAAATGAAGTGACCACTACTTCCTGCCACTGGTTCTGAGGAGGAGCTTCCCCCTGGAATGCCCTCAGAAACAGGGCGATGGGCATTTTGCTGGAGAGCCAACTCTTCTGCAGGGGTTAGGTCTGGACCGCGTGGACCTCCACCTGTTTTTTGCTTGTCAGCCTCCTTATTAGCTTTAAAATTAATGTTTTTTATATTATATATGATTCTTTATGTCAACAATTCTTTAAATAGTTATATACCAATATTTACCAGTTTGAAGTATATTCTTGTACTTCACTTTAACCTGTTCCCATGTTCTCCTTGTGCTCACGTTTGATCTGGAATTATGACATATTAAATAATAATTAATCTGACACATAGGAAATGAAACGCTGCATTCACTAAGTACAATGTACACTACTTAGCGTTTAATTTTTTCGGCCACTTTTTGCCAGCCGTCTTTTCTGGTCTGGGCTGCTTTTGCAGTGTTACCGATTGTGCATATTAAATCTTGAAATTCTTCGTGTCCTTCGAATAAAAGGTCTTGCGCCGCGTGTGTGAAAAAAAAAAAGCGCCCGTTCTTTCGTCATTTTGTTACAGCCTAATCAAAGACTTGCTGATCATGTTTTCTAGACTCAATATATATGGGCTTTTCACTCAGCGCGGGCGCGCGCATTCATCTCGTATGATTAGATCCAGCTCGACTAATCTAATACACAGCTGCGTTTGAAAAACCGACTTATCTGGATGAGTTTCACCGGCATTAACTCATTCAAGATGAGGCACCTGATCTCGGATGGTTTAAGCGATGTACGAAAAATACCCCCCAGGGGGGTATTTTTCATACGTGGATTAGTCGTTTAGCCGGATGTAATTGTTGACAATTTGGCCTGATCGTGGATCTGTCGGTTTTTCGAAACTCTTGCTGGAAGTGTTGTCATAGCAACACATCCTAATCCTCAAACCTGCTCGGAGCAGGGGGGTATTTTTTTTACGTTGCTTAAATCATCCGAGATCAGGTAACTCATCTTGGATGAGTTAATGCCGGTGACACTCATCCGGGATAGGTCGGTTTTTCAAACGCAGCCGTGTATTAGATTAGTCGAGCTGGATCTAATCATACGAGATGAATGCGTGCACCCGCGCTGAGTGAAAAGCCCATATATATTGAGTCTAGAAAACACGATCAGCAAGTCTTTCATAGGCTGTAACAAAATGACGAAAGAACGGGCGCATTTTTTTTTCACACACGCGGCGCAAGACCTTTTATTCGAAGGACATGAAGAATTTCAAGATTTAATATGCACAAGGGGTAACACTGCAAAAGCAGCCCAGACCAGAAAAGACGGCTGGCAAAAAGTGGCCGACAAATTAAACGCTAAGTAGTGTGCATTGTTCTTACTGAATGCAGAGTTTCATTTCCTATGTGTCAGATTAATTATTATTTAATATGTCATAATTCCAGATCAAACGTGAGCACAAGGAGAACGTGGGAACAGGTTAAAGTGAAGTACAAGAATATACAGTAATCCCTCCTCCATCGCGGGGGTTGCGTTCCAGAGCCACCCGCGAAATAGGAAAATCCGCGAAGTAGAAACCATATGTTTATATGGTTATTTTTAGAATGTCATGCTTGGGTCACAGATTTGCGCAGAAACACAGGAGGTTGTAGAGAGACAGGAACGTTATTCAAACACTGCAAACAAACATTTGTCTCTTTTTCAAAAGTTTAAACTGTGCTCCATGACAAGACAGAGATGACAGTTCTGTCTCACAATTAAAAGAATGCAAACATATCTTCCTTTTCAAAGGAGTGCAAAGCAAGCAGTCAAAAAAAAAATCAATAGGGCTTTTTGGCTTTTAAGTATGCGAAGCACCGCCGGTACAAAGCTGTTGAAGGCGGCAGCTCGCACCCCCTCTGTCAGGAGCAGGAAGAGAGAGAGAGAGAGAGAGAGAGAGATAGAGAGACAGATAAAAAAAATCAATACGCGCCCTTTGAGCTTTTAAGTATGCGAAGCTCCGTGCAGCATGTCCTTTCAGGAAGCAGCTGCACACAGCCCCCCTGCTCACACCCCCCTACGTCAGCGCAAGAGAGAGAGAGAGCGAGAGAGGAAGAGAGAAAGTAAGCTGGATAGCTTCTCAGCCATCTGCCAATGAAATCAACTGGGCAAACCAACTGAGGAAGCATGTACCAGAAATTAAAAGACCTATTGTCCGCAGAAACCCGCGAAGCAGCGAAAAATCCGCGATATATATTTAAATATGCTTACATATAAAATCCGCGATGGAGTGAAGCCGCGAAAGGCGAAGCGCGATATAGCGAGGGATCACTGTACTTCAAACTGATAAATATTGGTATATAACTATTTAAAGAATTGTTGACATAAAGAATCATATATAATATAAAAAACATTATTTTTAAAGCTAATAAAAAGGCAGACAAGCAAAAAACAGGTGGAGGTCCACGCGGTCCAGACCTAACCCCTGCAGAAGAGTTGGCTCTCCAGCAAAATGCCCATCACCCTGTTTCTGAGGGCATTCCAGGGGGAAGCTCCTCCTCAGAACCAGTGGCAGGATGCAGTGGTCACTTCATTTCAGGTAAAGGATGGTCATTGCATATATTTGTCCTCCATGTGTGCCATAGGTATGTTCCATGTAGCCCTCTTTTTTGTTGGGTCAGTTGCAGGGAATGTCATATCCCTTGAACCTGTGTCTGACCAACGAGATATTGACGAAGGTCAAATATTTCATGAATACACTGTGTCTGATTATTCATCAGGAGGAGAGGTACATTTTCCAAATAATGTTTGATCAAACTCCACTCTGATCAGTCCCATGTGCCCCAATCACATTTGGAAATCCTGGTAATGAGAATGTTAGGCTGATTGAGATTCTTCATGGTACTGTGGGTGTTTTAGCCTGTGTATTACCTACCTGTAATGGCATGAAACACCTCTTTTATTGTCTGCACACGCAAGTGTCCAGGAAACACTATGAAAACCCGAAGGAAATATTTCAGAGCCAAACAGACTTTACAAATTGCCTGGCAAACTGCACTTTTAGTTAAATCTTCTGCATCGCCTACAGCAGTGGTTCTCAAACTTTTTCAGCCCTGGGACCCCTTTACAAGCCATACAATATTCGCGGACCCCTGATGCGGCCTGATTTGTCAACCCAAATTATAATAGCATAGCCACAGGCATAAAGTGTAAACTTCTTTAATCTTAAGTCGACTTTATAAAATAAATCATTCTTTGTAGTCATATCATAACAACACTAACTATTGACAGTCAATGATACAGTGTCATACGACAGTCACAGGACTAAAGCCTGCTTAGCAAAAACAAAAAATGCAAAACAACTACAATATTTAATGCTTAATACTCATACTGCATAACTACAATACAACATTGTTCATTTAATAATAAAGAGTAAGACTATTAATTTTACGGCTACCTACCAGTGGTATCTATCTATCTATCTAAACGTTTTAATTATTTAATACGTTCAAATGTAGCCTATTACAAATACAATTACATTAGACTCTAATACTCATAGAAACTAATGAGATGAGTGGGCTTGCTTTTGTCGGCAGAGAAGGTCTATCCTTGGTGAGATTTTTGATAGACACACTCGAATGTCATCTTCCACCTGGAGACGTGATCTAAACTTAGATTTTATCACAGCTAATGCTGAGAACGATGCTTCGCACTGGTAGGTAGTTGCAAATGGGACCAGCACAGTCAATGCTCTCTCAGCTAAAAGCGTATATTCGTTCCTAACGTTGCACCAAAACGCGGTCAATGTTTGTTCTTGAAATTTAAGTTTGAGACTTCTGTCACTAGACAATTCAGCCAACTGTTCTTCTTCCTTCCCGGTCAAGTCGGTAAGCTGACAACTGAATGGATTTCTGATCCAGTCATAATCGGCAATGTTATCTGTTGGAAAGTACCTGTCAAAGTATTCTTCCATCGCCGACAAATGGTCAAAGATATCTGTTGCCAAGTTATCAATGGCCATATTGTTTTCATTCAGAAATTCAGTTAACAGTTCAAACATATCACAGCTTTTATTTTGTACTATTGTTCCATATTTTGTTCCATATTCTCAACTTTTTCTTGAAGGCAGTTATCTTGTCTGTTGTTTTCAACACGCTTGAATCTCTGCCTTGCAGTGATGTGTTAAGTGCATTAAGTTGACAAAAGATATCAGCCAGGTAAGCCAATTTTGCAAGCCATACATTATCTGAAACAAACTTCACCAGCTCTGAGTTTTTATCCATTAAAAATGATGCCAGTTCACTGCGAAGCTCGAAGACGCGTTGAAGTACCTTTCCGCCTGACAACCAGCGAACCTCTGTGTGTAGCAGCAGATGTCGATGATCTGAGCCGCTTTCTTCGCACAGTGCAGCAAACAGTCGTTCATTCAACGGTCTGCACTTTATCCAATTAACTAGTTTAATGCATGTATTTAGCACTTTACCGAAGGATTCGTTTAAATTCTTACTAGCAAGAGCTTCGCGATGAATCATGCAATGTGTGGAAACAATATTCGGAGAAACAGTTCGTACGCGTGCAACAACCCCACTTTTATGACCTGTCATTGCTGCAGCTCCGTCCGTACAAATTCCAATACAGCTGGACCACTCAAGCTTGTTAGCAATGAAGAAATCATTTAGCATTGCACATATATCTTCACCTGTCGTTCTAAGTGGCACAGGTTTGCAGAACAGAAAGTCCTCGTCCACATCATTGTCAAAGCAATATCTAACGTAGACTAGTAACTGCGCTTGGCCTGCAATATCGGTACTTTCGTCCAACTGTATGGCAAATGTACTGCTTTGTAGGCGCTCAACCAATTGTAATTGGATGTCATTGGACATGTCGCAAATTCGCCTTCTGATGGTATCGTTTGATACTGGTATAGACAGTAATTTTCGGCTGCGTTCTTTTCCTAACATTATCTCGCATATTTCTAAAGCCGCTGGCATAATCAAACTCTCCGCAACCGTTTGTGCTTTTTTGCTCTTAGCTATTCGCATTGCCATAATATACGAAGCCTTAAGAGCTTTTTCATTCACTGTTGTCGCAGTGCTAATAATTTTCTACTGATTTGCATACACTTCTGCTCGACTTTTGAAGAAATCAACAGGTTTGTCTTTTAGTTCATTATGCTTTGTTACAAGATGGCGCTTCAGTTTAGCAGGTTTCAAACTTTCGTTCGATAACACGTTTAAACAAATGACACATTGTGGCTGATCACTGTTGTCTTTGTACAGTATAAATCAGAATTGTAAATATTCAGGATCATATTTATGTAATTTTGCCTTACGCGGTGCGGCCTCTCTTTCGGCATCATGTCTCAGTTCATCGCCACTATTTCCATTACCCCCGTGCTCTTCTTCAGATATCCGCTTACGCTTCAGATATTTATCCATACGTTAGCTGGGCGTGCGAAAAACAATTTAACAAGCAAGAATTACCACTGTATAACTTAATAATTAATCATAAACTGTGCACGATTACAGGCTGCGTCTATAATGACGTCATCATAGAATAGTTCGTAATAGATATATATATACTATATATAGAGTATAGAATATAAACAGTAGTGAGGGGCGAGTTGATTATTCGCATTATCCGATTGGATAAAATGGCGTTTAGCGAAGAAGTTATTAATTGTAAGCAATTTTCACCCTTTCTGCGGACCCCCTACGGTCGTCTCGCGGACCCCTGGACCACAGTTTGAGAACCGCTGGCCTACAGTATATAAAAAAGTGCCGCTTGTGAAAAACCTCAAAGCAATGCATACTGTCTGTGTGGTTGTGAGAGCCCGACTACGCCTAGTTTGACTTCGAATATAAGGCGCTAATAAATCTTTGAGGTACAATATTCCCCCTCGGCTAAAGAGGTATCTTTCGAAAAGAATTTCCTCCGGGAGCAATAAAGGATCTTGCCGATCGCGCAAAACCCTCTCTATATGAAATTCTCTTCTTATAATTTGCGCACCGATATCAATTGGTCGCTCATTCATGAACGGCGAAGCCATGACTGGATGACTTCCACTCACCGTCACTGATTACTTGTGTAAACTAATCCTTGTTTACGTAGAACAAACCTGCTCTGAGCAGGTTTGCGGATTAGGATGTGTTGCTATGACAACACTGCCAGCAAGAGTTTCGAAAAACCGACAGATCCAGGATCAGGCCAAATCGTCAACAATTATATCCGGCTAAACGACTAATCCACGTACGAAAAATACCCCCAGGCTTGTTCTACGTAAACAAGGATTAGTTTACACACGTAATCAGTGACGGTGCGTGGATGTCATCCAGTCATGGCTTCGCCGTTCATGAATGAGCGACCAATAGATATCGGTGCGGTGCGCAAATTATACGAAGAGAATTTCATATAGAGAGGGTTTTGCGCGATCGGCAAGATCCTTTATTGCTCCCGGAGGAAATTATTTTCCAAAGATACCGCTTTAGCCGAGGGGGAATATTATACCTCAAAGATTTATTAGCACCTTATATTCGAAGTCAAACTAGGCGAAGTCAGGCTCTCACAACCACACAGACAGTATGCATTGCTTTGAGGTTTTTTACAAGCGGCACTTTTTTATATACCGTAGGCGATGCGGAAAATCTAACTAAAAGTGCAGTTTGCCAGGCAATTCGTAAAGTCTGTTTGGCTCTGAAATATTTCCTTCGGGTTTTCATAGTGTTTCCTGGACACCTGCGTGTGCAGACAATAAAAGAGGCGTTTCATGCTATTGCAGGTAGGTAATACACAGGCTAAAACACCCACAGTTCCATGAAGAATCTCAATCAGCCTAACATTCTCATTACCAGGATTTCCAAATGTGATTGGGGTACATGGGACTGATCAGAGTGGAGTTTGATCAAACATTATTTGGAAAATGTACCTCTCCTCCTGATGAATAATCAGACACAGTGTCTTCATCAAATATTTGACCTTCGTCAATATCTCGTTGGTCAGACACAGGTTCAAGGGATATGACATTCCCTGCAACTGACCCAACAAAAAAGAGGGCTACATGGAACATACCTATAGAACACATTGAGGACAAATATATGCAATGGCCATCCTTTACCTGAAATGAAGTGACCACTGCATCCTGCCACTGGTTCTGAGGAGGAGCTTCCCCCTGGAATGCCTTCAGAAACAGGGCGATGGGCATTTTGCTGGAGAGCCAACTCTTCTGCAGGGGTTAGGTCTGGACCGCGTGGACCTCCACCTGTTTTTTGCTTGTCTGCCTTCTTATTAGCTTTAAAATTAATGTTTTTTATATTATATATGATTATTTATGTCAACAATTCTTTAAATAGTTATATACCAATATTTACCAGTTTGAAGTATATTCTTGTACTTCACTTTAACCTATTCCCATGTTCTCCTTGTGCTCACGTTTGATCTGGAATTATGACATATTAAATAATAATTAATCTGACACATAGGAAATGAAACGCTGCATTCAGTAAGTACAATGCACACTACTTAGCGTTTAATTTGACGGCCACTTTTTGCCAGCCGTCTTTTCTGGTCTGGGCTGCTTTTGCAGTGTTACCCCTTGTGCATATTAAATCTTGAAATTCTTCATGTCCTTCGAATAAAAGGTCTTGCGCCGCGTGTGTGAAAAAAAAATGCGCCCGTTCTTTCATCATTTTGTTACAGCCTATCAAAGACTTGCTGATCATGTTTTCTAGACTCAATATATATGGGCTTTTCACTCAGCGCGGGCGCGCGCATTCATCTCGTATGATTAGATCCAGTAGACTAATCTACTACACGGCTGCGTTTGAAAAACCGACTTATCCCGGATGAGTTTCACCGGCATTAACTCATCCAAGATGAGGCATCTGATCTCGGATGATTTAAGTGACTTACGGAAAATATCCCCCAGAGGGGTATTTTTCGTACGTGGATTACTCGTTTAACCGGATGTAATTGTTGACGATTTGGCCTGATCCTGGATCTGTCGGTTTTTCGAAACTCTTGCTGGATGTGTTGTCATAGCAGCACATCCAAATCTTCGTTCTATGTAAACAAGGATTAGCTCACACACTTAATCAGTGTCCGTGCATGGAATTCATTCAGTCATGACTTCACCGTTGATGAATGAGCAACCAATTGATATCGATGCGCAAATTATACGAAGAGAATTTCATATAGAGAGGGTTTTGCGCGATCGGCAAGATCCTTTATTGCTCCTGGAGGAAATTCTTTTCGAAAGATACTGCTTTAACCGAGGGGGAATATTGTACCTCAAAGATTAATTACCACCTTATATTCGATGTCAGACTAGGCGAACTAGGCATCTGATCTCGGATGATTTAAGCAATGTACGGAAAATACACCCCAGGTGCTGCCTTTCTTGCTATGGCTTCTTGTTTATGTTAAATTTTTTACTCACATCTTCATTTTGGGTTGAAACTTTTGACCACAAGACACAAAAATCTACCAAGGAGCCTGTACATTTGATCAGAACTCACAGAGAGTTGACAAGGGCCTGCCAGGTCTAAAACAAACTTTTAAAATTTTAAATGCCCTTTATTATCAATTGGTCAGTGCCTGCAATGTTTGTTTGTGTTTAGTATGATTGTTAATTCTATTAATTAAGCACATCTGTATCAAGATAACAAATTGAATACATTTATTGTCTGGTCAAAACTCAAGTCTACTGTTATCTTGTGACTGGTGTAGGAAGACACATATTGCTCTAGACTAGAGGATGGGGATGATGCATATTTATTAAAGCCACCAAGCAGAAACAACGGCTTTTGTCTCATGATCTTACCTCAGTGAATTTAACAGCACTTGGCTCTTCTGCCAACATAAACCAGGATAACTGGTAATTCACTCAAGAATTACTGTATATCAAGTAGCTTCCTCCCTGTGAAAGATTACAGGTTTCGTCTCTGAAAACTCTAGACATACAATGTAGCACAATAATGAAATCATCCATCCATCCATCCATTTTCCAACCCGCTGAATCCGAACACAGGGTCACGGGGGTCTGCTGGAGCCAATCCCAGCCAACACAGGGCACAAGGCAGGAACCAATCCCGGGCAGGGTACCAACCCACCGCAGGCCACACACAAACACACCCACACACCAAGCACACACTAGGGCCAATTTAGAATCGCCAGTCCACCTAACCTGCATGTCTTTGGACTGTGGGAGGAAACCGGAGCGCCCGGAGGGAACCCACACAGACACGGGGAGAACATGCAAACTCCACACAGGGAGGACCCGGGAAGTGAACATAATGAAATCATGTTGCTCATATTATGACATTACATGTCCCGAAAAGTTAACAAAATACAAATGTAATGATACAATCACGACAACTGTGACCTTTTGAGGCTTTTCCACAACTTTCCCAGTTCCTCCGTTAGTTACTCTCTGGAAGTGAATATCCTTTAAACTAGAAGGCTGCATTGGACTAACATATCTATTAACTTATTTTTTTTAATAGAGATCTTATCTGTTTTTTAAAACTTTCATCCAGCTCCCATACAGAACCAGTCTCAGTTCTGTTTACTTCTGCCCACAACAGTAAGCATTTGTGCTGCCTGTTCTTGATAGAAGTTAAAGATCCCATTTTTGCTTCCATCCACTGTTGATCCTGATGTGAAAGGCCTGTAAAGCACTGGTACTGAAACACCAGTCTCACCCCAGCTTTTGTAATTCAATTAGGGTGTTATCCCTGGGTCAAGTGTATTTTTTTTATTTGATCTTTATATTGTTTTTGAAATATTTTGTTTTGGTTATGTTATACTAGTGGGGCCAAGTCCCCCTGGCGCCAAACCCCCAGTTGCGGCCAGAATATTAGTAAAATATGTAAATGTACAAAAGAAAAATTATTATTTATCAGAGTCAAAATCATGAAATTCTATAAATATGTAAAAGAAAAATTATTTAACAGAGTAAAAATCATGAAATAAGAATAAAATATTTAGTCTCTTACCAATTGGAGCATTTCCGTTAAACTGAGGTCCGTTGTGCTCGATGAGTATTTATAAGAGACTAAATACAGTAAACGATCCATTCATTTTAACTGAAATTTTTATAGATAAAAAAACGTTTTTAAAAAAATGACATGATTTAAACAGGAAAAATCATATGAAAACTGAAGTGGTATGCAATGGGTCATCGTAACTCGACCTTCTTGTTATTTTAGTTTATAATTTTAAAACGGAATAATAATCTGAAAATCTAACATCACATTAAAGTTCGATAAATTCTGAAAAGAATGATATTATGCCCATCTTTAAACAGTCAGGACCTTGGTTTTACGTCTCATCTGAAGGACAGTGCCGTATTTACAGCACAGTGCCCCCATCACTGCACTGGGGCATTGGGGTCCATATAGACCACAGGGTGAGCACTCAGCAACACCTCTTCCAGTAACAAATCAGGTTTTTCCTAGATCGTCTTCCATGCAAGTACTGGCCAGGCCCAAACATGCTTAACTTCAGGTTGATGACCTATTCTGAAGCACAGGTAGTATGGCTGCTGAGATTATTGTTGATTTTAAAGCCTTTACTCCACTATTGGAACTGTGCAGGCTACAAACCCGTATCTTGAGTTTGGAAGTAGAGTACTTGGAGTGCTTAGGCCTATATTTTTATTTCATACCTGTGGTGGAGTGTTCATCTAGCTTTCATTTGTGAGACATGTCATCCTTTTTAAGTTTATTTAACAGACAGAATTACTGTATAACATCCTGCTCCACAAAGTATTCCTGCATATGTCCACTTTTTTTTACTCTTCTGGGTTTACAAGGTCTCAGTGGTCACAGTGGTCTCTACTGGTCCTCATGTCATTACACTCCTGAACTTTGATATCCCAACTGTTTGCTTAAAATGAAAATGTTGATTTTCCCCAATCTTTCCTTTTAGCTCATATCATAGCTCCCTTGTGAATTTTGTGCAAGGTTGTTATATCTATCGTTTTAATTTCACAATCACACCACACACAATATTTTAGATGTAGTCTGCTCTATAGTGCAACATCTTCCTACCCTTTTAATAGCTTTGATATGCTATCTTGTAGAGGACAGTAATGATTCTATTGGGATTTCTAATTTTCTATTGTAAGATTTATAGGTAAGCATGTGAGAAATTTTAGCTATTTGTAATACTTTTAAATTTAGATTCAGATTCCTTTTTATTTCAGACTCTTTTTGATTGTCATTGCACTTAGTACAACTAAATTTCAGCAATTCTAAAGGTACATTCACATATAATGGACAAAATGAAATTTGAATACAATGTAATAGAACAAAATAATTAGATATTGCACTTAGGTATAATGCACATATAAAACTGAGTGCAATAATGAAAATAGATACATAATATACTTGCAAAGAATGTAAACATGTGCTTGTAGTGCAAGAGTGACTGTTATATTGACCGTTGTCAATCATTGTAAGTGTTTAGTAGTACAGTAATCCCTCGCTACTTTGCGGTTCACTTTTCGCGGATTCACGACTTCGCGGGTTTTTAAATACAAGTGATTGCCCGCCAATCGCGGAAGTTATGTTCCAGACCCATCAGCAACAGGAGAAAATCCGCTATATAGAAAGACCATATAAATAAACATTTTTATAGTTTAAGCCTTAAAATGCCCATCCCACATGCTTTAAACACATGTAAACTTATAAAACACACTTTGTTTAACACAAATGATATGTGGATGTCGGGCTAAGGATATGAGTAACATCTCACTATTATAAAACATTTTAACTTCACGCAAGACAAGACAGTGAGACAGGAAAATTGGTGATGTACAGGCTTAAAATTATTGACACGCAGAGCGACAAGCAGCACAAAGCCAGCACAAAGTCCACTTCTCCTTAGCGTTCATTCAGCTCCCCACCCCCTTGACAATGCGAAGTGGCAGGAGCGTACTGCGCTTCCGGGGAGGGGGGGGTTGAGCGAAGGTGCATTCAGCTCTCACACACCCACACACACACACACACACAATCCTCCTTCCGAACACGCAAAGCGAAAAGCACACATTTTGGCAGAAGCAGCACAAAGTCCATTTCTGCTCAGCGTGAGTTCAGCTGCCCCCCTTCACAAAGCGAGTGCAGACACATTGACGTCTGATCGCTGCGTGCAGTGTGCAGTGTTGGTCTGAGGTGTTTAAGAATGTAGAAAGTGTTTAAGAGCATAGGAAGTGTTTATAAGAGCGTGGGAAAGGTTAACAAGAGAGTGAGAAAGGTTTATAAGAGTGTGGGAAGGGTTTATAAAGCCTTAAAATATGTATAAATAATAAAATAAATATAGGTCGCTACTTCGCGGATTTTCACCTATCGCGGGGGGCTCTGGAACGTAACCCCCGCGATAGGTGAGGGATTACTGTATTCAGTTCTCGTATGGCTCTGGGGTAGAAACTGTTCTTAAATCTGTTTGTCTGCAATTGGATAGGCCTGAACCACCTACCAGATGACATCAATTCTAGCAGGTGATGTCCTGGGTTGGAAGGGGCTTTCATGATGTTGGTGGCTGTGTTGAGGCAGCGAGAGCTTAAGAGTTTCTCCAAAGAGGGCAGGGTACAGCCAATCATTTTTTGGGCAGAGTTTATGATCCTCTGAAGGGCTCTTGTTCTGTTACAACTTGTAAAAAAACTGTTCATTTTATTAAGAATTGCAGTTTAGGTCCATCTAGTGGGTATAGCTGCTTAGCATACCCAAAACATATTTAAGGGTTCAACGTGTCTCAGGCAAGTGCTGTGGCATTCACTTTCTCTGCTTTATGTTATTCAGTTCATTTTTGTGATCTTCCTCTTCAGGTTTGTGCTTTTACCTTATTTGTGGATTAATTACTTTTCTACTATTGGCATTATATTAAAGATTTTGGATTTTTGACTTTGGGATGATTACTGTTTCAGCCAAGGTTGTTACTCTTGCTTAGGTTTATTATTTGTTTATTCAATCTCTTTGTTATTGTTTAAAAATAAGTCTGCGTTTTGTTTTATAAGTCTTTGTCCATGACTGTAAAATCTCCAACTTTTGAAACTGCACGTCGCAGAATATAATCCCAAGAAAAGAGTCAGGAGCCAGTTGTTTCAGTTACTTCAAGTTTTACATAACTTTAACATGCTTATGGGCAATGAAAAGAAGAATCCAATCATGGCGCAACAACAATGACAACAAGATGGAGAAAAAAAAAACCAAAATCTGCAGGGGTTCCAAGGCCAAAAGACTGCCCAGCCACCACTGGTCATTCTACCTAACTTAGATGTTCTAAATCAGTCCTCATGGCTTTCAGGCTTCACATGTAAAAATTTGATGATGATGGTCATGTGGACATCTGGGACACCCGCCATTCAGTCCATAAATACTATGGCAGCGTGGTACCTTGATCAACACCACAGAAGAATTGGAAAACACAGCAGAGAATAGTACAGATTAGTATGGAATTGCAGAACCTAGAGGGAAATGACAATTCAATGCCCATATAATGGGTTTTTAGCAGTTTTTAAAATTGTTCTACAGTATTAGCTTGACGAATTTTTATTGGTAAAGTACTCCAAATGTTAGGTGCTGTCACAGAAGGCTGGGGTTCTTACCCAGCCAGAACACCTGGAAGGACCGGGAGGTGGCATTTATATCCTCCGGGTCACGAGGGGGCACATGCCCTGGATCAGGAGAGGATCACGGGAGAGGAGCAAAGAGGTTCCAACCCGGTGGGACCCGTGGCCACTGCCAGGGGGCGCCACAAGCCTCATGAAACCCGGAAAAACATTTACTTCCGCCACACCCAGGAAGATGGAGGAAGATCCTTCCAAAGACGCCTGGAGTGCTTCCGGAGCAAAGGGCAGCACTTCTCCACACCAAGAAGTGCTGCCAGAAGAACGTCACAAGGCACCTGGAGCACAAATAGAAATAAAAGGGGCCGCCCCCCTACAATCTAGGAGCTGGAGTCGGGAGCTGGAGTCGGGAGTGGGAGCAGGATGAAGCTCCCATAAGGAGAGGAAAGGTGGCCACGGATGTTGAGTTTGAAGCCCGGAAGAGGGGTGATTGGTGCTGGGAGCACTGTGTACTGTGTGGGACTTGATTTGTGCTTGAATAAACGTGTGCTTTTTATATAAAAATGTGGTTTCCGTCTGGTGGTGTCCGGGCAAGTCTCACAGTGCATAACAGCAAAAGGCCGCCTCACCACTTCTTTTCAGTTTGGTTCTTGGAATTATAAGCAGACCTTCATATGAATATCTGAGGTTATGACTTGGAGTGTAAGGGGACAGACATTTCAAAATATAGAATTGAGCAGGATAATTGAAAGCTTTTTAAACCATTAGTAGTATTTTAAAGTCAATTATAAATGTCACGGGTAACTAATGTAGCAATGCTAAAACTGGTGAGATGTGCTCAGATTTCCTTTTTCTAGTCAAGATTCAGGTGCTGCATTCTGCCCTAACTGTAACTAATTGATGTCTTTTTTAGGTAGTCCTGTAAGAAATGCATTACAGTAATCTAGTCGACTGAAAAAAAAAACATGAACACATTTTTCAGTGTCTTGTGAAGTTTTAAGAGGTCTAACGTTAGCTATATTCCTTAAGTGAAAACATGCAGTCCTAGTAATCTGATTAATATTTGATTTAAAATTTAGGTCAGAGTCAATAGTTACCCCTAACTTATTTACCTCTGACTTGTCTTTTAAGCCTAAGGGAATACATTTATTTCTAATACCTTCACTTATATCCATTTTTGCCAATAAGTAAGATTTCTGTTTTCTCCTCATTTAGTTTGAGAAATCTAATTTTCATCCATTAGGAAATACAAGTAAGACACAGGGTCAGAGAGCCAAGACCATCAGGGTCATCAGGCACTATGAATAAATACAGCTGTGTGTCATCTGCACAGCTGTGGTAGCTTACCTTGTGCTTAAAGATAATCTGATGTAAGGGAAGCATATACTGTAGATCTAAAAGAGAAGTGGATCCAGAATAGATCCCTGTGGTACACCATATAAAATATCATGGGTCTTCAAAGTATAATCACCACATCTAACAAAGAATTTTCTACCTGTTAACTAAGACTTAAACCAATTTAAGATGTTGCTGGAGAGTCCCACCCATTGACTAAGGCGATTTATAAGAATACTGTGATCAATAGTTTCAATCATCACAATCATTACATCACTTTGGCCAATTTAGGCAGAACCAAACTCATTATTCATAGGCTAACTAAGGCCAGAGGAGAAATCCCTCTTATCACTACTCACAAACACATGATTGGAAACCAAACATCTCCCCCACCCTTGACTAGGAAAAGTGTAGTAAAAGATCACCACTCTTGCCAGTTATGAGCAGTAGTAACGTATTATATAAGGGTATGAAAGTATCAACCAGATTAGTGTTGAATTACCATGCTGGATAAGGGTGAATGGGAATCTTTGTCTTCATCACTATCAGATGACAAGCTGTCTGTTGAATCTGTTGCCTCTGTTCCACTGTCTTCAAAGATCAGAATGGGGTTTTCCACATCGTTGAGGCTCAAAGTCATAAAAGGATTGATTGTAGGTTCATGCACGCGAGACAACTAGAAATTTATCACCTGGAGCAGTGACGCTTGGGTCATCTGGATTGGTGCGATCAGGGCCATCTGTTTAACTTGCATTTGTACTGAAAAAGATCTAAGAAGGGTTAGAATGGAATACACCCATTATGGCAATGGCTATTCCAATAGTGAAATCTTGCCAAATCAATATGCAGACAACAATACAAATTTCCATACTGGATTGGTCGAGCCCCAGGTTAACAACGACCGCCACCAGTACTGTTAACCAACAGGGTGCTGGCGGAAATTGGGCTACTGTTGGCCAAAGACGAAGAAGGAGAAGAAGAGGGGGGAGACGTGTCCGGAGGCAGGAGGAGAGCAGGAAAGTAAAGAGAGTGGAACTGAGGGTTGGAACTTTGAATGTTGGCAGTATGACTGGTAAGGGGAGAGAGATAGCAGATATGATGGAGAGAAGGAAGATTGATATATTGTGCATGCAAGAGACTAAATGGAAGGGGAGTAAGGCCAGGTGGATTGGAGGTGGATTCAAATTGTTCTATCATGGTGTGGATGGGAGGAGAAATGGGGTAGGAGTTATTCTGAAGGAACAGTATGTCAAGAGTGTTTTGGAGGTGAAAAGTGTGTCAGGCAGAGTAATGATTATGAAGCTGGAAATTGGAGGTGTGATGATGAATGTTGTTAGTGCATATGCACCACAAGTTGGATGTGCAATGGGTGAAAAAGAAGATTTTTGGAGTGAGTTGGATGAAGTGATGAACAGTGTACCCAAGGGACAGAAAGTGGCGATTGGAGCGGATTTCAATGGGCATGTTGGTGAAGGAAACAGTGGAGATCAGGAGGTGATGGGTAGGTATGGTGTCAAGGAGAGGAATGAAGAAGGTCAGAGGATAGTGGATTTTGGCAAAAGGATGGACATGGCTGTGGTGAATACATATTTTAAGAAGAGGGAGGAACATAGGGTTACGTACAAGTGTGGAGGAAAATGCACCCAGGTAGATTACATCCTGTGCAGAAGAGTTGATCTGAAGGAGATTGAAGACTGCAAAGTGGTGGCAGGGGAAAGTGTAGTTAAGCAGCATAGGATGGTGGTCTGTAGGATGACGTTGGAGATCAAGAAGAGGAAGAGAGTGAGGGCAGAGCCAAGAATCAAATGGTGGAAGTTGAAAAAGGAAGACTGCAAGGTTGAGTTTAGGGAGGAGGTGAGATAGGCAGTGGGTGGCAGTGAAGAGTTACCAGACAGCTGGGAAACTACAGCAGATGTAGTAAAGGTGACAGCAAGAAGGGTGCTTGGCGTGACATCTGGAAAGAGGAAGGAGGAAAAGGAAACCTGGTGGTGGAATGAGGAAATACAGGAGAGCTACAGAGGAAGAGGATAGCAAAGAAGAAGTGGGATAGTCAGAGAGATGCAGAAAGTAGACAAGAGTACAAGGAGATAAGGCGCAAGGTGAAGAGAGAGGTGGCGAAGGCTAAAGAAAAGGCATATGATGAGTTGTATGAGAGGTTGGACACTAAGGAGGAAGAAAAGGACCTGTACCAATTGGCTAGACAGAGGGAGCAAGCTGGGAAAGATGTGCAGCAGGTTAGGATGATAAAGAATAAAGATGGAAACGTACTCACAAGCGAGGAGAGTGTGTTGAGCAGATGGAAAGAGTACATTGAGAGGCTGATGAATGAAGAGAATGAGAGAAAGAAGAGGTTGGATGATGTGGAGATAGTGAATCAGGAAGTGCAATGGATTAGCAAGGAGGAAAAAGGACAGCTATGAAGAAGATGAAAAATGGAAAGGCTGTTGGTCCAGATGACATACCTATGGAAGCATGGAGGTGTTTAGGAGAGATGGCAGTGGAGTTTTTAACCAGTTTGTTTAATGGAATCTTGGAAAGTGAGAGGATGCATGAGGAGTGGAGAAGAAATGTATTGGTACCAATATTTAAGAATAAGGGGGATGTGCAGGACTGCAGTAACTACAGGGGAATAAAATTGATGAGCCACAGCATGAAGTTATGGGAAAAAGTAGTGGAAGCTAGGTTAAGAAGTGAGGTGATGATTAGTGAGCAGCAGTATGGTTTCATGCCAAGAAAAAGCACCACAGATGCAATGTTTGCTCTGAAAATGTTGATGGAGAAGTTTAGAGAAGGCCAGAAGGAGTTGCATTGCATCTTTGTGGACCTGGAGAAAGCATATGACAGGGTGTCTCGAGAGGAGCTGTGGTATTGTATAAGGAAGTCGGGAGTGGCAGAGAAGTACGTAAGAGTTGTACAGGATATGTGCAAGGGAAGTGTGACAGTGGTGAGGTCTGCGGTAGAAGTGATGGATGCATTCAAGTTGGAGGTGGAATTATATCAGGGATCAGCTCTGAGCCCTTTCTTATTTGCAATGGTGATGAACAGGTTGACAGACGAGATTAGACAGGAGTCCCCGTGGACTATGATGTTTGCCGATGACATTGTGATCTGTAGCGATAGTAGGGAGCAGGTTGAGGAGACCCTGGAGAGGTGGAGATATGCTCTAGAGAGGAGAGGAATGAAGGTCAGTAGGAACAAGACAGAATACATATGTGTAAATGAGAGGGAGGTCAGTGGAATGGTGAGGATGCAGGGAGTAGAGTTGGCAAAGGTGGATGAGTTTAAATACTTGGGATCAACAGTACAGAGTAATGGGGAGTGTGGGAGAGAGGTGAAAAAGAGAGTGCAGGCAGGGTGGAATGGGTAGAGAAGAGTAATTTGTGACAGACGGGAATCAGCAAGAGTGAAAGGGAAGGTCTACAGGACGGTAGTGAGACCAGCTATGTTATATGGGTTGGAGACGGTGGAACTGACCAGGAAGCAGGAGATAGAGCTGGAGGTGGCAGAGTTAAAGATACTAAGATTTGCACTGGGTGTGACAAGGATGGGCAAGATTAGAAATGAGTACATTACAGGGTCAGCTGAAGCTGGACAGTTGGGAGACAAAGTCAGAGAGGCGAGATTGCATTGGTTTAGACATATGCAGAGGAGAGATGCTGGGTATATTGGGAGAAGGATGCTAAGGACAGAGCTGCCAGGGAAGAGGAAAATAGGAAGGCCTAAACGAAGGTTTATGGATGTGGTGAGAGAGGACATGCAGGTGATGGGTGTAACAGAACAAGATGCAGAGGACAGAAAGATATGGAAGAAGATGATCCGCTGTGGCAACCCCTAACGGGAGCAGCCGAAAGAAGAAGAAGATGAAGTGTTGAACTGAACCAATCCCAGGAAACATCAGTTCCTGCATTAGTTGCAACCTCCTGTCTCAGATACTTTCTCTGTCTTTTCCTGGGTTATTTTTGGGCTATGACTCTGCTTAATGATCAGGCCCTTATCACTAGTCCTTTTTAGAACTCACATACAATGATTAAGGTGATACCACGTGGTGCTTCCTGCTACCTGCACAGTTGTGGGAGCAGCCTGAACCACCTTGTAAGAGCCTTCTCTCCTACTCTTGTTCCACTTTCTCTCGAAACTTGTATGTACACCTGATCTCCTGAGACTATTAGATTGAGGATTTCCTGCTTCTAGCTCTCGGCTTTTCTCCTGCAAATACATAACTTTATCTATAGCAGTTAGTTGCCAGAAAGACACAGCATTGCAGCTCCCTATGGCAGCAAGCTCTGGACAAACCAGCATATTAATTCTGTTAGACCTCAGTGCAGCATTTGACACTGTCAGTCATGACATTGTACTGTCAAGAATGGAGAACATGCTGGGTATCTCTGGCACTACCTTCAAGTGGTTTAAGTCCTATCTGACTCATAGGCAAGAGTTTGTTAGTCTTGGCAACAGCAGGTCCAGCTCAGCACCAGTCACGCAAGGAGTTCCTCTCCTTTTCTGATGCTGAGAAATTTGTCCATGCTTGATTCACATCCCGCATCAATTATTGTAACTCTCTACTGGCAAGTACTGCTTCTAATCTTATATCACAGCTCCAGCTGATTCAAAACTCAGCTGCAAGAGTTGATACACGAACCAGCAACAGAAAGCACATAACACCCATCCTGCTTCACCTTCACTGGCTGCCTGTGTCTTATTGGCTTGAGTTTAAAGTTTTATTAATAACCTACAAAGCTTTAACTGGCATTGCACCACACTACATTGGTGACCTTCTACATCACCATGGTTCTGTTCAACCACTTAAATCCTGATTCTGGCAACTTTGTTGTGCCTCACACTAACCTGCTATGTTTGACAGGGCTTTCAACTGTATAGCCCCCAGACTTTGGAATGACCTCCCAGAATGAATTTGATTAGCTGACTCCATTTATTCTGTTAAAAAACAACTTAAAACTCATTTCTTCAAGAAAGATTTCAACCTAACATAACATTCTGCCCCTTTTTTCAGTTTGCCTCTCTGTCCAGATGCTCAGGATAATTTGTGTGTGTTATATCACAAATTATGTTATTTGTTGTGGCAAACAGGCACATGGCATTATGCATTATCTTCCCTGGAGCACTAGATGGCAGCCCCCCTGGGTTTCAGTGGTGCCTTGGATTCCCACTGGGCTCCTTGGAAGTTGGAGTTCAACCGCCCTGTGGATTTCCATTGGTGCCACCAGAGGTTGCTGTACGACTGCAGAGCCCTACTTTGTCGGGCTTCTGCCTCACCCAGAAATGCTTCCAGACCAAGCTAACAAGCCACCAGAAGTACTCCCAGGTGCAGGATGAAAGAAGCCCACTGCCCCTGCTCCAGGAGCCAGAGTCGTGTGGAAGAAGGGCAAAGCTTGCCAAAGGAGGACTGGAGGCGGAAGGACAGGGTGAGAGACAGAGGGAAAAGAGAAGAAGAGAAAGAAAGTGCTGTGTGCTATATTTAGTTGTGTTTTGTACTGTGCTGAGCAGGTGGGAAATGAGGGAAGCATTTCCCATAGCCAAATTAAAAAAAACGTGTTGCAGAACTTGTGTCCTGTGTCTGTCTGTATAGGGCTTGGGGTGCTGGTGCACCCTCTGCAGGCCACAGTGTTTTATATAGAAAATATTTGTATCCAATGTTTGCATATACCTTACTGTTCTTTTTGAGACTCAGTGAAGCACCTTGAGCATGGTAAAGGTGCTATATAAATAAAATATAATATTATTATTATTATAATGATGTATTATGAAATCATAAAAACTACAATAACCTTTAGTCTAAGTTTGCCTATGCTCTTTCAGTTCTGGAGTACAATCAGAGTCAAGTTGCATGTGCAGTGATATGCTTTTTTTGGTGTCTGTACTTCTGGTATCTGAGCCCTCATGAACTTTTTCCATTTCTGCATCAAGTTTTACAATACTTCTCCAAGCTTACCTAAACAATAAACATTAGCACATTTTCTTGCCATAACCACTTGCACCTGCTTTGTCTACATACACCTCTTGTGTGGGAACACCAAATTTGTACTCCCATTTTACACAATGCTTCCCTTTCGAAAAGGTAATTGGTGTCTGCTCTGGTACTAACATTGGCAGTGATACAGAATTACTTTTCATTGCCAGGCATACTGGAACTGTCATTGGAATTAGCTGCACTTGTCCCAAGAATCCTACCATCTTTGCAAATTTGCCAGGCAGGAGGAGGTGAGTTGCATAATTTGGCTCCAGTGTCTATCATCACGGATGTGTCCCTTTTTTCTATTTGAGCCAGCAGCACTGGTTCTTGATCAGCTTCTGCAGTCAATTCCAGAAGCTGACCCTCCCCATAGGATTCTCTTGGTATCCCTAGTAACCCTGGTTGGGCCCACCCCAGGGGTTCACAGGGGTCTGCACTTGACCCTGAGGTGACTGCCAATTTCCAAAGGCCTTATTACCTTGCTCTTGCTGCCAAGGTTTTATTGAACAATTATGTGTATTGTGTCCTGGTTGCTGGCAACCCCAACAGATCCCAAAAGGATCTTATAGATTCCTGGAAACATTTCTCTGATTACTTTCAGGTGGGCCCTGTCACTTATTTCTCCATGAAGGGGGCATACACATGGATTGCTGGCACTGTGAGTTGTTAGCTCTGAGGCATCGGCCCTGGGTGTAATCCTCCAGAGTTAACTGCAACGACTGTTTTGGCTTCATTCTCTTCATCTTTGACCACTGCTTGTGTCTTCTTGCTTGTGAGCTCTGTTTTAGTCTGTTCTTGTCCTTGCAGTAATTTTTTTGCACTGCGTGGAGTACATGGTCTCAGAATTCTTTGTGGGGTTTGGATGTTAGCCACATCACATCTTAAAGTCTGCTTTTTATTTGTTATGACATGGCCTCTATTACAGTTTCTGACCATAGCTGTTATCAGTGGGTACCTAAGAGATCCTTCACTGGTCAACATAAAAATCAAAGTCAAAGGAAGGTTTGTTCTTATGCCATATGTTTATATTTTTTATCTGTACCTCCCATTGATATTATAATTTATCGTTAACTGCTGCCACCAATGTAACTGAGCTTTCCATGATTTGGCTTAGAATTGGTCGTAAATTAAGTAATGAAGCAGAGCAGACTGGTATGGAGAGCACTTTGAGTTTATTGATAGTTTGTTCACACCTACAACATGCTGTTATGAGCGCCCTGGGACAAACTACAGATATGCCTTCCTTTTCTATAACTTCCTCAAGGGGACAAAATACTCTCAATAGGCAGCCTCATAAGGTAATCCCATTGAAGAAAAGTATATTGTAGGTGTCCATGTTATACTAACAATTTCACTGTTACTGCACCATGCATTGCTGATATGCACACATAGTCCTCCACCTTGGGTCTTACAGGAGCTCTCTGCATTTTTATCCGTATAGAAGTATGTTATCCTGTCCAGCTGAATTGCTGAGTTGGAGATATTATTGTGGAGCCAGGTTTCAGTCAAAACAACAGTGGTCTCTAACTTCATGCTTCATATGTAGTTGCAGTCATAGCTAATCCTGCTGATTTTTGAAGGAGTAAACATTGGTGGATTGTTTGGATTAGCTTTTAGCCTTGCACGGACTTCCTGTGCGTCCTATCCTAGATCTCCACAGCAGTCTGAGGCTGTGTAGCTCTTCTTTCATAATGGGAAGTCTGTAATCTTTCAGTCTTTCAAGATTGCACTTTATGGTTAACAACATCTCTTGATCATACCTTAACATAAGACACTCAGGACAAACATGACAATAATGACATCATGCACTTTTTCCCGGACCTTGCGTGTATATATATATATATATATATATATATATATATATATATATATATATATGTATATTGCATAGTTTACTGTCAAATAAATTCAGGTCGTCGAGACTCAGACTACGAATGCAATGAATAGTTTACTGTCAAATAAATTCAGGTCGTCGAGACTCAGACTACGAATGCAATGAATATATATATATATATATATATATATATATATATATATATATATATATATTGTGGTACGCGGCTGGGGGTCAGACCCAGCCGGGACTCCTGGAAGGACTGGGTCATGGCTTATTTATCCTCCAGGCCATGAGGGGGCAACTGCCCTGGAGTAGAAGAGGCCCACGGAAGGGGAGCAGGGAGGCTCAAGACCGTTGGGGCCTCTGGTCACCGCCAGGGGGTGCCCCGAGCCTCATGGAGCCCGGGACTTATTCACTTCCGCCACACCCATGGATGAACTATAAGGCAATTGCAGTTCAACTCAATTTAACCACAAGGGCAACTCGCTCTTCCTATATTACACCAGTAATTTATAACTTTAGTGCATCTGATACAGTTGATTAACAAATTAATGATAGAGGGAACAGAAAAAACAATATGAATGCCCCAGAATCAAAAAGGCTTATAACTTGAGAACAGCAAACAAGTACTGATGCCACAGCATCAGAAGCTGTTTCCATCAGTTTATAGCTTGGGAAAGGAAAGCAGTACAGTAATCCCTCGCTATATCGCGCTTCGCCCTTCGCGGCTTCACTCCATCGCGGATTTTATATGTAAGCATATTTAAATATATATCGCGGATTTTTCGCTGCTTCGCGGGTTTTTGAAGACAATGGGTCTTTTAATTTCTGGTACATGCTTCCTCAGTTGGTTTGCCCAGTTGATTTCATACAAAGGACGCTATTGGCAGATGGCTGAGAAGCTACCCAGCTTACTTTTCTTTCTCTCTCTCTTGCGCTGACTATCTGTGATCCTGACGTAGGGGGTGTGAGCAGGGGGGCTGTTCGCACACCTAGACGATACGGACGCTCGTCTAAAAATGCTGAAAGATTATCTTCACTTTGCTACCTTCTGTGTGCAGCTTTTAAGTATGCTGCACGGTGCTTCGCATACTTAAAAGCTCAAAGGGCACGTATTGATTTTTTTATCTGTCTCTCTCTGCTCCTGACGGAGGGGGTGTGAGCTGCCGCCTTCAACAGCTTTGTGCCGCATTGCTTCGCATACTTAAAAGCAAACAGCCCTATTGATTTATTTGCTCCTTTGAAGAGGAAGATATGTTTGCATTCTTTTAATTGTGAGACTGAACTGTCATCTCTGTCTTGTCATGGAGCACAGTTTAAACTTTTGAAAAAGAGACAAATGTTTGTTTGCAGTGTTTGAATAACGTTCCTGTCTCTCTACAACCTCCTGTGTTTCTGCGCAAATCTGTGACCCAAGCATGACAATATAAAAATAACCATATAAACATATGGTTTCTACTTCGCGGATTTTCTTATTTCGCGGGTGGCTCTGGAACGCAACCCCCGCGATGGAGGAGGGATTACTGTATGCAGATCTGTAAAAAGATTAAAGATTTTGAACAGAGTCATTCATTCATCATGAGGACAGCCAGCCAATCAAATAAGTGCCATGTCAAATGCACTGAGTCCCCACATGAAATTTTAACATAAATATGGTGAAGAAAGTAACGAGTGACCATTTCATCTGGATGTTGAAGAATGTAACCTATGAATGATGTCAATTGCTAAATGAAAAAGCCACCCTGGATAGCATCCACTCCTGAAATTGCTAATTTTTCAGTAAGCGTTTCTAAGTCTATATTCACATAGATTTTGCTAGTTTATTTTGCATTGCATCTTTCTTCTATTTCAGGGGTCCTCAATCACAGTCCTGGAGGGCCGCAGTGGCTGCAGGTTTTTGTTCTAACCCGGTTGCTTAATTAGAAAGCAGTTCTTGCCAATAATTTAATTTCATGGATTGTTAGTGCTTTAACTCTACTATGTCAGGTCATTCTCATGTCCTGGATTTTCTTCCTCTTTCTAAGGATCTCATCCAAATGATTTGAAGACTAAAATGGATGACTAATTCTCAGTCCTTCACTTTTTTCTCTTCACTTTCCTTCCAAGTATTTAATTAAACCCAATAGTACATGATAAATACACACAGGTGTACATGGTAACAAGCTAAATGGAGAAATGCTGGTCTCTTTTGTCATTTGCATGTTATTGCTAATTAGGAACCATTAAAAATAAAGAATACAGCTGTTTAAGACTAAAATAGGCAATAAGGGTTCAAAATCTTAACAAGCGAGACAACTAAAGTGAAGCAGAAGTGTTACTTGAGCAATAAGTGCTTCTTATTAAGCAATTGGGTTGGAGCAAAAACCTGCAGCCACTGTGGCCCTCCAGGACCGTGATTGAGGACCCCTGTTCTATTTGGACTACATTGCTTTTATATTTTTATTCTTTTTATCTAGAGTGATTGCAGTAATAAAGCAAACATTAGGGTGCTAGATGCAAGGGGAGTTGCCATTTGCTCATCTTTGCAGGGTTATCAAGGCTGAGAGGTCGGACTTCAATAGGCAGAACAACTGAAGTAGAAGTAAGACATTGTTTGACTGGTAAGAGTCATATAACCAAAAAGTGTTGTGTTTTCGTGTGTCACGAGGACACCCATATGTTTGGTAGTACTGGTGATATTAAGTCTCTATGTAGAGTACAAGTACTAACAGTAACAGGTATTCAGGCATCACTCTTATATCTACTTACGTGAAAGTGATCACATGTGAAATATTGCAGTGTGACTGGCAATTGGGCATGATTGAAGTCATTGTCTGGCTAGGATCTCTATGTGTGTGCATCTGTGTGTATTTTACTCACAGATCTCACGGTAATGCAGTCCTTACTTATTCAATATGCTGTTGTTTATTATATCCCAATTTTGTGTATGCTAAGTTTCTTTGTCTTAGTTTTCTCTTAATTGCCTCCTTTATGTGAAGCCGAGGAAGGTGGGGCCATTCTAATTATGTAGCTGGAAAAGAAGGTTCAGGTTGTACTGAAGCATCAGCGTTGTGTTTTGGTCTTCTATTCCTGTTTTTCATCTGTACTTCTTGTGTTCTAGTATTCTGTGGCTTTTTACTCCTGCATTTGCTATAGAGTATTGTTTACTGGATTCTGATTTAGGAGAGTATGCTTAAAGTTTTTGCCATTTAGGTAAATCCTACTTTTGACTTTTTTCTACCTTGTCTTTTTCTTGTTTCTTTTTTCTTTAAATAAATTATTTTGTACATTTATTTTGGACCAGGACTTAATTATCAATCTCTCCCTTTAAGTGATTTTGTAAGTCTCAGACCTTTTTTGATAGTGTAAACCCTAGGCCTTTTTTGAAGTTTTTAGCCCTGAAATCATTACAGTATGTTGATCCCATTATACTACTGTCATTTGTCCATTGTAGACATGCAATTAAGGATCTCATTGTACTTTGTAATTATGAAAATAAAACTGAACATGACCAAGAAGATCAATACAAGAATTCAAAAATAAGAACAAATACACAAACTTAACTGCCAGTATGATTGCATGACTAAAACCTGGCCTGGAACCCTTACAGATTTTATTTTTTTCTCCAGCCTTCTGGAGTTTTTTTTTTGTTTTTTCTGTCCACCCTGGCCATCGGACCTTACTCCTTTTCTATGTTAACTAATGTTGTCTTATTTTAATTTCTTACTTTGTCTTTTATTTTTCTTTTCTTCATTATGTAAAGCACTTTGAGCTACTTTTTGTATGAAAATGTGCTATATAAATAAATGTTGTTGTTGTTGTTGTTGTAAAAGTAGTTCGAAAATCAGGAGTCTGTTTAAAGAGGAGCAGTTGCATTTTATGGCAAAAATCACATTTACATGTGGGAGCTTTGAAAAATGTGTGGTAAGAAGTTGTTTTGTTGTGAAAGGGTCCTAAGGTGACCCTATTTTCTCTTTTAGACTCTTTATTACGTAGACCATAACAAAAAATCTTTAATTCCATACTCTTAACCACAATGCTAGGTTTGACTGTTACTATAGTACAATATTTCACTCTTTCATTTACATCTGTGAACCAAAACAACTAGATGGAGTACCATAACAGGCAGGAGAGAAAGTTGCATATTTATTCATGCCTTATAGATACTGTGTCTCAAGTTGCAGAGTATTATGAATGGCAGCAAAATAATACGATGTGGATACTAGGCTACCAAGTGGCTCTTATTTACTACTACTCTCTGTTTACTATGTCATCATGTGAAGAGGTACCTGCCTTCTTTGGAATATTGTAGGACGTTTTCCATAGCAGTGGAACTTTCTGAAGCCTTAGGGACAGATTGAACAGGTGACAGAGCCCGCATAGACACTAAACTGGAAACCAAACAGCACAGCACTTCCAGTGAATACTGAACAAGCTTGCGGTTTAAATCCAGCCCTTTGACCCAGAATTTCATGGGGTCATCAGTGTGCTTAGATTCATGTGCACTGGTGTACCCCAGGTGGTTTTTCAGCATGCAGTCCAGCTGCTAGTAGTGACTGCTGCTTCTGCCACCTTTTGTCTGACTGGATCATTGAGCATAGAGAAAGTCTCCAACAGATTACCAACCCAACAGCTGCTACTTTCAGCTCTCTCATGGATATGTGTAGAGGTGGCAGGTGGGGAGGGGAAGACCTCAACCAGCTTGTTGGTAAGGATGAAACAAGGGTGGCCACATCCAACATTGGCTACTACAGCTCTGTGAGGACACACTGGCCTCACAAAGCATTAGGAGACATTGGAGAAAAGCATATGATCAGAACAAAATCTCTAACAAGCCCAGTAAATTTGTTTTGAAAACACTTTGGCGAATGAAGTCAGTTGGAGCAGCAGGTTTTTGCTCTTCCACTTCTACTTTGTGTTTTCCTTAAAAAACACTCCTATTATATCATTTAATAATTAATTTTCAGTGCTTTCCGCAGCTGTTAAAAGTATCAATATATTAAGAAACAGAATATATTCTTAGTTTGTGGCTATTAGATTACTGAGTCACTTTCTTGTTTCTTGTACCTTTTTTATTTAACTTTACCTTATTACCTTAAGTTTTTTGTCATTCACCTTATCTCCCAGATTTTTGATTTTTCTTCAAGCTGTTGTTTCTCTCATTCATGCCTGGACATTTTGCTTGAATCTAACGTCATCCTGTTTTCTATCTTTAATGTGTACATTTCTTAAATTTTATTCATCTTGGCTTATGATTTTATTCCTCAGCCTTCAGGTTATCCAATATACTGTACATTTTAAAATCAACCACAATGTTAATGATTCCAGGATAATTCTCTGTATCCATTGAAGCCCAAACACCAAGTTAAACAAAAAGGGTGCATGCAGAAGATAACAGGGTAAATTCTTGGTCTAATAACATTTGTAGTCAAATAAGTGAAAAAATGTAGTCCTCATTACAGAATGTTTATTAAAATTGAGGTAACTATTAAGTCAGCCTTAGTTTCAAATGCTGTAATTTCTCTATTGAGTTTTATTTACTTATTTTCCACTCAATCCATCCTAATTATTTTTATAAGGTGAATCTGCAATTAAAAGCAGTTTGTAGCTGTAATATAAATTTAAGAAGTTAAATACAATTCCTTTGTCAGCCTACTGATGATGCATGGCATCTGACTTTTTCCGTGGGTTGGGCAGTAGTAAGTATTTGATCGGAAATTGAAGGCAACTAAATTATTAACTCTTGTGAGGATTTTTATTATTTCAAGCCTTTTGCCGTTTTCCTGCAGGACTTTACACAAGGTCTGGATGAAGACAGATCCAGAAGATTCATTTCTCCAAGAGTAGTAACCTAAAAGAAAACATAAAAAACTTTGCCTTGATACAATGTTAGTACTAATGAGTGATTGTAATTGTCATATAGGGGTTAAAAAGGAATTTCGCAAAAAAGAAGGCTGTTTTTGTTTAGTGCAACTTGTATACTGTGTAGTTGCCTGCATCACTGCAAACACCATTTATCTTATTTTCTAGCTGTTGTCACACACACATGCAAATCAGATGTTCACCTTCAGGCTCATCTGAGGAAACCAATACCACCTCAGGACAAGAGGGGGCACTGTTGCTAATAGTATCTTTTTCAGTTCCCTCAGCTCAGAGAAGACGCCCAGTGTGGGCAACTGACTCCTCACCTTCTGGTCCTGAGGACTATAAATTCAAAGTGAACCCAGAAAGTTGTGTATAATTTGGACAATTTGCAGTTCAAACCCAGAACTGAGCAATTATTAAGAGGCACTGCAGCCCTGTGCTTTGTTTGTTTTGTGTCACAGAGTGCTATTTCTGTTTCAGCTGGTACCATTATTAACTGGGGTGACTGGGCTGGTATGCTACGATTTATTTTGGATTCCATGTCGTACCTCAGTTGAACACACTGTGCTACCCATCTAAGACAGGTTCAAGTCTAAGTAATCAACATAGACTCAATGTTAATGTTTGCAGTGCGGTGTGTCCATCCAGTTGCTATGTCTCCATTACATGACATTTACTACAGGATTATGGATTAGTAAAAAACAGTGTTAATGTTTATTATACACCCTCTGTTGGATAGCAGAGAGGCATGGCAACTAGATGGACACACTGACAGACATACAGACATTTGTTCCTTTATGAAGGTGGATTTTATTACTGTTTCTCTTTATTTCTCCTCACAAATTGAATTAATAAATTACTGATAAGAGAAACAATTCACTTTAATATTTGAGAGGTTTTAACATAAATGGAGTTTCCTTTTCAAGGCAGACTACTTATACCACTACAACCATCTTATCAACCACAGTGGCAATGATTTTATTTTCTTCAATTTATCTTTGAATTTGATATCTTTATTACCAACAGGTTACTACCACTGCCTTACAATTCCAGAATGGTTTAAAAAATCTTGCCCAGATGGGTTAAAATCTTGCCCTAGCCCAGCGTTTCTCAACCTTTAAGTATTTGCGACCCGAGTTTTCATAACAGTTTTAATCGCGCCCCCCTAAGGTTTTTTTGAAAGGAGCCCACTAATACCAATTTGTTCTTTTTTAATTAATGATATATCATAGATGCATATTTTATTATACCTACTTAACTTTTATCGACATTTATCTAACTCTATATTTATTTTTCCAGTATCAGAATGTAGTTTAAGTTAATTTGTTTTGGTTTCAATAGATGTATTTTTCATATTTTCGATTCTTGTTTTCTTTTTTTCACATCTTCGCGCCCCCCTTTTTGTTACTTCGTGCCCCCCTAGGGGGGCCCGCCCCACAGTTTGAAAACCACTGCCCTAGCCACTGTCTGTCTTGAGTTTTCACATTCTCCCTATATGCTTATGTGGATTATTCCTCTTATTCCATTTTTTATCTCTATGACAAGTTGGTAACTCAAATTAGCAACTCAAAATTGGCTCTGAATGAGTGAATGTACAATATTGTTATGGACTGGTATCCCATTCGGGATTCAATGCTACTAGGATAAACACTAGGTCCAGACATAGCTAAAAATAGATTAAGTGGGCTCATAATAAAGAAGAATATTTCCAACTGCTGTACTTTATAAGAATGTAAGACAGGAGAAGTCCTAATAATTACCAGCAACTGTTGAATATCCACACAAAAAGTCCTCCTCTGGAATATCTCGAAAATATGTGGAATTGCTTTCCATGGAATCTGCCTCAATGCCTGAATCATATTTTTCTCCTCTGCAGGCCTGGTGAGAAAAGGAAAAGGTTATGGAGGCCCAATGTACATATTAAAATTACACCATTCTATTCAATACCATAGTATCTTCATTAAAACAAATAGCCATTAATTCATGCACCCATTTTCTGAAATCAATTCCATTATAGGGTCCAGCACAAGGCAGTAAGCAGCCCAGGTTTGGACACCAGTTAATAAAAGGGTACTCTCAATCCCCCTCTCACTGGACCAATGGCAAATACAGTGCCCTCCATAATTTTGGGGCAAACAAATTTTTCTTTTCCTTACTCCTCTGCTCCACAGTTTAAAATTTCAAATCAAAATATTCAGATATGATTAAAGTGCATGTTGCAGACTTTAATTTAAGGGTGTGTGTATACATTCTTGGTCACATCATGTCATACTCTTTCTACATGGTATCCCCATTCCAGGGAACTATAATGTTTGGGACAATTGGCATCACAGGTGTTTGTGTTTACTCAGATGTGTTTCATTGCTTCATTTGTTCAGGCATAAGATACCAGGCTAGGCTTGCTTCTACCCTTTGGAGTTTGTAGTTGCTGTTTTTCAACATGAGGACAAGAACTATGCCATTATTAGATTGAAAAACAAGAATAAAACCATTAGTGATAAATGATAAAAGTATAAGATTGCCTAAATTAACTGTCTGGAATATCATTAAGAAGAAAAAACACACTGGTGAGCTCAGTAATTGCAAAGGGACTGGTAGGCCAAGTAAGATCTCCACTGGTGATGACAGTATTTGGTCATAAATGCCTGTCCAACAAATCAGAAACAGTCTTCAGGAGGCAGATGTGTGTGTGCCGTTCTCTACTATCTGCAGAAGACTTCATGGACAGAAATATAGTGGCCATGCTGCAAGAAACAAACCACTCTTTAGTCACAAAAACAGGATTTACAGATTCCAGTTTGTGAAAAAATACTTAAAAGAACCTGCACAATTATGGAAAAAGGTCTTGTGGACAGATGTGTCAAAGATGAACTTGTATCAGTGTGATGGCAAGAGCAAAATGTGGAGATGGAAAGGAACTGCCTGAGATCCAAACCGTCCCACCTCATTTGTTAAACATTGTGGTGTGGGTGTTACAGCTTGGGCATGGATGGCTGCCACAATCATTGGCTCTCTTATCTTCCTTGATGATGGAACTGCTGATAGCAGTAGCATAATGAATTCTGATGTGTATAGAAAATCTTATCTGACCAAGTTCCAGTAAATGCCTCCAAATTCATTGGAAGGCAACACAGGAGTTTTTCAAAGCAAAAAAATGGGAAATTCTTAAATGACCAAGTCAGTCACCTGATTTCAATCCAATTGAGCATGCCTTCCATATGCTGAACAGAAAACCTAGGGGATAAGCCCCCAAAACAAGTAAGAGCTGAAGATGGCTGCATTTAGAAGCTTGGCAGAGCATCACCGGAGCAGATACTCAGCACCTGGGGCCTCATGTACAACATCTTGCATAGAATTCACCCTAAAACAAGGCGTACTGACAAAACTAAATAGGCTGAAATCAAACAAATCACCAGAACCAGATAATAATTACCCTTGAGTTCTTAAGGAGGCTAGTGAGTGCATATATAAACCCTTGACACGTATTTTTAGGAAGTCACTGCACACTGGAGAGATTCTGGAGGACTGGAAAATGGCAAATATCATCCCATTATATTGTCACGCTTTGGTCACAGATTTGCACAGAAACACAGGAAGTTGTAGAGACAGAAACTTTATTCAAACACTGCAAACAAACATTTGTCTCTTCAAAAGTTTAAACGTGCTCCTTGAGAAGACAGAGATGACAGTTCTGCCTCACAATTAAAAGAATGCAAACATATCTTCCTCTTCAAAGGAGTGTGTGTCAGGAGCAGGGAAGGTCAGAGAAAGAGAGAAAAGCAAACAATTAAAAACTGACAGGTGCTGTTCAGTCTTTTAAGTATGCAAAGTAGATCGGCTGCAAGTAAGCCCAGCAAGCAAGGGAGCAATATGAAGGTTGTCTTTTAGCGTTTTTTAACCTGTAAGGGTGCGACCAGCCCCCCAGCTCACACCCCCTCCCTCAGCTTTATTCACATTTTTGTGAATCAAGCAACATTCTAAACCAGGCTCAAACAAGCATGACAGGACATCAGCATTAATATGTTCAGAGCCGGATCGATGCCTCACTGTAAAACTGTAAGGTTGCAAACCCAAAAACCATCTCATGAGATGAGAGTTTGTTTCCTTCTTACGGTATAACCACTGATGTGGAGCGTGATCTGTCACTAATGTGAAATTTCGACCCCATAAATAATAACAAAGAGCTTCCACAGCCCATTTTATTGCCAAGCATTCAACGATAAACATAAATCACTTGGCTTTCTCTTCTTTCTTCTTCTTCTTCTCCATCTCTCTAACCTCACTCTAATTATTAGTCAGAAGAAAGAAGCCTGTGATCAATTTACTAAATTAGATTTTTCTTTTAACATTACTAACTGTGCTACCCGTCTAAGAGAGCTTGAAATCTAAGTAATCAGCATAGACCTTATTGTTAGCGTTTGCAGTACACCATCTACAGTGCATCCGGAAAGTATTCACAGCGCATCACTTTTTCCACATTTTGTTATGTTACAGCCTTATTCCAAAATGGATTAAATTCATTTTTTTCCTCAGAATTCTACACACAACACCCCATAATGACAACGTGAAAAAAGTTTACTTGAGGTTTTTGCAAATTTATTAAAAATAAAAAAATTGAGAAAGCACATGTACATACCGTAAGTATTCACAGCCTTTGCCGTGAACCTCGAAATTGAACTCAGGTGCATCCTGTTTCCCCTGATCATCCTTGAGATGTTTCTGCAACTTAATTGGAGTCCACCTGTGGTAAATTCAGTTGACTGGACATGATTTGGAAAGGCACACACCTGTCTATATAAGGTCCCACAGTTGACAGTTCATGTCAGAGCACAAACCAAGCATGAAGTCAAAGGAATTGTCTGTAGACCTCCGAGACAGGATTGTCTCGAGGCACAAATCTGGGGAAGGTTACAGAAAAAATTCTGCTGCTTTGAAGGTCCCAATGAGCACAGTGGCCTCCATCATCCGTAAGTGGAAGAAGTTCGAAGCCACTAGGACTCTTCCTAGAGCTGGCCGGCCATCTAAACTGAGTGATCGGGGGAGAAGGGCCTTAGTCAGGTAGGTGACCAATAACCCAATGGTCACTCTGTCAGACCTCCAGAGGTCCTCTGTGGAGAGAGGAGAACCTTCCAGAAGGACAACCATCTCTGCAGCAATCCACCAATCAGGCCTGTATGGTAGAGTGGCCAGACGGAAGCCACTCCTTAGTAAAAGGTACATGGCAGCCCACCTGGAGTTTGCCAAAAGGCACCTGAAGGACTGTCAGACCATGAGAAAGAAAATTCTCTGGTCTGATAAGACAAAGATTGAACTCTTTGGTGTGAATTCCAGGCGTCACGTTTGGAGGAAACCAGGCACCGCTCATTACCAGGCCAATACCATCCCTACAGTGAAGCATGGTGGTGGCAGCATCATTCTGTGGGGATGTTTTTTAGCGGCAGGGAGTGGGAGACTAGTCAGGATAAAGGGAAAGATGACTGCAGCAATGTACATAGACATCCTGGATGAAAACCTGCTCCAGAGCGCTCTTGACCTCAGACTGGGGCGACGGTTCATCTTTCAGCAGGTCAACGACCCTAAGCACACAGCCAAGATATCAAAGGAGTGGCTTCAGGACAACTCTGTGAATGTCCTTGAGTGGCCCAGCCAGAGCCCAGACTTGAATCCCATTGAACATCTCTGGAGAGATCTTAAAATGGCTGTGCACCAATGCTTCCCATCCAACCTGATGGAGCTTGAGAGGTGCTACAAAGAGGAATGGGCGAAACTGGCCAAGGGTAGGTGTGCCAAGCTTGTGGCATCATATTCAAAAAGACTTGAGGCTGTAATTGCTGCCAAAGGTGCATCGACAAAGTATTGAGCAAAGGCTGTGAATACTTATGTACATGTGATTTCTCAGTTTTTTTATTTTTAATAAATTTGCAAAAACCTCAAGTAAACTTTTTTCACGTTGTCATTATGGGGTGTTGTGTGTAGAATTCTGAGGAAAAAAATTAATTTAATCCATTTTGGAATAAGGCTGTAACATAACAACATGTCGAAAAAGTGATGCGCTGTGAATACTTTCCGGATGCACTGTATTGGAATTTATTTTGTAACAAATGTATTATTAAAATACTTTGTATTTGTATTCCAAAATATGGCACACCACAAACATTTGAGCAATACAACGCATTTCTACAAATGTTTGTTATGCTCCATCTGTTGAAATGACAAATGCAATGCATATGTTTCTGCTATACGCCATTTGATATGGGATTTACAGTGTTAATGTTTGTGATGCACCATCTGTTGGAATGTGAAATGTAATGTATTTTAATACTACACATGCTGGTGACCAGATGAACACACAGACACACAGACATGTAGGCACTTATACTTTTATTAAGGTGGATATGGTTGTGTTAACCAATATTAAGGCGAACCTTCAATCCTTCAAAAGTTGCATTTAACTGAGCTCACCAGAACTCATGGGTCAAATTTCCTGTGCCTGCTTAGTTTTTGACCAGTTCCCCAAGGCCATACTGGAAGTACTCCAGTTTGCCAAGGCCATCCCAAAGATATCTGAGTTAGGTGTATAGGTACAGTGCCCACAATAATGTTTGGAAGAAACAATTCAGATGTGATTAAAGTACACATTGCAGACTTTAATTGAAGGCTATTTGCATACATTTCGGTCACACCATGTAGAAATTACATGGTTCTCCATATCAGGGCACCATAATGTTATGGACATAACAATGGTGTGTATATTAAAGCAGTCATATTTAATACTTTGTTGCATATCCCTTGCATGCAATGACTGCTTGAAGTCTGCGATTCATAGACAACACCAAGGGCCTTATGTATAAATGGTGTATACTGTGCTATCGCTCCCTTGAACTCTCAGATCAGACGCCAGACACCAGATAAAAGTCCAATAATTATTATTTATTATAATAATAGTGTGCACAAAGCACCTACACTCCACTTTCCAATAATAAATCAATAATCCAATAATTCCAATACAGTACAATAACAATAATCCTCCACACCTCCCAGCAGCTCAGTCACCCTTCCTCCAAACTCGGCTTGATCTGCTGGGGTTACCCATAGTTCTTTTATACTTTTAACCTGGAAGTACGTCATTGCTTCTGTCCCCTGTAGCATCCCCTTGTGGCCTCCATGGTATCCAGCAGGGCTGTGCATTAAAACTCCAATGTCCATGAGGCCCTGCTGGAATTCAGGGCACCTCCATGTTGCAGGGAGAGCTCCATCTGGCGGCCTGGGGGTATTGGCCGGGATAAACTGCCAGCCATATATCACAATATGCACAGAA
Source organism: Erpetoichthys calabaricus (assembly GCF_900747795.2). NCBI lineage: Eukaryota > Metazoa > Chordata > Cladistia > Polypteriformes > Polypteridae > Erpetoichthys > Erpetoichthys calabaricus. Next base: position 144,074,676 of record NC_041398.2, on the reverse strand, counting down.
ATGTTACGTATGCCTGTTTCCACGCTCACATCATGTATCAGAACTAAACTTGGTGTAAAGCCAGGCACATTTTCACAGCAGCCTCAGACTATAAGTACACACATTTCAGCCTGTTTTGTAAATGGACATCAGCCAGTGTCAAAGCAGTGCTACTCTTTTTGTGTGGTTTCCCTTTCTTTTTCATATTTGCATCCATGACATGGAGTTTATCAAAAACACCTAAATTAATTGCACATCATTTACAAATATAAAGCACTTGATTGTAATCAGTCTATAACAATGTAATGGTGCATGCAATTACCAAACTATTCCAGCTGCTTTGGCAAAGTTAGAAGACATCACAAATGGAAGAATTAGAAGAGTGCATGTATTTACAGATCATACTGATTTCTTGGTCCCATGATAATATCTGGCGCTTAAGTCAATTTTGATTTCCAACAGATGTCCTCTTGCAGCTGTAGGCTGAACTGGCGCCGGCTTTACAAAGGCAGACTTTGAGGAATTGAGCTCTACCTGATCTTTTGCAAGTTCTGTCCACCCTTGTGGTTTTAGCTGTAGGAGCTTTTCAATGTGAACTGGCTGACCAATAGGTTATTTCTCAGTCATCACTGGGTCGCACCATGCCAGCTGTTCGGGATGGTATTATCCAGTTGTCATCCAGTTATATAAGATTTCCTTACACTGTGGTTGATCCAGCAAACATCAAAGCATAATTCACAGCTGTGTCTGATTTTCCAAATGTAATCGGAGAGGTCTACTGCACCCACATTGCTATAAAGGTGCCTTCAGAGGATGAATTTTCTTATGCAATATAAAGCATTTCCACTCTATTAATATGAAAATTATCTGTAAAGTAAAAATGTTTCATTAATGTTGTGGCGAGATAAGCAAATCATTTAGAAGTGTCTTGCCAATAATTGCAGCAGTTCGCCGCTCAAATGGTGTGAGCCCCGGAATTCCGCCACCTGCTCCAATGGTGTTGACACTCAGATGATGGGCTGCGACTCGCTTTGTCAACTTTGATATCTGACCACTTCTTTTTTATTTTGAGCACTGTGACTTTCTGAACTTGAACTTTTGAGTACCCATGCCATGCTGTGCCTCTCCATCAATTTCCATTTGTTGCTTATACCTTTCCTTACCTTCACTTCATTGAGCAGAACCTCCATTTCACATTAACTGAAATTCTTCTTTATTACATGTGCTTTTGCTTGTGTCTTTTAACAAAAAACTGAATGGAAGGGGCTATTTATATTGATTTGCATATTCAAATCTGTAAAATTCTGGGAGAAGTTGGAGTGGGGCTACAGGCTTGTGCATGTGTATTAAAATTCACGTTGATTGGGATTTATAAAGGGAAAGTGCATAGAACTTTGCTTAAGCAGTTTTATGCATCTGAATTTTTTTGTGCGTATGCACATTTCTAGTTAGAACAATCTAGACGAGAACAGGTCATTCATCCCAACAAAGCTCACCAGTCCTATCCACTTATTTCTTCCAAAAAAACATCAAGTTGAGTTTTGAAAGTCCCTAAAGTGTTACTACACTACTTGGTAGCTTATTCCAAGTGTTCTCAGTGTGAAGAAAAAGTTCCTAATGTTTGTGCAAAATTTACCCTTAACAAGTTTCCAGCTGTGTCCCTGTGTTCTTGATGAACTCATTTTAAAATAACAGTCTCGATCCACTGTACTAATTCCCTTCATAATTTTAAACACTTCAGTCATTTCACCTCTTAATCTTTTTGTGCTTAAACTGTATAGGCTCAGCTCTTTAAATCTTTCCTCCTAATTCAACCCCTGTAGCCCTGGAATCAGCCTAGTCGCTCTTCTCTGGACCTTTTCTAGTGCTGCTATGTCCTTTTTGTAGCTTGGAGACCAAAACTGCACACAGTACTCCAGATGAGGCCTCACCAGTGCATTATAAAGGTTGATCATAACCTCCTTGGACTTGTACTCCACACGTCGTGTTATATAACCTAACATTCTGTAATAGCCTTCTTAATGGCTTCTGAACACTGTTGGGAAATCGGTAGTTTAGATTCCACCATGACTCCTAAATCCTTCTTATAAGGTGTACTCTTGATTTTCTGACCACCCATTGTGTATTCAAACCTAACATTTTTACTTCCTTTGTGTAATACGTTACATTTACTGACATTAAATTTCATCTGCCACAAGTCTGCCCAAGCCTGTATGCTATCCAAGTGCTTCTGTAATGATATAATGGATTCCAAATTATCTGCTAATCCGCCTATCTTGGTATCATCTGCAAACTTAACCAGCTTGTTACTTATACAGTATTCCTATCTAAATAATTTATATATATTAAAAATAGTAGCGGCCCTAGCACTGACCCCTATTGAACACCACTCTTAACATTGGCCAAGTCTGATGAGGTTCCTCGCACCATCACCCTCTGCTTCCTGTGTCTGAGCCAATTCTGCACCCATCTAAAAACATCACCCTGAACTCCAACTTCTTTTAGTTTGAAGCCCAACCTCTCATGTGGCACCTTATCAAATGCTTTCTGAAAGTCAAGATAAATAATATCATGTGTTCCCCTTTGATCGTATCATTTTGTTGCCTCCTCATAGAATTCCAGCATGACTTCCCTCTTCTAAACCCATGCTGATTATTCAGAATAACTCCTGTCCTTGCCAGGTGTTGTTCAATCTTATCCTTAATAATTCCTTCCATTAATTTTCCTGTGATGCATGTTAAGCTTACTGGCCTATAGTTTGCTTGGATCTGCCCTGTCACCCTTTTTATATTGTGAACTGGGGGGCTGATCGCACCCCTACAGGTTAAAAAAACGCTAAAAGACTACCTTCACATTGCTCCCTTGCTTGCTGGGCTTACTTGCGGCCGATCTACTGCGCGATCCATGTGGTATTTCTCATACTTAAAAGTCTGAACAGCACCTGTCAGTTTTTGATTGTTTGCTTTTCTCTCTCTCTCTGACCTTCCCTGCTCCTGACGTACACTCCTTTGAAGAGGAAGATATGTTTGCATTCTTTTAATTATGAGATGGAACTGTCATCTCCGTCTTGTCAAGGAGCACGTTTAAACTTTTGAAAAAGAGACATGTTTGTTTGCAGTGTTTGAATAAAGTTCCTGTCTCTACAACCTCCTGTGTTTCTGTGCAAATCTGTAACCCAAGCGTGACAAGTGGTACCAGGAGTGGTTGCATAGATGAACGCTGAGGAATTGTTTCAGATCGCTCAAAATGTCCCGCTTCCTCCCGACCCAGAGGATGATCCAGTTCCTGCTCTACCTGCTAATTCCAAGGATGTGCTGACGAAAATGGGGCTTTCCGATGACCCAGAGATGTTTCTTTTGGCTTTTGACCATGTTGCGACTTTGCTGGGATGGGACAAACAAAACTGAGCTGTCATCGTCACCCCTTTTTTGTCTGGGGATACCTTAATTGCTTTGCAGAATGTGCCTCACGATAAACTCAGTGATTATGATTTCTTCAAGCGGCAGGTTGTTTTACGAAAAGCTTTTTGTCTAAAGGTTTTGCGCTTCATGATTGGAAACTGAACATGGATGGACCCATTTGTGTGCAAATTCAAGATTTGATTCATAAAGTTCACTGCTGGTTTGAGGGAAACGAGATGGAGTGAGTTATGGAGTAGGTTGTAATGAATATACTGCTGGCAGGGATACCTGCAGTTCTCCGAGAATTCCTTTGTCATGATGTTGAATCGTTGATGATCATAGCCAGATGTTTGGAGGGTTCTCAAATCGCTTAAAGAAAAATCTCTGGATTTGCTGCTCCATATGCTGTTCCGCAGTCTCTGAGAGATCGCCCAGGGAATGCTTGTCGCTTTGAACAGAGATTAGAGCATCTACATGCTGTTAAACCTGAAAATCTGGTTTCCTCAGGAAGACCACCAGGGGATCTGACTGTTAACGTAGCACCCATATCTGGGGAAGCAGGAGGCAGTGGACATTGCCGTGGGTATTTCAGCAGTGCAGCTGAACGAAGATGCTTTCAGTGTGATCAACGCGGCCACTTGGCGAGGGAATGTCGCCTATCCCCTGCTCAATCGATGGAAATTGGTCTTGCAGAGGTTTGTTGCTCCCATGTTCCTTATTCTTCAGATAAAAAGGATGGCTTAATGGTCTCTGTGAAGTTGGGGGGCCGCGAGATCTCTGCATTATTGGACTCAGGAAGTGACCTTTGTATTGTCAAACTGACTGTCTTGACAGCATGTACCTGTGTAACACTGAAACTGTAAACATATGTTGTGTACATGGAGATGTTAAAGACTATCAGACATTGCTTCTTCCTTTAACATATAAGGGTCGACATTTTAAAATTTGGTCTGCCGTTTCGGATTCCTGCCCCTGGCCCTTACTGATCGGCAGGAGGAATGCCCTTTTTCCTAAACTCATGACCGAATGTCAGACACCAGTCAGTGAGCCCCGTGTCAAGCTTAGCGGGGGGAAGAGGACAAACTGGCTGTTGGGGAAGATCTCGAGCCCCATTTAAATATTGAACCCCAGGTGGCTGTTGGGGAAGTTCTTGAGCCCAGACTAGATACTGAACCTGATCTCTCCAGCGAGACCGAGGGTGGCACCTCCCCCAATTTCCCAGAGTGGCTGGCTGGCCCATATACAACTTCTCAACTTGCAAATGCCTCCGAACAAGAATGGAGCACTGGCGAGCAGACCGATTTTGTGCACTTGCAGCATGCTGATAGCTCATTAGAATATGCATTTAAACAGGCTCACACTGCTAGTGACTCTTGTTACCAAGAGCGTTCATCCAGGGGCTTAAAAACCCAGCCCTTTCTTGAGAAAGACGGCTGCCCTTTTAGAGTGATATCAGATCATTTTGTCAGGGAATGTATTGAACAGTTAGTTGGACCTGAAATACATAGGGACATTCTTTTGCAATTAGCTCACTCTCACATCTTGGGTGGGCACCTGGGGACTGATAAGACTAGAAAACATTTATTAAAACGATTTTATTGGCTGAATATGGGGAAAGATGTGGAGCGATTCTGTACTTCTTGTCCTGATTGTCAAATCGTCTCTGCTTATAAACCTCCTTGGGCTCCCCTTTCTCCTATGCCTATTTTGGAAGTCCCCTTTCCAATGGATGGTATTAGATATAGTAGGCGCTCTACTTAAGACTAAAAATGGGTATCAATATTGTGTTGGTTGACTATGCGACGTGGCTGCTTTGAAAAAAGCCAATTCCTCCATTGTAGCCAAAGCTTTGTGCAAGATTTTTACTCGTATTGGCATCCCTAGAGAAATTTTAACTGATCAGGGCTCACCTTTTACTTCTCGCATGATGAAACAATTGTGTGACAGCTTTGCTATTAAGAAATTGAGTACCACTGTTTACCATCCACAGATGAATGGTTTTGTAAGAGCCATTTTCCTTGTTCTATAAGATTCATGAATATTTCTTAGATGACAATGCATAAATTATGGGAGGTTCCTATAACCCCCGTAAATAGAATCGTATTGGTATATTCTTGCCATTTCTAACAGCTTGGAGTAAGCATTATTCTTCAGTTAGTTAGTGACAGCCTTGCCTTGTATAAGGTGTAGAGGCATACGGTTTTTAACCGTGACCGCACGTTACCGTGCCTGGGCACTTGCCTATGTGCCAACCGGCTTACGAGCCTTTTGAATGTGAGAAGTAAATATGTAAGAAAACAGCACTTAATTTATGTGTTGTGCCGTACGTAAAGCGTACAGAAGAAGGAATTAAGAACCTTTAAGTAGAGAAGAAGAAATTAAGAACCTTTAAGTAGAGAAGAAGAAATTAAGAACCTTAAAGTATAGAAATAACTAAAGTCTTTCAAGAAAAGCTAAGTTTATAGAAGATACTTTTTTTTTTTCTTTTTTTGCCTTTTATTCTATGTGTGTAACTATTTTTTCTTTTGTTCTTGTTTGGATTATTCGCTTTTAACTTTCACTAAATACCTCTAAAACGAACTCTTGGACTGAGAATTCTTTTGACACGCGTCTTACCCGTGCCTGATGACACCTTATATTTCAGCTACACTAAAGTTAAAAACCAGCCTAAAGTTTCAAAACTGCCTAAAATTGAAATCGACCTCAGAAAGAAAACTTGAAATTTCCTTGGATTATAAAAGAAAGCAAGTATGTGTGTTCAACGCTTCAGATCGGACTGTGACGACAGAAAACGACTTGAAAAAGATTCAACAGGTATCTTTCATCTTTGTTTTCCATCGGAGTAGGACATATTTGAGAATTGCTAGTGCTCCTCGCGAGACTGTATAAATTATAAAGGAGCTTAAACACCTAATAAAATCGTCATGGCCCCAGTATCCAGCATCCAGATGAAACATCTACGAGGCGTGAATGAAAGTCGCTTTGAATATGACGTTTCTACAATGGAGGACCATCTCCATGATGACGGAAAGCCGTTCAATACAGTGACAACCAAACTTCAATCAGAAATGGATTACAAATATAGACAATTATCTGATTCCATGAAGAACATAACGGATTTACAAAAAAATGAATATAACTGTGAAAATATAAAATTAATTTTCGAGAATCAGTTCGCCAACCTGAGAATGGAATACAAAAAGTTAAGTGTCAAAATTTTATCCATCCAGAACAACGAAGATGCAAGGAAAGTGATACAAAACAACGTTGACTCTAAAATGGAAACTATAACCATGTTTTGTGGAAATACTTCAGAATGGATATTTGAAGCACAACAAAATAAAGCACCAGCACCTCTTCAACAATTGCACTATGAACAGTGTCATGATCAACTGAAAGAACAACAGTATATGACTCAAGTGTCTTATGTGTCATACAGTAAAATCCCAATATTTGACGGCAATCCCTCGAAATATGTGGATTTTATAAGAGCATTTGACCGACATATCGATGATGTGATAGAGAATCCGCAGGACAAATTGGACTTTTTGGCACAGTTTACTAAAGGTACACCTCACGAGATTGTTAAAAACTGTAAACATTTGTCACAGTTAGAAGGTTATCAAAAAGCCAGAATGAAGCTCGAAAGTCTTTATGGAAACCAGCTACAGAATGGAAAAGGTCAGAGCGATTATGCGATCTCTCTTGGCGAATATATAAACATTATGCCTGACTTACAAAGCGGACAACAATTTGAAAGTAATGATAACATTCGTATTAAAGTCTGTAAACTTCCTCAAGACCTACAAGCACCGTGGCAATGAAAAGTTCAGAGTATTGAAAGTACGGAGAGCAGGTGAACCCCTCTCGCCGATCCAGCGAACGTTCTGGACAAACAGACAACATCAGCTTTGAACCCCGTGTGCAGCTCAGCTCTACAAAGCCATACCTTCGGGAAGGAAAAGGACAAAGCTGATCAAGAGAAGTATCCTTTGAAAGGCGTCCTAAGAGAAAGCAGTTTTGCTACAAACATTTCTGCTGCAAACGAAAAAAGGGATACAGACACCTCAGTCGAAACAGCGGAGACAGCTGGACGTACAAGCGGTAAGCTCTGTCATTTTTGCAATGAAAATCACGATCTTAATGAATGCAGTGCAATTCAGAAACTAACTTATGAAAGTAGAATTGACTTTTTTGAAATCTAAAGGCTTATGCTTTAAGTGCCTTAAACAAGGACATTTTACTAAAGAATGTGAAGAAAAGATTAAATGCCAAATATGCTCTCATTTACATCTAGTAATTCTGCATATGAATAAGGAAAAAGGCACAGACGATAAAGCCGGACCTCCTAAAGAGGAGAACGCTTAGTCGGAAGAGAAGAACGTTTCTTCTGCCCATATTTCTGTTGAACCGCAAGAGACTTGTACTGATACCGAGGCCGGTAAAGAGTGTGTCTTAGCTGTGACTCCAGTTGAAGTTAAGTCTGAAACGAGTGAAAAATGTGTAGAAACATCTGCTCCAAAAGACTTAGCAAATCAGTTATGCCAGAAGAGGCAAAACACCCTGCAAACATTCAGAAGAATTTGCATATTGCTACTGTCATTATGCAACAAGTTCATAAAGAAATTGGACATTGTGGGCGTAATTACAAGATGCTACACCCTGAAACTCCTGGGTAAAGACAATACCAGATGCAAAGGGGGCAGTCAGAAGAATTTGTGTGCAGACCTAGACCAGCACACTGGACATACCTGTGAACAAACTGCGCCTGCTCCAGGAAACAGCAAATGATTGAAATGATTAATTTTTCTTTTTGCATGTTTAATTATACATTTTTTAAGCTTTGTGTTTTTATAGTAGAATCTAAGTTTCTTAAGTTTTAAGTAAGGATTAAGTTTAGTAAAGCAGTGAAGGCTCTTAGTAAGTAATGTTAAAGTAATTGATTTCTGCCCTAGCATAAACAGTCATAGACTATTTATTCTACGTGTGAAACTATTTTTTCTTTTATTCTTGTTTGGATTATTCGCTTTTAACTTTCACTAAATACCTTTAAAATGAACTCTTGGACTCTGAGAATTCTTTTGACACGCGTCTTACCCATGCCTGATGACACCTTATATTTCAGCAGCTACAGGGTTAACTGAACGATTTAACAAAACTTTAAAAAAGATGATCAGGTGAGTTGCTCATGATGATCCAACTACTTGGGACTCTGTCCTGCATTTTATTATGTTTACGGTGCGAGAATTGCTGCAGGCATCCATTGGCTTGAGTCCATTCGAGTTGTTGTTTGGGAGGCGTCCGCAAGGCATCTTGGATGTTGTACGAGAGGAATGGACAGGATTTGGGACAACAGCTCATGGGCCGAGCTTTGTAAGATCGGGTAATTTCGTTGCAAGAAAGAATTTCTAAACTTTCTTCTACTGCTGTGGAGCATCAGAGACATGAGCAGGAAACTCAGAAATGTCTTTATGATAGACGCTGTAAGCTCCATGAATTTAAACCTGGTGATCGTGTTCTGGTACTGATTCCAAAGGATCTACACAAATTCCTACCGAAATGACAGGGCCCTGCAATTATTGAGGAACGTATGGGGCCAGTAAATTACAAAGTTGGAATGCCGGGCTGGTGCAAACCATTCCAGATTTTACATCTTAATCTTTTGAAGGAATGGCATGACACTTCTTTGGCTGCTGTCTCTTAGACCGATGTTGCCATTGGTGACGATTTGACTGACTCGCAAAAGATAGTTTTTATCTTTGATTGAATGGAACACTGATATTTTTTCAGACTTGCCAGGCATGACTAATCTTGCAGAACATAAAATCACTACTGAACCTGGTGTTAGGGCGCCCAAAATGGATTCCGGAACCACGACGGAATATTGTGCGCGAGGAAGTCAAAAAGATGCTGGCACTAGGTGTAATTCGCGAAAGTAAAAGTGACTGATGCAGTCCGGTCGTATTAGTCCCAAACAAGACGGCTTGGTTCGCTTCTGTATCAATTTCAGGTGCTTGAATAAAGTCTCTAAACTTGATGCTTATCCAATGCCCCGTGTTGATTAGCTGTTGGAAAAACTGGGTCAGGCATCCTATATCTCCACACTGGATCTCACGAAAGGTTACTGGCAGGTGCCTCTTGAGGCTGACAGTTGTGAAAAAACAGCATTTTTGATTCCTGACGGACTTTATGCATTTACTAGACTCCCATTTGGTCTTCATGGCGTGCCTCTAACTTTCCAGCATATGATGGACCAGATCTTGCGTCCTCATTCCGAGTATTCTGGGGCGTATCTTGATGATGTCGTGATTTCAGTAATGATTGGCAAACACATTTAGAACGTCTCAAGGCTGTCCTTGAAAGCTTAAGACAGGCTGGTTTGACAGCTACCCCAATAAGTGCAAATTGGGTATGTCTGAGACTCATTATCTGGGCTACTCCATGGGCAGGGGTTTACTCTTACCTCAATTTAGAAAGTGGAAGAGATGCAGAAGAGAGATGCACATCCAGAAATGCAGAAACAAGTATGTGCCTTTCTGGGGCTTGCAGGTTATTACAGAAGATTCATCCCTGATTTTGCACATAGGGCTGCTCCACTTTCAGATCTTAATAGAGGCAAGAAAAACCGCCCTGTTGTATGGACAGACATTTGTGAACATGCCTTTTGTGATTTGAAAACTGCTTTGTCTTCTTATCCAGTTCTGCGGAATCCCGACTTCTCCAAGGATTTTGTTCTACAGACGGACGCAAGTGCATTTCGTATAAACGCCGTCCTGTCCCAGGTTTTTGATGGGGAAGAGCACCCTATCATATTTTTGAGTAGGAAATTGCTTCCTAGGGAGCGTAATTATGAAAAAACATTTGCTCCTGTACAGATTTCCTCTATTATTGCATATTTTTTGAAGCTGAATATTTTCATGCCTTCAACCAAATTTCAATATTAGAGAAGACATGCAAATGAACAAACCTACAGAAGAATTAGACTTCATGTCAGTGTGAAGTACCACTATGGTTTGCTCAGCTGCTTCACAGCTACAGAATTCTAAATTCAGTTTGCAGCCTTGTCACTGGCTGTGTGATGTTCGCATGTTCTCCTCCTGTCTGGGTGGCATTTCTCTAAATTCTCCAGATTTCTTGAGCATTCTAAAGATGTACAAGTTACAGTGATGGTAGATTGTAAATTGGCCCTGTGTGAGTTAGTATGCATTATCTTGCTGGCCTTTAATACTAACCAAATTTAGTACAGAATATTATCACATTCAAATGAAGCTGAAAGTTGGTACGGACACTTTCCTTTTATTTAAAGGGTTGTCTTGAATGGATTGTACTGTATAGGAAGGTAAGGAAAGATCCTATTCTATATTGGGTATAAAATATTTGCGCCAAGGCCTTTACAAAAAAAAATATACAAAAAAATTGACAAGGATTGTTCATTTTGTTTGAGAGCAATTAAAGTCTAAGCAATCCTGTACTTAACTACTGATATGGGGAATTGTGTGTTCATTTGCTTCACTTTTGAAGGGAATCTGCAAAATTAAGAAAGACAAACGTTCACTTTGTTAAGGATGCACATTTCTTTGCAGAAGTATGCCACACAGCTCAAATACTAAATAAAAAGATCAGGGAGGAGACTAATGTGCTTATCAATTCCCATCACATGCCAATAAAGAAGAAGTGTCTCCTGAATTGTGTAGTGGTGAGCCTTACTGTAAAATAAAGTATCAGACAACATCTATACGGTTTTCCATTGAATCCAAAGGTGAAGTGTGAAAGGAAAAGATTCCACCAAGGTGCAAAAAGTAAAACATCTGTGTGCTGTGACAGAGATACTGAGAAATAACAGTCCTTTTATGGCACCCTTCAATGGGAATTTTCATTCTTCTAGAGATAGCGTTCATTGTCCATCAAATGGTTAGCACTGTAACGGCCGACTCCTTACCCAGCTGGCAGCTACTCTACCAAGACCTGTGGTCTGGATAAATTACTGAGGCTAACCTATACTGTATATACCAAGCCGTACCTCTAACAAATAATATTTTCCCCTTAATCGACAGTGAATCATGAGCACACAAAAGCAGGTATGTCAAATAAGTGAATATATTAAATGAAACACAATAACAAAACAATACTGCACATTCTCCACGTAGAAAAAATATATATATATTTATATCCCTCCACCAAAACAGCAACGTGAAAACACCATATACTGTATACAATAACAAACCCTCCCTTGCCCCTGTAACATATAACAAACACAACACGAATAACAATACTGGATGAATACGGAAATGACAATGATCGTGAACTTGAGTCCGGGTATATTAGTGTCCTGAATACGGATGACTGGTCAACAAAGAATGGATGTGTTTGAATCTCCAGGAAAAATGGAACAATGTCACTGTGTTTCCTCGGCGTGTGGTGGATAATGAAGTCCAACCCCGGGGTCTCTGGCGATGATTGAACTGAAGTAAATCCGGCGGAATGAAAAACAAACTGGATACAAAGCGCGATGTGAAAAATAGCAGGTAATGGTGGTTCGTTGTCGTAAAATGAAATCTCTGTCTTTCTCCTTCCACCTCTCTTTTCCCTCCTGATTGTCTTAAATAGTAAAGGGCCGAATGTAATTGACTGTGAACAGGTGCTTTCCTTCTTGGGGCTGCGGTCTCTCTCCCTCATCCGTCCCCTCTGTATTTACGGGGACAATATTCACTGATGCACACATTATAAACAGCAATCGGGAAAATGGAAACAAAACGCACTCAGCACAAACATTGCAAACACTATTACTATGTAGCCCAGCTACAGCACTACTATTGTATATATGACCAGGTATTGTTCAGATGTCATTGTTTTACCATTATACAATAATATGCTGAAGGGAAGCACTTTACATAATGCGGTGGTTAGCTAGGTGGGGGTACACATTGCAGATAATGTAGATAGTACAAGTTAAATGCAGAGCTCAGAAGACTGCTGTTTTAAGTAAACAGTGCAAGCCCCGGCAGGGATAACATGGGTTATGTTATGATAACAAATAGAATACCACCAGGTGGCAAACTCATTAGTGTTTCAAGGGCACAAAAACAGTAATTGATAAGCAGCAATAGGGACCTCCTGTACAGTACTGTTCTAAAGAGTTCCATACTTTGTCTGGAGAAGGGCAGGCTAGTAGAGGTTGGAAGATCAAGGTTAGAGGAATATGCCATCTGAGAGGACTCCAGGAAGATGGCCTCAGGTTTTCAGGAGACATTTTTGACTTTGTAAATGAATAGGAGTGGGGGGTTACCTAAGGGCCGGTTTATACTTCATCCTCAGAACACATACGCACATGTGTCATGTCAGCCACGTCTTCCCAGCGTTCATTTGACGCTTCCTCTGAGAACATCCTCAGAAATTAACATGACGTGTGCACGAGTTGCAGTACCAGCAAAAAATCAGGGGTTGCAGTTTGTTCAAGCTGGAATGTGATGTCAGACTTTGCAGATCCTACAGGATTGATATGTGTGCTTCGATGTTTGATGAATGGTTCGATGTGGTGAAGCAAAATGCTGACATACAAATGTATTTGTGGTGCTTTTATATTCAAGCATCGCATATTCCCCATCGTAATGACGCAATACGTTTTAAATTGCTCACACACCATTTTCTGTGCCGTACTTTTTTTCTGGCACCTTCACAACAGCATCAGAATGTAAGGCAGCATATTTGATCCACAAAGAAAAAAAAATTAGGGACACAGTGAAAAGGCCTACTTTGTGATTAAAGGGAAAATTTCAGCTTTAATCTCTAAATTTCCACTTTAATTTCATAGTTTATTTTGTCATTAAAGTAGACCGTCGTAAAAGTCATCTTAAAACCGACTCAGTTGTTAATCACTATGTGCGTCTGGGGCTTCCTCCTGAACTGACTTCAGCAGCAAGCAGCAATTGCCACACAGAACACATTAAATGTATGATATTCCAGCTCTTTGCACATTTAGAATCCTTAGATGTATACTTGATATCACTTCCAAGATGAAATGCATTAAATAATGTATATTACATTTTACAGATAAATTGTTAAATTCATTTAAATAATGAGTACTGTTAATATTTACACATGTGGGGAAGGCATGGTGGCGGAGCAGCAATGCTGCTGCCTCACAGGGAGTCACATCCCTGGGTTTCCACAGTGTGCTCCAGTTTCCTTCCAAGAAACATGCAGTTTTGGGGATTTGGTGATTCTAAAATGCTTCTAGTGTTTGTGTGTGCTTGTATTCACCTTGCAATGATCTGATGGCCTATCCAGGAATTGTTTCTGCCTCGTGCCCTATGCATGCTGGAATGGGTGAATCCCTGGATTGATGGATGTAATCATTAAACATCCATTCTTTTCAGAGATATTGTGGCAAGGTGGACGTTTCAGGCAATTCACAACACAGTGAAGCTGAACATTTTTTCACCATGATGATATCTTGCACTGCTACCTGGAGGAATCTTCCAGATTTAGATAAAGTTTGCATGCAAGTATAAACAGTACAATGCTTGCGTAGCAGAAGCGTCCTCTGGGGCATGTGTCACATTGTATGAAGTATAAACCTGGCCTAAGAAGTGATACTTTGATGAAGCCTAAAAACCCCTTCAGGTCATCCATACAGGGGCATGGAGTTAGGAGGAATAACAAATGGGAGCAGAGGCCAGGGGGTCAAGGTGAAAGGGAAGAAGTGATGAGAAAGAGAATTGTTTTTGATAGTTAAAAATGTGGAAAGTTGAGCAGCCACCATGCCAAATAGGCAGGAACCTAACTTATGTAGGAAAGTCCAGACGGACATTATGTTTTTTATTTTCATTGTATGTTCATTTAATACTTTTCCACTACTCTTTCTGATCACCCAATCCTACGTGCTTATTATTTATAATAAAGGCACCCTTTTTCTTATAATCTTTGGCCACTTCAGTGTCATTTTGGGATTAGGGACCACTCAAGAGCACCTTCCAGTGTCTACAGTATAGGACAGACTGGCATTACCCATCTTGCTTTGCTCTGGTACACAAGTTATTTTCTCAAGAAGCAGCTGCTAAACCCTCTTTTCATTGCTATTTAATTTCAGCTTAAGTGTCATTTGCCCTCAGCTTCCTCTCTTTGGAATGCAGATTCTGTGTCCCTCATTAGATAAGACTGATTGATCACAGACAAAGTGGCATCCACAGATGTCTCAATTTAAACACTTGGTCATGAACGCTCAACAACTGGCTACTTTGATGGACAACACTTTGCACCAATTGCCAACCTAATTGTTGGGGTTATGTTTATCCAAGAAATTAAGGGGAAAATGTCAACTCCTTCCTTTAAAAGCCCTTGCAAGCACCAGATCTGTATTCTGTATATGGTAAATGCTCTCAGCCTGGCCGTAATTCTGCTTCATAGCAGGACTCCTGTTGTCTAGGTGGTAGCTGCAACAAAGAGTGGAGCAATCCCTTTTATTTAGAAGGGCAACCTGATGTGGGACTGGAAAGTGGTAGATTGTCTTTATTGGAGTTAGGAAAGGGTATCACAAGTCCAAACCATGCTAGAGTAAAGCAAATTGCATAATCAAGAGACAGTCCTACATCTTGCTGAAAAGAGAAATTGACTGATTACAGACTACCTAGCAGTCATAAACTGAATGGCAGCAAAAGAAGGTCACAGTGCGTGAAACCACAGGAAAAAAACTGAATTGTGACCTAGGTGAAGAAGGAGAAAAGCTCTTGAACAAAGAAAGAAAAAGTGCACTGAGCGTCCTTCCATGTGTGCTGGAGAAAGCCGACTCAGAAAGATTAGAATAAAGCATCACCCACACCTGGAGTCAACAGAAGCCAAACCATAAGTACACCTACTTTGATTCTAGGAACTATTAATTGCAACTTAATTGTAAGGATAAAGCCATAATATATTTTGTTTATTGGTATTACTGTAACTGAAAAGTCATAAACTTTGTGAAGGATATGTTTTTAGCTGTGATGAGTTTCTCTTCCTAAATTCAGAAAGACAGCTCAGAACAGCATCTCTCTCACACATACAGAGGAGCTTCATGGGAATAAACCAGAATAGGCTAACTGTGAACAAATTGTCACTTTCATGGTGCAGATGCTATTAACTTAATAACTAACTAAAGAAGTTATCCATCTTGACCTCACTGACTGGAAGATCAGAATTCATAAATTATCTGACTTTTTCTATAGGAGAGATAAACTTTGCATAAATCTATGTTTTGTGTTTGTATTTGTTATTGTCCTTCATCTATATATCTATCTACATATATCTATATACTTGCATATACCATTTTCCATTATCCTTATGTTATGATTAAACCATAATTTTATTTATTGCATTAAGCATGTTGGGGTTATTTGTTGTAAAATAGTCTTCACAGTGTTGATGGCAGAAACTAAATAACTAGCTAAAGAACTTATCCATCGTAACCACATTCATTTGAAGATCAGAATTCAAAAGTTACGTGCCATTTTGTAGAAGAGAAAAAGTTCAGGTAAGCTAGAGGGTAAGTTTATGTTTTGTGTTGTTACTGCCCTTTGTTTATTTATCTATGTACATATATATATATATATATATATATATATATATATATATATATATATATATATATATATATATATATATATATATATAGATGAATATATCCATCTTCTATTATTCTTATGTTATGAACATATTGTATTATTTGGCTTATTACAGCAAGCATGTTGGGGTTATTGTTTAAAAAACATTCTATCACTACATCTGAACCACAAACAGAGAAAGTGAAGTTGTTTAATGTAGACTTTTGCCAATTTATTAACTTTATTCATACATTGTATAGACCTCTTCATAGTTCTGGCATCGTGGCTGGAAAGTGAAACAGAGATCCCTCCCACAACCTACAACAGTAAGCTACTGCAGTATTACAAAGAGAAAATTCTCTACCTGTATGAAGAATAACTTAGGTTTCCCAAGTAGACTTGGGCACATCTCTCCAGTAAACAGTTTCAGTAACTGCTTTATTTCCACCTCATGATCTGTTCCATGGATATTTCCTTCATCACCATGGCTAAGCAGGACGCATATGAAGCATGCCATTTCACTGTGGTCCTCCCTAGAAACTAGGACAAAGAGAACATGCTTATGATTTCAGGTGACAGCTGGTACAGTTACTTTTCACACAACTATATGTATATATAATAAGAAAGTGACTAAATGTAAGCAATAATTTGAATAACTCTATCCATTAATTTATTTCTAACTCCTCTTAGTTAATTCAGGACCATGTAACACTTCATCGATGTCAGAAACTGCTGTCTTCAGCAATAACACTATTTACACGTAGTGGTTTGAAGGAATCAACAGTAATATAACTGAGGATCCTTGCTGGGCAATCAAGAGTTAGTGACCCAGGAATAGACTGTTGTTTGATTCTCCTAATGGTCTAATCCTGCCGGGACCACAGCATACCCACTTCCATACTGACATCTTCTGCCAACATCCAGGGAGCACCCTGTTACTCTTCCTGTCCATTTGCCACCTGGGCCACCCTGCCAAGTAAGGGAAAGGAGTCCATCCTGCCATCCATTACAAGATGTACAGTATTAGTATATACATTATGACGTATGGTGTTTTTTGTTCTAGTTTAACTGCACAGCACTGTGAGTCTGTCCAAAGCAATACATCAAAATGAACTGGGACTGATCTAACTGGAAACAATTAAACTGTATAAGGTACCTGTTAACAGAATAAGCAGCATCTCTTTCATGGCTTAATTGAGGTTGCCTCTCATCTTTGACAGTAAAAACGATGGCAATGACTGTGGCATATACCTGACATTGTATGTAAGTAGTAGCTCCAGATCAATAGTTTTCAGTTTCAGTCCTACGAGTTTTCATCCCAACCAGTTTCACAGATCCGTGAGTCAGGCTTGAATCTAATTGGCCAAACTGTTTAATTATATATTAGGCTTTATTCTTTTGTTATTTTGCATTTACAAAAGTGTGCAAGTGTGATCTTCACATTTAGAAGACATTCATTCATTTTTCTTTTACTATTTTCTTTTTAGTTCACCTTTCCCTGTGGGGTTTGCTCACTTAATTGTACAGTTAAAGACTAGCAGTACAGCAAATGACACTGAACGCTAAAGCAGAGCTCCTACTTCAGTATCACATTCTCAACTTAAGTCCTGTGGACCCCCTTAACTCAGTATCACATTCTCAACTTCAGTCCTGTGGACCTCCTTAACTGATGGCATTCAAGCCCAACTAACTCCTGCTTTTAAGTGGTGTCTGCCTTCTTTTAGTCAATCCAGAATTTGCTACATTCTTGTTGGACTATAACAAGCATTTTTATGTGTTACACTGGGGTGAATTGTTTTACATTTTAAGATTAACTTTTTTTAATGTTCTGATTACTCTGTTTACTTTTTTGCTTTTTAATTAGCACACAAGTGAATGACGCAAAGGTAGCATTCTGTGTTATTTGTGCCTCTGGCTGCACTGCTCATCATTAATTGTCAGTATCTGTATTCAAATAAGGGAGCAAATTACTCTTAAAAAGGAGAATTAGAAAACATGTGGCAAAACAAAGTTATAATAAAAAATATATATTTCTGAATGTCTTCTAAATTTTATATGTCACTCTGGCACATTCCTACTTCTTTTATTTTGCATTAAGAAAAAAACTAGGCTAATTTGAACAATGACAAGCACGACTGATCTACTGGAAAGGATGAAAACCTGCAGTGCTGTGGTACCCTAGGACTGAACTTGAGAACCCCTGATGCTGGTAATACCTCCAGCTGGTCCATGGTCATAACTGACAGTCAGAGGTGGGTAGAGTACCCAAAAATTGTACTTAAGTAAGAGTAGTGTTACTTCAAAATAATATTACTCAAGTAGAAGTAAAAAGTAGTCATCCAAAAAATTACTCAAGTAAGAGTAAAAAAGTATTTGGTGAAAAGTCTACTCAAGTACTGAGTAACTGATCATTATAAATTATTTAGTTTTTAGAAATGTTGTAATAAGACAGACAAAAATATAAAATAATGTGCAAATTCTGCTATTTCCAAATAATAAAATAAAAAATGAGTAAAAATAAATAACATCTTTACAAAAAAAAGATGCACAAATAACACAAAGTTCCAATTCTCAGTTTTTCACAACAAAGCTTTTGAAGCCAATGCCTACAGTAGGTAACATGTATGTTTGAACAGTGCGAACTACTTACAGTGACAAGATGTACTGTACACTGACAGTATAACACTGCATATTCACTTGCCCTCCAAATAGCACAGCTGATACAAAATAAGATTAGAACAAGGCAGCTTGTGCACGTACAAGAAGTCTCACTTTACCTTGACTGTCTGTGTCTGTTCATGTTTGGTTAAAACATGCTTGTTCTTCACTCAGTGAAGTGATGGCTCTCATTTTTCATGTACAAGTGGAACTTTGGATTGCGAGTAACTTGGTTTGCGAGTGTTTTGCAAGATGAGCTACAATTTTTAATTAATTTTGAACTGATAAACGAGCAAGGTCTTGCAATACAAGTAGTCCGTATACACTTTGTCTGCCGAGCGTCACGTGATCACAACTGAGCTGATGGTTCTTCTCTCTCTCGCTGCGGGATTGTGGGCAATCGTCAGTCGGCATGCCTCACTCATATAGTCAACATCCGTATGAGCGTATATTCTTTACTACAGCATTGTGACCACGTGTGTGTGCTGTGATGTGTTAGTCCCTGTCTTGCACCCCAAAACACAAAGCTGTGTCTCAATACTTTAGCAACACCATCTTTATTCAGCTTGAAACAGGAACAGCGTGGTTATTTATTGTAGCGGGATCTGTCACTCTCCTATACACAGACACAGCAGTCAGGCAGGGTCATGCCCGGGTTAGTGGCCAAGTAATATGGTGCCCTGCGCATTTATAATGCTCTTTGTATCACTCATCAACGGCAGGTGTTTATAGTGTGACCGCGATCTTTTCGGATTAGCTTTTACAGCGAACTGCTACAGCTTTGGGTGCCTGCGATTGCTTTGGGATGCTCTTCCGCGTGTCATCCCGTTGGGTGAAATCCCACAAGAGTTTAGAAACTCACTCACACCAGCCATGATTCTTTTCAAATGTAAAGTGCAGGTTAATTTGTTTTATGTATTTTTACTTTATATTTTGTATTAATCATTTTATATGAATAGTTTTGGGTTGTGGAACGAATCATCTGAGTTTCCATTATTTCTTATGGGGAAATTTGCTTTGATATACGAGTGCTTTGGATTGCGAGCATGTTTCCGGAACGAATTATGCTTGCAAACCGAGGTTCCACTTTTATTCTTTCTTTCCCTGTCCGCTATCTGTGAAGGAGTTTGTGCCGCTATGACGCCACAGTTTGTGTGTGGTCATGTGACTGCATGGCTACATCTGATTTGTGAAACGGAGCCATGTGATTATTGTTGCTATGTCTGATTGGTGAAACGGAGCCATGTGATTATTGTTGCTACGTCTGATTGGTGAAACGGAGTCTTGTGATTATTATTGCTACATCTGATTAGTGAAACAGTCATGCAGTAGATCCACTGGCAGCTTCTCTCAGGCAAAAATATAGCGTATCTAATGGAAAAAAGCAATGATTCGAGTGTTGCCCAATGTAGCAGAGTAAGTGTAGCGTTTCTTCTTCACAAATGTTCTCAAGTAAAAGTAAAAAGTATGGTGCAGTAAAACTACTCTTAGAACGGAGTAATGTAACTCATTACTACCCACCTCTGCTAGCAGTGTAACCTTTTCTGGGTAATAACACATAAATGCAGAATCATAATGTTAATTTCTTCCTATTTTCTTTTTTCTGTACTTACAGAACATGACAAAAGTTTTTTAATTACAAGGCTATCCTTATATTACATACTAAACTACGTAATACTGGTATCAACATAGTTTTAATCTTTTTTTATACACATTTGAGAATCTTTCTGTATGTTTTTGCACATTTTAAAAGGTGTTTATTATTGTATCACTTTGCTGGTAATGCCTTTTCACCTCCATTTTGAAATCATTGTTGATCACAGGAGCTGTCATATGTATTCATCTTAGCATGGGAACAGCCATGTTGTTTATGGTTGCACAACCCACTGCCAGTCACAAGACATAGAGATCATGTGATGTTATCATGCCTTGCCTATATAAAAAGATTACACCCAGTACCCTATGCTACTGGAATAAGCACAACCAGTTTGTGGCCCTGTATTGGAGTAAACACATTAAGTATATGAATGGATGGACATGTATTTGTTGCTTGGAATTTCAGTAATTTATGTTTTATCTCGGAAGTGCTAAAATGCAGTTAGATGGTAACATGTTTGTAGTACTAGGGTTGTGGTACTCTGTTAGCCATTATGGATGCCTCAAAAGCTTGCATATCGTATTCTTTTTAGTTAGCCAATAAAAGGTGTCATTTTGCTTGACTTCTCATGGTAACATGTTGGAATTTCATTACCAGATAGTTACAAAACAGACCTCCATCCTTCTAGAGAAAGTCTATTTATTCATCCTTAGCTTTTTCCTTACATACTTAGTATGGGTGGGACAAAGCAGTTTATTTTACTATTATCTCTGAGTCTATGAATAATGCTGCATTCCATCTACCTCAGAAGTCAGATATCAGATCTGGGAATGATGTCACACCTGAGTTAATTGCATCCCAGTAAAACATTTGGAAAACCAATATGAACACATCCAGTAAAACGTTTGTTGTGGATGCTCTATCAGAATAAATAGCAGTTGATAATAACATATTACGTGGTATTTTGCGTATTGAAACACAGTAGCAACATCCCCACAGATAAAATTTGTTTGTAATACTGATTTAATGAGACACAACTAGACAGAAGTGCTAATAAACAATATATCTGTAATACTACAGCTTTCTATAAAGTTTGTGGTGTACATCACCATTTTGGATTGATGTGATAATCAGAAGTTGAACAAACGCAAACTGACAGGCCAGCCATGAGTTTACAATTTGGAAATCTGATTTAAGGGGCCATTCTAGTTGAAAATTCCGACTAGGAATTCAGAAATTCCAACTTCCCATTTCAGGTGGAATGCAGCATAAGAAGATCCCAAAACTGATAAGTTCACTGTTCTTCAGACAGCACAGCTTTGAAAGTCATGCATTGACAAGATAGATAGCTTCCTATATTTCATAATGTAACAGTAAAAATTTGACAATTATATGCAGTACCTATAAAAAGTATTCACCCCCTTGGAAGTTTCACATTTTATTGTTATATAGCATTCAGTCAAAGTGGATTTAATTTGTCTTTTTTGACATTGATCAACAGAAAAAGTGAAAACTGATCAAAATGAATTATAAATAAGTATTCAGCCTATTTAATGTGACACAACTAAGGAAGCCAATTGGTTTTATAAGTCACATGATTAATTCAGTGGAGATTACCTGCCTGTAGCCAAGAGGATTTCAGATGATTTTAGTATAAACACACCTTATCTGGAAGATCCATCACATGATGAGTCAGTATCGTGGCCTGACCTACACAATGAATGCAAAAAAAACACTCCAAGCAACTCAGTGAGAAAGAGATTGAAAACCACAAGTCAGGAGATGGAAAGAAATAAATGTCCAAGTCACAGGATATCCCTTGGGGTTCAGTTAAATCAATCTTTAAGAAATGAAATGAGTATGACTTAGCTGTAAATCTGCCTAGAGCTGGAAGTCCACAATCGTACAAGAAAACTTGTGAAAGAGGCCATCAAGAGATATATGATAAGTCTAAAGGAGTTACAAACTACAGAGGATCAGGTTGGAGTGACTGTGCATACGACAGCTGTTTCTTGGGTACTTCTCCAGTTGCAGCTTTTAAAAAAATGCACAGAAGGGATATGAGAGACTCTGAAGTCAACTGGAAGAAGATTATATAGTTTGATGAGACCAAAATTGAGTTTAAAAAAAAAAAGCATAATTTTGGCAGCATCATGCTGTGAGGATGCATCTCTGAAGAAGGCCCTGGAAGGCATGTGAGAGTGGAGGATAAAATGAATGCAGCAAAAAAACAGAGAAATATGGGATGAATCCTGATGCAGTCTGTAAAAAAGCATGCATTTTATTTTCCAGCAAGATAGCAACCAACCCTAAGCATAAAGCCAAAGGTACACAGGAATGGCTTAAAGAACAAGGCAATGTGAAAGTTCTGGAGTGGTTAACTCAGAGTCCAGATCTCAATCCATTTGAAAGAGTGTGGCTGGACTTGAAAAAGACTATTAATTCACAATCCGCATGCAACGTGACAGAGCTTGAGGAGTTTTGCAAAGAAGAATAGGGAAAAGTTACAATGTCCAGATATATAGATCTGATAGAAACCTATTAACAGAGCCTTATGGTTGCCAAAGGTGTTTCTGATAAATAATGACTTGAAGCGAATTAATACTTATGAAATTAATTATTTTGTATATTGAATTTATAATTAATTTAGACCACTTAGCAGAGATTTGTTTTCACTTTGACATTAAAGAGTCTTTTTCTGTTAATCAGTGTCAAAAAAGCCTAATTAAATCCCCTGTGTTTCAACATTGTATAACAATAAAATGTGAAGACTTCCAAGGGGTGAATACTTTTTATTGGCACTGTACCATTGAAATATTTCAATTGAACAACCAGCACAGACACAAGGAGAAGATAAAAAGAGATTAGGAGGTATCCAAAATGGCTTTTTTATTTCATGAGTTTCTAAGGGGACTGTGTGAATATTTTAAAATTATTAAAATATAACTTATGTAGAATCAAAATGGTTTTGGGTATAAGAAACAGCTCTAGTAATTATTGTAATTAGTCCATATGTCAAAATGTTTAAACTTCATGTTTAGTTTAATTAACAGATCCACAACCTTGGGTTCAAATCATATTTACCCCACATCTGCATTGCTTTTCCTCCTGGTATTCATGTCTTCTTCAAATATCCATCATACGTGCTTGGCAAATAAACTGCTCAATATCCAATGGCCCTGCATTTGTGTGAGCAGACACTGTCATGGACTGGCATCTTGTACCACAATTGGTTCCTGTCTTGAACCTGATGGGGCAGGAATAAGCACTTACCCCTGTATTTGTAAGTTTGAGGATTACTCATTATTTTGTTATGCTTTTTTAACTCTGTTATGTGCCTTAGGAACATGTATATGTTTTTGCCTATATTTACAGCATTATTTTTGTGTTTTTTTTAAATAATTTTTTTCACTATTTGATATACTTAAAAGAAAATGCAGTCTTATACAACTGAATAAAGCATGTTCTAAGGTAAAACAATCATTTCCACATAATGTATATATTACCTTTTCTTAAAAGTTGCAACATTTCAGCAGCTGATAAATCTTTGGCAACTTCTACAGAGAATCCCAGCGCTCCAAAGGTATGTTCCAAAATACTGACATCCTGCTGTGTGCCCTTTCGTTCACGTAATGCTATGAAGGTTTTCAAAAGGAGACATTAGTTATTTATTGAAATATACCATGTGACTTTAATAAACAACATTTTACTTTTTACAGATCTCTAAACTGTCCCACACAATTATAAATACTGGTCAAATGTACCATTTCTGACAAAGCTCATTTTAGAAAAAAAGAGTTTTATTTTGTACACCATTATGACAAATAATTAAATAAAATAGTAAAGAATATTGAAACATTTTATGACTCCCAGAAACATAATTTTAAAGGAAGAAGAGTTTAATTTGTTCAGGAGCCCCATATATTAGAAATTGAAGCAAAACCAATATTGAAAACCAGCTAGCCAAGAATAAAACCATGGCTGTTAATGTTTAAACGTTTCTTAATGAAACCAAGAAAGAATAAAAACAGTGATGTGTAAAGAATTTGCAATTTAGAATGTTAGGGAAAAAGATTTTCAGGTCAGAGTTCATAAATACAATGAAGAAGGACGACAAAAAAGAACCAAAGATAATAGAAATGTGTGTATTTCCAGATTCAAGCCAGGCAAGTATGTTTTTGTGTGTTCAAGTGTGAATTTATTTTAAATTCTGTTTTTCTCCATTGTTTTGAATAGTGATATTGTTGTGTTTGCTGTTTTATATCACATACAGGAGCTTATTACTTCAGATATTTTCAGTTTCATATGGCTGGCTAGACAAAGCAAACCCTCGTGGGCTCATGAGTGATTCTGATCATTTTTTCCAAATCTCAAAATGTGTCTTATTAACATTTAAGTCTATTTTCTACATCTTATTAACATTTAGGCCTATTTTCTACATTTTTAAATATAGGCATTATAACCATTTATTTACTTTCATTATGAATGATTATTTTGGCTTTATACAAATTCATTATCATTTATTTTGGATTTGTCATGTCATTTATTTTTTTAAGGGTACTGGCATTTTGAGCACCCTGTAGTATAGCATGTCTGAAGTCCATGGTAGATCAGAACAGGTGCAGAATTTTGTTTTGAAATAGTGTGGCTCAGTGAGCGCAGAACCTACACTCATATAAGTTATATAAAGGTGCTGGGTAGGTCAGTGATGTGTGGAAAAAGGAAGAAGAAAACTTGAGAGAAAGAAGAGAGTAGAATCATGAGTATTCAGTGCCGTTGAAAGGAGGTGAAACAGTCAGGGATGCACTGCGGTGAGGTGAAGTGAATGGAGCTCCAGGGTTGGATCAACCCTGTGTGATACCTTGTGCAGTGGGACCATGGGCACCAAACTATACAATGGGCATACTTGTAGTTTGGGACTGAACAGGACCAGTAGAAGAGAAGTAAGATAAAGAAACACAGGCAAAAATGTTGTGCATTAAACAAAAATGGTGCTCAAAACAAAAATACTTTCTTGTCGTTCATCTCCTGATCAATCCCACTTCTGACACAAAAAATCTGACACTCCATTTAGTGCAATTGTGGGCACCAAACTACACAAAGGACATCCTTGTAGTTCTAGGCCGAACAAAACCAGTAGGAGAAAAATAAGATGAAGAGACACAGACAAAAATGTTGGATTCTAAACAAAAATGGTGTGAGCAAAAACAAAACAAGAATTATATCATGTGGGCTTTGATATACATTCCAACAGCAATGACACATGAAAGTAATAAAAAATAAAAAAGATTGTTTACAGTAATTACAATGAAAATCCTGTTACCCCAAAAAGAAGACAAACAAAACCAATGTAAATGCATTGTGACAGATGGCCCATATGGGCGGGCACCCTGGCTGGGACTGAAGAGGCATCCTTACCTGGCCGGGAGGCCATTATAATGGAAGGGCAGGGGAAGGAAGCTAACTCGTGCTGGTTACTAACCCAAAACACACAAGATTGCAGTGAGCCCAGGCTGGGATTCCTGCATGGATATCTGCAGGGCATGTGCTGTAGTTCCAGGGAGCAGTCCTGTTGGGTTCCATGGGATCAACCAGAGGGAGCCGCAGGGATTGGGTATCCCTATTGTTTGGGACTTCAGCCTTACCCAGAGGTTCTTCCGAGCCACAGTTTCATGTCACCGGAAGTTCTCCCAGGTGTGGGATAAAAGAAGTAGCTCCGCTTCAATCTGGGAGCCAGAGTGGGGAGGAGATGGATGAAGCTTAATGAGAGAGGAACGTAGGAGGAAGATAGAGATGATATAGAGTGCTAATTGTGGAGAATTGAGTATTGTGCTGTGGGAAGCAATTACAGCTGTAAGAGTTTCACAAAATAAAAACCCTTTTGTTTGTGGCAAACTTGCGTCCAAGCCTGGGTGTTGGGAGTTTGGGGAGCTGCAGTGCTCCCTGGTGACCACAGTACAGTATATAAAAGAACAGATTGTAGTTTTCCTAGATAAAAATGCTGGCAGAAACGTACTGCACAATAGCACAGTCCCAAAAATATGTAGAATCCACCTATCCAGGTATACAACCAGGAGATGCCAATATTACAAAGAAAATATTTGCAAAAATATGCAAAGCCACTTTACATAATTGAATCATGAAATGCTCTGTAATAAACTGCTCCTCACTGTCACCAAGAGGCCAAAAAAGACAACCCTACAGGCAGAAAGTGCCTTTTATATTTGATGCAGTGGCCGAACACCCTGTTGAATTTCATCCCTCCCAGCCAGTCGTGATTGACACAAGCACTAATCAAGTAATCAAATAATCAATATGCTGTGTTACATGTCCCCACTGTGCAGTGCCTCTGTTTCATTGCAGTTTCACAGATGCCTGCAAGCACCCACGGCCATCATGTGCAAGTTTGAGCTCCCCACTTTTTTTTAAATCAGGATCCACAATATTTCTAAACTATAAACTAAGTGCTACACTTCATCTCTCTGCAGTGAAGGACTTAGCTATGAACTGCTAGCATTCGGCGTGGACACTGAGTAAGGCTGCATGTTGCCAGCACATCGCTGCACAGCCCCACCGAAGCAGTACTAAAACTCTAGCAGATGTGTTACCTTATATACACAAGTTCAAAGAAAGAAAAAAACAGTGCCATTTTTCCTTTCTTATTTATCTTTTGACCCCCCTAAAAGTGCATTAGTTTTCTTTTCTATTTGGTAACCCAACTAGAGATATTACCACACCTTGTAGTGCAAAAGGTGGAATGGTGATTGTGGACCCCAAATGTCCTGCAAAGATAAAGGAGGTGGCAAGAAAAGGAAGCTGGGCTCAATAGATCCCAGTGGGTACCCACTGACTTAGCTGGAACTGGACCCAGAATGAGGACCAGGTATGTTGGAGTCTCTTCCTGCTGAACAGACCTGTACAGCAAGCAGGGAAGATACAGAGAGAGAGAGGGAGAGAGAAATGCTCATGTTCTGTTTTTTATTCTAGGTTTTAACTGTTTATCGAACTTATTTACTGGTTTTATCCCTCTATCCCTTTTTATTCCACTATGCACTATTTATTGAAGACGTTGAATGCACTGCACTCTTTGGACACTGACTGTTGCCATGAATAAAATACACTTTTGCATTTTGAACTTTAAAGTCAGGAACACAGAGTCATCCTGTTCCACATTTGCGGATACAATCTCTAGCACTTAAATGAGTTTATTTTTTACAGAGTTATAGCAAATAATTAATGACTGTATTACTGATTATGACTTAAGTTTTCAAATTGGGTTGGATGAATGTTAGGTTTGAACTATTGGTTTTGACTAGGCTCATCCCTGACTGACTCTTTCTTCTCCTGACCCATCAATATGTGCCCATGTGGCCTGTCAGTTTCCACCTCTTGGCGGTACATTAATAGATGCTTTTTTTAAGGTCATCTTCAATTAGGAGTTAGTGGTTAGTCACAAGACTGAATTTTGTTTTGCAATGTATCTGTTTTCTCAGTAATTCTAGTCTATTCAGCTCTCCATACTTAGTAATAACAGGATTGGAATAGAAAACAATAAATCTAGTTGGAAAATTTTAGGAAAAAGTGAGTACTACACATTTACAGAAAAGCAATATCTCCATATTACAATAAAAAATCCTGGGACGAGATGTGACTTTTTCAGAGAGATACTTTCATGTCCTGCAAGACGAGACTTTGTGCCAAGAGATTTAACCACGCCTGGGGCCGGAAATAAAAAATAAAGAGTAGATGACAAAGTAGAACATCGTAAAGAATTCATTAGAAATTAGAAATATGAAAGTACTAAAATTCGAAAGTCTCAAAAAAATGATAGTAAAGATCGCATTAGCACAAACAAACGGAAATTATTACTCGGTGAAATAATGGAACAGCAAAAAGAGATTGAATATATTAATATATTGAATATATTGTTCGGATTTAAACTTTAAGTTAGAGACTTGTAGATCGTCTAATTCGTGTTGCCATCAGGGAAAAGTAGTGTTTCTTCCCAATGAAGAGGCATATCCGCGAGAATTGAAAGATTTGTTGTTTGGTGAAAGTGAAATCCACAAATGCGAGCGGTAGAGACGCATAGTGGCTGGCACATAGTGCATGCTGGGGGGTTGGCAAGTAAAGCGGGCAGAGGGTGAAGCCCCCTAGTTATCAACAAAATTAGAATCAAGAAAAACTAGGTCTGAATAGACATTTCTTTTTAAAAGTCAGTAAAAAGACAAAATGAAGGCAGGACCCAAATATAGTTCACAACGTATTTCAGAAGAAGATATACATGGAATTCAACGCTCAGACCAGACTGAATACCAGAACCCATGGGAGGCTGTGAGACTATAGAAGAAAGCTGTAAGTGGAATACCTTCAAAGTTTTTCAATATCATAGAAAGTGACTCCAGCAAGGTGATATCTTTAGTGTGCCTTCAGGTAAAGTACAAAAGACGCCGCAATGGCTGATTGATTGTAAAAGATGAAATTCTTTACTATTTATAGACAGTCTCAAAGAATGTGCAAATTATTGTGCAACTGTTGTGAACTTTCAATGTAAAAATGCTGAAAAGTATGTAGGCAGAACAGTGGCCAAATATGGAACAGAGAATAGTAAATGTGCAAGATGCATTTAGATAAAGAAAGAACAAAACAGCTCAAAATGCCAGCATTTACCGGATAGTAGAAAAAGAATGTCATTTTAAAAACATGGAAAGCTAAGCAGCTTAGATGGAGGCCAAGCAACCCCATAAAAACAAATCATATGGGTCATTTGCTTCGTGTTAACTTGCTGGTTAACAAAATTGTTTCATGTACGTAAAGCAAGTACTTGTCATATAAACCTTTAATTGTATTGATATTGAACATAATTTAAATATTGTTGATATTTAAAAATTTTCATTATATCATATTTAGTGATACAATTAATTTCTTTTACATCATATTATATGTACACTCCTCTACTTTTTTAAGTTTAATTTTCTGTTTTTATCATTCCACAGTTGTATCCACCTTCTCATGCTAGGACTTCCACAAGCATAGGGAAAATTACTGAAGAGGGGTTATCGAGGTCTGAATGCCTCATGTCTTATGTTTGCTTTCCATTAAAAATATATTTATTCATCTGTATGCACTGTGTTTTTCTATTGCAGTTAAACCTGTTTCTTTACCTCAGTAATGCAGAGCGATGTTTGCTTTCTAGCGCTAAAAAGAAAAAGTGTGCAATAGTAAAATATTTAACATTCCTTGTTGGCATTATCAGAGGTGATATATTAAGTATAACACCTCAAATACACTTTTGGATATTTTGATTCATTTTTGGAAGAGTGCTCATCTTTTAAATTTCTTGCATCAAAAAAGACGATTATTTGTGTGGTGTCTCATGAATGCTGTTGTGCATACTGACAGCTATCTAAAGAAAAGGGACCTTCATAATGTGCCTCGAAAGAGGAAAACATGAATAATGTATTATCACTACTGCACACCTTACAAGACTGTAAGATTTACAATTCAAAATATAAAAGAAATTTATTAGTTTAGCAGACCGCTTTATGTAAAACAAGCGTCATCTACTATGTATACATTGTATTAATAATTAAATGACCATTTTATAGTCAAATGATTGTCTTCACTTTAATTTCAAAAAGGAAACCATAATAAGTGAGAATTATGCTTTTATGAATTTAAAGTCTGATTGACACTTAAAGCACAAGGATAATGCATGACTCAAAAGTGCATGCAGTTGACAATGAAAACGACAGAGTCAAAGCCATTGACAAGTTACTGTTCACGCAGTGTGATCATGTTAAGGTACTATAAGATGGACAGCACTGAGATGCTGCTATAGCTTTGGATATTTTTCTTTTATGGTTGACTAGTGAAGTATATATTAGTAATTAGTCATTATTAGGAGGTATTTAACATCAGAATTAATTTATATATACAGTAAATCCCAGACTCTTTTTTAAGGTGTTTGAACTTGTTGACAAACTGGAGGACAATTACATATTTTTTTAATTGGTGATGTGCATTAACATGAGGAAGATGAATTGTATAGTTATATAAGCAAGCAGCAAAAAAGGAGACCCGCTACACTATAACACAAGTCAGTAAACTGAAAATAGGTGGATATATTGTTGTGAAATTTACATTTGTTCAGCGTTACAAAAGAGGTCAAAATGTTTCATTTGACCAATGAGGTTCTGCACTGAAGTGACCAAGCTGAATCAGTTGTACAAATATAAATGTAAAATGTTTTTAAAAAGCTTTGAAAGGTCAAATGCATAATTGAGCAGTTAAAAATGTCAATTAGATTTGGTTTCCATAGTCCAGAAAAACAGATTCTTTGACTTCAAATACATACTACACTAATAAATTTTATTATTTTGAACATTAAGCTTGTTTCAGGTTCATTGTGATGTCCTTATTGAATATAAAAGACAACCATCAGAAAAGTCCAAACCTAGCACGTGATTCAATTAAGACTGTGTACTGGTGTGCCAGATCTGCAATTTTTTAGATGTCTATATTTGCATTACATTTTGCTCAAGGACATTTGCATTGGAAATTTAACATCAACACATCTTTTTTCCTGAATTGTATCACCTTAAAACATCTGTGTACACAAAACAGAAGACCAAGATGATGCCATGGGAAGGCCATGTTGATTATTTTATGCCTTGGGAAATGGACATATATAAACAGAAAAATATCAAGGAGTTTGAGCAAAGACATCCATCATATTGACAGTCAGCCAATCAAATGTGTATAATAAGACATGTTCCAAAAACCCACATGTAATTTTAATATAAATATAGCTTGTGCAAAGGACCAAAAAGAGTGACGACAGAAAGGACATCAGGAGAGGGTGATAGTGATGTCAGGAAAGGAGATGAAGGGACGTACAACTGTTTTCACCTGATTCTCAGTGGAAGCATCTCATGAATAACATCTATTCCAATTCTTGACATTCTTTGTAAGCTTTTCTACAGACTATGTACATTAAACAGCCACTGAACTGCATGTTAACACAAATATCTAATCAGCCAATCACATGGCAACAACTCAATGCATTTAGGCATGTAGATATTGTGAAGACAACCTCCTGAAGTTCAAACTGAGCATCAGAATGGAGCTGAAAGATGATTTAAATAACTTTGAACGTGGCATGGTTGTTTGTGATAGATGAGTTGGTCTAAGTATTTAAGAAACCGCTGATCCACTGGGATTTTCATGCTCAGCCATCTCTAGGGTTTACAGAGAATTGACCTAGAAAGGGAAAATATTCAGTGGGCAACAGTTCTCTGAGCGAAAATGCCTTGTTGATGCCAGAGGTCAGAAGAGAATGGCCAGACTGGTTCAAGCTGATAGAAAGGCAACAGTAACTCAAATAACCACTCATTACAACTCAGGTATGCAGAAGTGCATCTCTGAATGCACAAGGAGGATCGCAGGAATCATCAGGTAGAGGGGTTCTTTCATCAGATTGGCTGGCCCAGCACTGAGTCATCTGTGGAATGACCAATAGGGGGAGGCAGCTTGATGGCCATGGTCTCCAGGACTCTGAATAAATCCAAATCATATTATGTGATATCATTTACTGTTGAATTGTGCTCTGTATTTATAATATTTCTATTGCACTATTATATTGTAGTGATGATTACTGGTGTTCTGTTCTGTGTATTGTATTTACCCCCTTTTTGACACCCACTGCATGCCCAACCTACCTGGAAAGGGGTCTCTCTCTTTGAACTGCCTTTCCCAAGGTTTCTTCCATTTTTTCCCTACAAGGGTTTTTTGGGAGTTTTTTCTTGTCTTCGTAGAGAGTCAAGGCTGGGGTAACAGTCAAGAGGTAGGGCCAGTTAAAGCCCATTGTGGCACTTGTGTGATTTTGGGCTACATAAAAATAAATTGTATCGTATTTTATTGTACAGCATGTTTAACCTTGAAGCAGATGGGCTACAGAAGCAGGATACAACACTGGGTGCCACTCCTGTCAGCTAAGAACAAGTAACTGAGGCTACAAATCGCTCACCAAAATAGGAATACAGAAGATTGGAAAAATGTTTCCTGGTCTGATGAGTCACAATTTCTGCTGCAACATTCGTATGGTAGTATCAGAATTTGGCATCAACAACATTAAAGCATGGATCCATCCTGCCTTGTGGGCCCCTTAGTACCAGCTGAGCACAATGCCACAGCCTACCTGAGTATTGTTGCTGACCATGTCCATCCCTTTATAACTGCAGAGTATCCATCTTCTAATGGCTACTTCCAGCAGGATAATGCACCATATCACAAAGCTTTAATCATGTCAAACTGGTTTCTTGAACATGACAATGAGTTCACTTTACTCAAATGACCTCCACAGTCAATAGATCTCAATCCAATAGAGCACCACTGGGATGTGGTGGAATGGGAGATTCACATCATGGGTGTGTGGCTGACAAATCTACAGCAACTGTGTGATGCTGTCATGTCAATATGGACCAAAATCCCAGAGGAATGTTTCCAGCACCTTGTTGAATCTATGCCATGAAGAATTACGGCAGTTCTGAAGGCAATAGGGGGTGCCAAACCAGTACTGGCAAGGTGTACCTAATAAAGTGGCCAGTGAATGTATATCCAGACTTAGCTATTTATATTTTCTTTTATACTTTCTTCTACTGGTATTATTATTCTTTAGTAAATACCAGATTACTTTTACATTTCTATAATTTGTCTTTATATCTAGAGTGATTGAAGTAATAAAGTAAATATTAAGCAGTCGGAGGTTTGCCATACACTCTGATCTGTGGGGTTTATCAGACTGAGGGGGGAGCTCCATGTGAAGAGTACATAAAGTAAAATGTCATTGGTTGATAAATGGCCTATAGTCAAGGATGCTGAGCCTTTATATATAGATACTCTATATCTAAAACATCATACCTTGTTTGTGCCAATGATAAGTAAGTCTCTTGAAATGCTAGGGAGTTACAGACTATGCATGGGTCATTCATATGGCACTTAAGTGGTTAAAATGCTAGGGAGTGACAGGCTGTGTACAGGTATATGTTATTCATATGGTACCTTTGTGGTTAGGGTCTGTGTGTATGTGTAAATCTGTGTGTGTGTTAATCTTAAGGTGCGAGAGTAGACCAATTCAGTAATGAACTTGAGTAAGTTGAGGGTAATACCATGATAATACAGACTATATGCTATAATTTTTCTATTCAACCTGTACACCAAAATATTATGAGAAAGAATGAATTAGAAGACAATGAAGCTGGTTTAAAATAGATGGAAACACTCTCAGTAGTCTTCGGCACTCAGTGGCCTCTGTATTCGGTACACTTATCCATTACCTGGTAAGATCACATTTTTTTAGTCCAGAACAGCTTCAATTTTTAAGGCATGTGTAAACAAAGCACTAAACACATTTTGGTCCATGCAGACTTTGTAAGTCATGCAGTTCCTGCACATGTTTAGTCACACATTCAAGCTACAAAAATCCAATTTCAATTCACAACAAAAATGATCTGTTGAATTGAGATCTGGGTACTCTGTGAGTCATTACAGAAAATAAAAGTCACTGTTTGCAGAGTCACATGTTTGCAAAGCCATACATTGTGACGTGGTGCCTTACCTTGTTGGAAGTGCCCACTTGATAAAGAGTAGACTGGGCAAAAAGGAATGTTCGGCAACAATGCTTAGGTATAAAGTTCTGTCAGTATTAAGAACCCTAAACTGTGTTGATAAAACATTTCCCACTCCATTAAATTACCACCAAGAGTGAACAATGTTAAATTTTGTTTTTTTTCAATTTATTTTTTATATTGAGACATCATTATTTTTGTGTAATAGCTTTTCATAGCTGCTATCATTCTGTGAATCTGATTTCATGTGAGCCACCATTTTGTTTGTATGGTCATTACTATGTTGCTTGGATGCTAGGCACATTGATGTTTTTTCTTGTCATTCTTAGTAAACAATAAAGATTGTAATGCGTGAAAATTTCAGGAGGGAAGCTGTTTCTGAGAGACTGGAACCACCATCCCTGCTACCACCATCATACTACAGTTAAAGCTCGTGCTTTTTATCTAATCTAATAGTCATCATCTGGACATAGACTGCATGCTGTATATACAGTATGAGGTTGTAGGAGCTGGCTGTTTGCATTAATGAGCAAGTGCGCCACTGCACATACATTCAGGCATTAAAAGGAAGATTTAAATATATATATATATATATATATATATATAGAGAGAGAGAGAGAGAGAGAGAGAGAGAGATAGAGAGAGAGAGAGAAAGAGAGAGAGAGAGAGAGAGAGAAAAGCCAAGCAAAATGACACCTTTTATTGGCTAACTAAAAAGATTACAATATGCAAGCTTTCGAGGCAACTCAGGCCCCTTCTTCAGGCAAGATGTAATCAAGACAACTCTGGAGGGCGTAGCAGCCAATCAACCCGACAAAGACAGACGCAGGAGGCACGTTTATAAAAGAACAAGTTTTTCATTTTTCTTCACCTCGTGGGAAATGCCTTCCTTATTTCCCACAGGTACAACACAGTCTCAAGCAGAACATACAATACACAATACTCAATCCTTTTTCTTCTCTTTCTTATTCTCCTCCACTCCTCCTCATCAAGCTTCGTCTCCCGCCTCCTGACTCTGGCTCATTGAGTAATGTCTGCTGACCCCTTATATAAGGCACCCAGAAGTGCTTCAGGTGTTTGTTGCCCTACTTCTGGCAGAACTTCCAGGTGTGGTGGAAGAACCGCCCACATGGGCTCAGGAACAGCTGCAGCACCCCCTGGTGGTGCCCCCGGATCCTAACAAGGCTATATTAAGCTCCATCTCCCATGAAGCTCTGCAGGAGTCCGAGGCACCGCTGCCACCCAGGGGGGTTGTCATCTATAGTGTTCCGGGGAAGGAATGCTCTGTCCACACTTGTTTCCCTGGTTCTTCCAAGGAAGAGACGTCGAGGGCTCTAGCCATTCATGACAATACATATGAAGGGAAAAAAAAGTACATTTTGGAACAATGTAGTAAAGATGAAAGCTGAAGGTTTTAAATGGCCTCAATCAACCAAAAACAAATATTATAATAAAGAAATACGAACTGTGCAATATTTAAGTTTCCTGGTATGAATGGCCCACATAAAATGAAACACCAGTCACAAATTATGAAAATGTTTCCTTTAGCCTGTCAAGTCTAGAGAGAATAATAAAATCCAGAAATACTTGAAATATTAGCAGTAATAGCTGAGACACGATCATAACAGAAGTTTAGAATACAGCCATTAAGCTCAAAAAAGTTTGTCAGCCCCTATTTGTCTAGCTTTTGTAATATTATAATATATAAATATATTTTGACTTGAAGAGTATGGCCACCTACAACATATTTTGGCAATTTATTCCACATCTATAGTTCTCCATGTGAAGAAATAAAACAAAATTTCATTAGTGCTCAACACCTTGCACTTCTTCTCAAAGCCCCAGGTAGCCTTGACAGTCTATTTTTCTGTAGACTATAAAATGAAAGTAACAATGGGTGATCTGTCATTTATGTAAATCATTTGCCAAGCAGATACATGTGATTTAATTTTTACAGTATACAACAATTCAAATGTCTCTTTGTTAATTTGATGGTAGATTCCATCTGCTTTTCTAATGCACTTGATGCAAAGACCTATTGGAACTTCTGCTCCATCACCCCTGCATATGAAAAAACTTGACCCAAGCCATTTGAAAATGCATTGCCAGCATAGCTGGCAGATTTCTCACCCAGTTGGTCTATTTTTAATTCCATTATGCATGAAAGTAGTCGCTTGGATATGACTTCAGTCTGGAATATTTTTCTTGAAATTGCGCAATAATTTTGTAAAGACAAAATTGTTTATTTGCATTTCCACACTCCCTTAGTCTACAAAACCTTCTTCCTTTTTTTTTCTATCTTTCAACAGTGAAATGATTCACAACCCCCTTCATTTAAAAGTTTAATAAACTTCAGTGTTACAGATTATTTTATTGTGTAGGACTGGATGTTTTTATCCCTTAATTGAGTATCTGAGACACTCTGCCTAGACTCTGCAAAGGAATCACTCCTTCAACATATAGACTCTGTGGGATGGTCAAGTGAGTTGTGGCATCTTCTGGGTTTTGAAATGGGCATCCTCTGTCCTCGATGTTTCGCTGATAGGCCCACAACATCTCCAGAGGGTTCAGCAATAAATCCTGGCATCCCAGGCTCACCTACTAGATACTAGCAACTCTGAAGAGATCTTTGACAGCTTGCTATTGGGCCTTCCTTTACACCCCAGTTCCCAAAGTAGCTTTGATATTGATGTGGCTATGGCTTCTCTGCAGCCTACTGTGGCCAGTCGGACCTTTCCTTTCCAGCCATATTATTGCACATCAACTACAAACTCAGTATACCTCAGCTTCTTGCACTGGTAAGCCTCCTCCATTGCATCCTCTGAAGGCACTATAAGCCTGATGATGTAAGCAAGCTGGAGTAAGACTGACTATAGCACATGATCTGGTCTGTGGTTGGTTGTCACGATTTCAGCTGGGAAGCAGAGCCTCTGGCCAAGGTCTGCCACAATCTTCAAATCACATGCCTCCTACGCAGAGTCTGGTCTTGACATGATGAGTCTGGCTTGACTCTCATCTTCCTAGTCAAACATTATTGTCAGACAGTAGGATCAAGTTAGTGCAAGGATGTTAGCACAACAACTTTCCAGCACTGCTGAAAGACACGGTAGCACCTGGTCGTGCCACCAGATGTATCATCCTTGAATGAGGCTGGTCTTGCAGCCCAACAGGATGTATTGTAGTGTTGCTGGAGTTTGGCAGAGGAAGCATGTGGGTTCCTCTCTGTACCACTTTCTAACATTCTTGGGAGATGGCAAGATGTCATACATAGACTTGATGATAAAGCTCACTCTCAATGTCTCCATCTCCCACAGCTCTTTTCAGGAGATCTGCCTTTTCTCCAGTCCTTTCCATCTTATCCATTGCCCATGCCTTGCCTGAGCCATGGTGTTTGCACACCTTGCTGCTTCTTCCTGCTGATGTATCTCTTGAACCATGAGCCTGCATCTCTGTGACCAAGTAGTCTTGTTCCAGACTAGAGTACTAACACCAAGGCCAAGACTCCTCCTCCATTGCTGAACTTGGCCCACAAATATCCCTGTGCTTGAGCCCACCTTAGCCTGCTCTGCTTCCGTTGCTTCTGAGTCAATTTCCTCCTAGTGCATTCAACCAATAACCTTGCAATCACAATTACTGCTTCCCAAATACTGATAAATTGGGCATTTCAGTAGGTACCAACCAATAATGACTGATGGAACTGTTTAAAAAAGACAAGAATAAAAAAGAATTCCAAAACAGGAATACAGAGGTGGGATAATTGAAGTACAGAAAATATTTTTGTGTACAACTTTACTACTGTTGAACCACATTTTGTAGGCATGTGGAGAAATAGAAAAATATTTTAAAGGAAAGAACAAAATGTATTGGAAGGAATGGGAGCATAGTCCTTATCTGAAGCAATTCATCACTTTTGCTCTTTGTGACAATAGGAAGGTTAAAGGCTGCAATATTGTTAATAATTAATCCTTTCAAATGTGAATGCAACATTTATAAACAAAACATTAAACTATTTCAGCAAGTTTATTTTTTAAAAGGATGTTTCCTTTGTGAACAAACTGTAATATTCTTCACCACGATGTTTGTAATTGTGCTGACTGGGTTTAGTGGTGTTGTACATTTGCCTTAAGGAGAAAGTTAAAGCTTATTTACATGTTAAGAAGGGAAGAAGGTAAGAGACGCAACATTTCGGTGACACACCTGAGGAAGGCTATACAGTGAAAAAGTTGTGTTTCTTACCTTCCTTCCTATTCATCATTGAAAATAGCCTTTAACTTTCTGTTATGTTGATTCAACTGAAAGAAAAACAATGGAACTGATATAGCCAATCAGGCTCTTATCATAATTTTTTTTTTCTAATAATTATATAATCAATCCATTTAAATGATTTGCTCTATAAGTTGTACCTTCTGGTGAACATCAGCCATTTTGGGAACGACTGAAATGTTACTACCCAGCCTCAACCATACATACAATTTAAGTTCCATTATTCCAATTGGAGGCATGGCATTCATGGATTTCTGCAGCCTGGGAGTGTTGGAGGGTATTAGGATTGTAATTTGCTGGCTTGAAATGGACCAACCAGTATTGGATGAGATTTTTACTGTAACTGGCCTGTAAAGTGCTTTTCAAATCTGGCAACCCTTCTCACCAGCTAGGGGGCAGCCACCTTGCTAAGACACTTGTCTCTCTACTCCCTTCTGGCACACACTACAGAACTATTCACACTCACACAAACAGATCCAGAGACACATTCCATACAAAGGTCAAGAGGTTACTCAAGTAGTCATATATTTATATATTTATATATTTTATTAGTATACTGTACTAGGGGGGTGCGTCTCTCTAGCCACCTATGGCAGCCCAACCCCCCCTCGATAGCTTGCTTTGCTCGCTATTGGTCCATGGGTATGGTCAAAACTCTGGCACCGAGATTTATTTATAGTTATAGCAAACGCTTAAACTATTGGAAATTGTCATCCATGCAAGATGAATGGTAATGTACTTGAAGAAGTTTCACTAGAATCTAACTTAATATGCAGAAGGAATATGACTTCTCCTGCATGATCACCAGTCATGATTTTGTTGGTATTTGAATGTTTATGCAGTTTTACAATTTGTAAGCGTTTGTCATAACATAGGCTTTATTTTTAAACAGCTAACAAACAACTGAACTACTACTGTTCTTAGTGGAGCTGATGTATATAAGGTATTTTGTTTGATGTATGCACATTAAATTGGTTGTATTGACTTGAGAGTATTGTTGTATTCTCCTAAAGAAGATGAAAAAAGATACATAGGTGTATACTATATAATGTACGGTTTTGAAGAAAAATGAGCATTGCATGAAAACGTTTTCACTAATCTTTTTATATACAGAGAGTAGATATGTTGCATTCTGTGCATGATGTTGTATTCATTGTCTTTTTGTCTATTGTTAGTATTTTATTACTGTCTGTGAGAAGTATACAACTAAGAAATTTTGTGTAGTAGGGACATACAGTAATAATAAACTTGATATGAACTGAACTGAGCTCTTCTCTGCTGGTAACTGCAGGTAAGCTTGTCTGTTCTACTAAAGTGTTTGTAACTATTATGGCATAGACTGACTTCATTTTTAATTTTATTCTGTTGTTTTTTTTATGGATTACTTTGTGATTTATGTTATGGAATATGATTTTTTTTGTGTTCATCGTATGTGGATCCCAAGGAAATATGCTATGTTTCAGCCAGAGATGTTGCCCTGGTTCAAGTTTATATTTTATTTTTGCTGTTTGTTGTTTTTTGAATATTATGTTAATGGGTGGAAAAGTGGTAGAGCTGCTGTCTTGCAGAGTCTTCCCTCTGTGGAGCTTGCAAGTTCTCCCAGTGTCTGTGTGAGTTTCCTCCTAGTGCTCCAGTTTCCACTCACTGTTGAAAGACATGCAGGTTTGAAGAATTGGCAATGCTAAATTGGCCCTAGTGTGTGTATGTGTGTGTGGGTATGAGTGTATGTTTTCCCTGCAATGGACTGGCACCCTGTCCAGGGTTTGTTCCTGCCTTGCACCCTATGTTAGCTGGGATAATGTCCAGTGCCTCCTATAGCCCTGGTCTGGATTAAGCAGGTTAGAAAATGATATGACATATTATGTTTATGGACTCCTAATGTGTTATGTTTTTAATATTGTTTTGTGTAATAATTATTTTGAATGCATGTACTTTTCAAAGTATTTAGTTATTGGCCTTTATGTAGATGGTCAGGGGGCAGGGACCCCATGAGGTAGCAGCTAGAGAACCATCATCTGACAATGTTAAAATATGAAGCCCCAAACATGGCACATAAGGTGAGGCCTCTAAAATGCTCCACAAATGGCAGGCCATAACCTTCACAGGCCCACCCAGAAGAGGCCCACCTCAGACTAGCTTGACCCAGAAATGTATGCCTGAACAGGCTTCAAAATGGGCAACTGGCTGTGAAAGCCAGAAGTCTCAAATTATTCAAAATATACAAAAATGTCTTACAAGGGAGATAAAATTATGAAAACTTGTAAAATAATCCCAAACTGTAATCTTTTTAAATTGAGGTTGCATTTACAAATATAGAAGAAACAAAAGCATTCATAATAGCAAAGAAAAGATCTGCCTAAAAAGGCAATGTAAGATAAACAAATCCCAATTCATAATCCTAAAGCGAAAAATCAAAAACAGAGCAGAAACAATCAGAAAGTATACTACAATGCTCTTCTGATTTTAGTTTACACGGTGTCACACATGTGCAATTACGAGGGAGATGAGTGGACCAAGTGAAGGTAATTACTCTCCAGGCCAGGGGTGGCAGGGTGCACTAAACCTACCTCTGTTATCTCTGCAGGCCAAATACGGGAAAACCTGCCAGATTCACATCAACGACGTCATTTCAGTTCTGGCGCCCAGACTGACGTCACTTGCAGTTCTGGCACCTAGATGACATTACTTCCAGTTCCAGAACACAGACGACATCACTTTCGGTTTCGGCTTATAAAGCCGCCATCTTTTCAAAAACTAAATCAGTTCAGTCTTGGAACTCAAAGAGAGCACTGCTACATTCATTTGAATACCCATTTGCAGCCAGGGACAATATAAGGGTGGCTGCCCCAAACCTTTTTCGTGTGTTAAGACTCATTCCTTCACACCGGCTCTGGCCTGAAATAGCCAAAGTGAAGGCTTAGAAGAAGTGGTGTCTGGGTAGCCCCGCCTCTTGGGGCTCCACCCACAAAACACAAGGAATGGTAGCACAATTAACAGCAACAATACAGAATTGTGAACATAAGAGAAAAACATTCAAAAACATAAAATACACATAAATACGGGCCCTTACAATACAGCCTATATATTCTGGGCAGAGCAACAAGTTCCCCAGAATGGCATTTTAAAATGTGATTTTAAAAATATATAAAAAAGAGAATAACAAAAGAAACAAATAGTCAACCCTGAGCCAACAAAACCCAGTGCCAAATTCAAATCTCGAAAACACAGAGCCAGAAAAAAGATAAAAAAACAAGACCACAGTTGTTTTGGGCTGAAAGACACTAGTAGAGTTTCTTCTTCTGTTCGCAGCTTGCAAACGTAGTTACCCGTAAGCCAGGGTAGAATCAAAACTTACCTTAAAGCACACATTATTGAGATGTGGGAAGATGGCAGCACATATTGGCCACCCACAGTCCACAGATGTTTGTTCGCCTGGGCTTGGTGTGAACATGTGCCTAGTTGTGTCTTAGGCTGGGCTATCATCCTGTCCAGTGCTAGTTCCTGCCTTGTATATAGTGCTCCTGTGTTAGGATCCACCATTTTATGATTCTGTTTTGTTTAGATGGGTTAAGAAAATGCATAGCTGGATTTTGAAACTTGACAGACCACCATCCAGTTACAAAGACAGGTCTCCAAATGAGTAAATGTCCATATAAAGCACTAGCTTTAATAATGAGTCTGAATGTAACAACAATAAAAGGGCAGCTTACCTAGAAAATTCTCGTTGTTAATTATTACACATTTTCCAATTTTGCTGTAGTCCATATTGTAAGAATAAGACAAAACGTCTGCATTCAACTGGTCAGGTGTGGTTAGCTTCATTGAGTCTTTGTGTATTTCCATTGTTAGATAATCCCAGTGTTGTCAACAGGTGACTTGTTACCTACTATAAATAAGAAACAAATAGAATAAAAAAACAAATTATAAGAAGCCATAGATAAATACCATAGTTGATATTTGATGTGAAAAGAAAAAAGTCATTATTTCAAGTCCAACCTATGCTTCTTTGTCCTGGGACACTATATAGAAGGGCATTTCTCTGTTGGTCTCCACTAGCGTTTACTAGTGAAATTCACCAAAGCATTTTTCACATCAAATATGCTGTGTTCGCTGGTGACCTTGTTCATTGAATATTTTCCTAGAAATTCACCGTGAGGCCAGCTTAGAAGAACATTTTTGTTTTTAGTGCCACATGATGATTTGCGGCTCCAGCATGACTTCACAGAGCTGTAGCAGACATGTGCAGACTTTAATGCCTGCGTACCGTAAGTGTACTCCACATCACACATTTTACATTGATCTGCTCCATGCACATGTGATGTCCTGACCTGATCAGTACACCAGCTGGATTTGCACCCCTCATGCATTAAAAAAAAATAATCTTGCAGTATTTTCATTTTTAGAGTACATTAGCTGACCATAATGAGAATATTATGGAATTCATTGTATGTTGTATCTTCACTGCTGGATTAAGCACATTCTGCTCCTCACTATGTAGTGCACATCAGATGGTGGCAGGCACAGCCCACTGAGTATATAAGGCTGATCTCTTGCATCAAAAGCTGTCTGAGTGTGCTCAGATAGGGAAGTGTCAGTATGGAGAAGTGCACATTTTCAAATTCCAGTGGCCACACTCCACATCCATATAAGCGAATGGGCTGTGGGCCAAATCCATATGCAATTAGCCAATGCAGTGCAACACCTAGTTAAAGCAAACCTTAAAGGAGCTCCTCTCTGCCACTCCCAGAGTCAGAAAGCAGACGAGAGCCTGTGAAATAACTGGAAACAAAAAGGACGTGCCAGCTGCATCTGATCTATCCGTGCAGATGCTGTGCATTTTTTTCTTCCAACAAAAACATAGTAATAATAGGGTGTTGTACCGTTTTAAACACTATGAATGTAGTGAGAAGTCAAGCAAAATGACACCTTTTATTGGCTAACTAAAAAGATTACAATATGCAAGCTTTCATTTTGCCTGAGGAAGGGGCCTAAATTTCCATGAAAGCTAGCATATTGTAATCATTTTAGTTAGCCAATAAAAGGTGTCATTTTGCTTGACTTCTCACAATAAAAAACAGAAATGCATTGTAAATAGTAATAATTCTTAAATTATTATTTCACAGGGTTTGAGGTTTGTTATGACTTGATGCTGCATTGATCCCCTTTTCTTATAAGGAGCTTACACATGGTCACCTATTTTGTTTCTAGTTATTGTTCTGTCTGTGTCTTTTGTTGTTGAAGTCTGGTAGCACAGTGGTTAACACTCTAAGCTCAGGTCATATTTTCAGCCACAGTGATCAGTCCAGCATAGTTGGCAGATGCTTCTCCAGCTCTCAGGGACAATTAAAAAACTATTGCCCCATTAAAATCCACTCACAACTAGTTCAGTTATTCTTTCCCCACTGACGTCAATGCATTTAATTTCAGTGAAGTTCATGAACATTTCTGCAATTTCACCAAACTCACAGTAAAGTGAATTCTGTGGAGTTCACTCATCACTTGTCCCCACCAAAGCAGGAGCTTGAAATGAAACTTTTTGCAATTAGATTTTGATTACCATCTTCCACAGAAAATATATCTGACGTCACAACCACAGGGATTTAACTATAGCCATGCTGTTGTCTTTTACTTACCACCACTTTAGTGAAGGCAACTGTTAAAACTCAACCATATGGTAGTTTTAGTCTACCTGGTCCACTGTTCCTAATGTTTCACGCTGCCTATCAATGGGGATTTTACCATTACAGCCTCTTCTCTTAGGCTTTTCGGTTTCTGTTTTTTTTTTTAATTAATTAACATGTGGATTGGGATTCTGCATACAAGCTATGTCACAATACTTGATTTTTTTAATATGAACTACTGTAGCATCAGAGCTGCTTCTGTAATTTCCAGCTTAGATGGCTCAAGGCCTTGAATGTTTGTTCTTGGAACTGTTGAGTCTGGCTTAGTGAATACTTTTCTAATGAGGTTCAACTTTCGTTATTGTGTTACAGGCCTACACTTGCAAATTTAGTTCTCTTTCTCTGCTACCGTAATGTTACAGAATTCAGTTTTTGGGCCAACACTTTTGCCTTCAATACATAAATTACAAATGTTGCGTGTTTTATCCTGTCTTCTTCACACACAGCAATTGTAACCTTTTCCAGGATTGCTCCATTAGAGGTAAGGGAATAGAAATTCTCTTTCCTATCCAGTATCACACTTGGTGGCATCCTTCATGCTTTTCACTCACCATCTTGAAACCTAATTTCTTACAACCTTAACATCTTCTATTACACAGCATTTGTGATCCAACTTGTCTCATTACTTTAGCCCACTTGTGGTCAAAGTGATCTTTTACCAGTCTATTTTGCAAAGACAGCACAGTGATCTTATAGCAAGTTGTGCTCATTTTCCCATATAATCCTGCTCCTTTCAATTGTCATTATGTGCACCTGTACTGCCAGAGTGAATAAACTGAGAAACATGGAATAAGGATGGAGCAGAAGCTCAAATGTAAGTCTAAACACCAAGGCAAGGCTGTTAACCATGAATTAAAAATAAACTGTTGTCAAAAACAAAATGCTAAACAAACTCAAAGTCAAAAAGGGAATCACTAATGTTTTGAAGCCAGAAACACACTAAATCACTCAAAAACTCTGTTTTGTTTATCTGCGATCTTGGATGTTGATAGATTTGCAATGCTAGTTTATAAAGATGACTTCCAAGACCAAACACACCCTCCCGGGACAATGGGATAACCAAAATGGCAGTGCCCATAAACAAAAACAAATGTATTGCCGTAGAACCAAAAAAACAATGTAATAAAATACATTCAGAGCTTAACTGCAGGCTTGGTATCCTCAGTTT
Organism: Erpetoichthys calabaricus; assembly: GCF_900747795.2. Lineage (NCBI taxonomy): Eukaryota > Metazoa > Chordata > Cladistia > Polypteriformes > Polypteridae > Erpetoichthys > Erpetoichthys calabaricus. The sequence continues at coordinate 144,029,726 of NC_041398.2, read as the reverse complement.
TGACCCACTACAATTCAAAATTATTAAAAAGAAATCCAGAATATTCTCAGAAAATAGTATTTGAAATTCCTGCATATAGCACTACTTGCTAAATATGCACAGGCTGGTGCTGCTGAGGCATGGCATACCCAAGCCCAGCCAACCCTCAGTACCGCTGCATCAATCCTTGTGTTTGCTTGGTACATTCATCTGAAATTGTCTTTATGCTTTTATATACATAACTCCTGAGCACCCATGGTTTTTGCTCATCCACAAAGGGTCCTGGAACATATACTCATGGACCGACCTGTATACTTAAACCTGTAAGGCAGGCCAACCTGTATACTTAATTCCAACATTTATGTGTCTAAAATAATCAAATAAGATGAGTCTCTTGACATTCTAAATACCCAAACATGCAAAGAGGAATTCCAAAAAAAATGTACTAAATACGTAATAAACCATAACAGCACCTAACTGTGCAACCATTTCGAAACACTTATTCAGTTCATCACTAAATTCTTGACTTGCGTTATTTTTCTTAGCTTTGACCACATCTCTCAGATGCTTTTCCCCACTGCTCCTGGCCTCATAGTTATGTTGCTTGTCAATAATTAATATACAAAAATCATGTGATGAAAAGAAATTAGAATTTTGAATAAGAGCACTCTTTTGTGTGCCCTGGCATTGTATTTTCAGCTTTTTTAAATGAACTTACATTTTTTGTTGTAGTGTTTTCAAATTTGGACACTAAATCCCGATGTCACTCCTTTCAGCAAGCGTATTATGAGACTAAGATTAAAGGACTCCCTGGGTGCCTTGTCTGTTGTATCAGTGTATGCACCGACTGCAGTGAGTGATGTCTCGGTGAGGCAGACATTTTATTTGCAACTTCACTCAGTGGTTGATGGGTGTCCGCGAGGTGACACTCCTCTGGTCATGGGTGATTTAAATACGAGCACTGGCACTGACAGGGGTGGCTATGAGGATTGTGTCAGTGGTGACTGGCGACTGTGGTGAAAGTGGCTTCATGTTCCTTGACTTTGCAAAAGGTCAGGGGCTGCGGAATCACTGGATCCTGGTTCCAGTGTTCTGAGCCACATTGCTGGACTTGGTACTATGATACTGGTGGTGCAGTGAAGAAGATCGATCACATCCTTGTGGGCAGATGCTGGAGGTTCTTACAAAACTGCAGGGTCTATAGAAGTGCCTAGTTTGTGAATTGTGACTACAGACTTGTTGTTACTACTCTGAAGATCCAGCTTAATAATAATAATTCATTATATTTATATAGCGCTTTTCTCAGTACTCAAAGCGCTATCCACACAGGAAGGAACCGAACCCACAATCTTCCACAGTCTCCTTACTGCAAAGCAGCAGCACTACCACTGCGCCACCTGTAGGCTACCACCTACTAGGAGAATAAGACTGGACCTGGCCAGGCACCAATATCAGGCTGTTTCTGACAAGTTTATATACGGTTTGTGTGAGGAACTTACAGACTTGGGTGCAACTGTTGATCCTAATGTGATGCAGGAAACCTTCCGTGACAAGACCCTGAAGGTTGTTGAGGGTTGTGTTGGTGTTACCAGTGTTCCCAGAAGGAGGTGTTTCATCTCACAGGGCACCCTGAATATCATCAAGAGGAGTCACAGCGCACAGTTTGATGGCAACTCCGGTCTGTACCGGGAACTGAGAAGGATGGCTGGGAGGGCTCTGAGGGCAGACAATGAGGTGTTTGTTAGAGGAATCTGTGAACAAGTGACACATCATCTATGGTCTAGTGATGCACATTCTGTCTACAGAGGAACTGAAGCATTACACACATCCGAACATGTTTCTTCGGAGAGTCTGAGTCAGAGCAGGTGATGGACCAATCCTTACAGATGATGCTGCAATTGTGACCCAATGGGCTAGCTACTTTGAGCAGCTGTTTAAAGCTGATCCTCTGGCTAGGACATTGGACATCTCTGGGTCCATGGTTCTTAAGGCTGATCCTCCAATTAGCTGTGAACCACCCAATCTCACTGAGATTGCACAGGTGTTGAATCAGCTGCGGGTAGGGCATGCTGCAGGGATCTGTGGTATCCAGGGTGAATTTCTCCAGGCTGATGGTAAGGCTGTCCTCCTTGCATTGCAGGCAATCTTTGCTTCCATTTAGGAGATGGGCATCATCCCAACTGACTGGAAAACGAGACTTGTCGTACATATCTAGAAAGGGAAGGGTGATCTTCTGGATTGCAGCAGCTACAGGGGGATAACACTGCTCTTGGTGCTGGGTAAGGTCTTAGCTAGGGTAATCCTCAATAGGATCCGTGATCACTTGCTCACCTACCAGTGAGCGGAGCAGTCTGGTTTTACACCTAAGAAGTCTACCATCGACTGCATCCTGGCACTGAGGGTTCTCATGGAGCACAAACACGAGTATAGGCAGAGTTTCTTTACAGCCTTTGTCAATTTTCGCAAAGCGTTTGACTTAGTTGAACGAGCTGCTCTGTGGGACATCCTGAGACTTTGCTGGATCCCCCCAAAGTTGATAGATATCATGGCCAGCCTGTACAGTGGTACTGTAACTGCTGCGCAGAGTGGAGGCAGAACTTCTGCATTTTTCCCAGTTGATTCTGGGGTTCATCAGGGGTGTGTTCTTGCTCCTACTCTGTTCAATGCTTGCATGGACTACGTGTTGGACAGGTTCATGGGGTCCAGCAGCTGTGGAGCATCTGTTGGTTAGGAAAGATTCACTGATTTGACTTTGCCAGCTGTGCTATGTTCTTCTCTTAGTCAATGGAGGCTGTGATTGGGCTCTTCAGAGACTGAGTAAGGAGTCTGAATGTCCAGGTTTGTGAGTGGCCTGGATAAAAACCAAGATCCAGGCCTTTAATGACCACTTGGGCACAGCCATCAGCAGTTTGTCTGTCTGCAGAGAGAATGTCGACCTTATCAAGAAGTTTACTTACCTAGGCAGAGACATTCATGTCTCTGGTAACTCTTCCTATGAAGTCAGTAGACAGATTGGGAGAGCATGGGGGTCATGAAGTTGCCGGAAAGTGGTGTGTGGTGCTTGCAATATCTTGGTGCAAGTCTTTAGAGTCCTGGTGCTTCCTGTCAACGTGGTTGCAAGACCTGGATGCAATCCAGTGACCTGAGACGAAGACTGGACTCTGTTGGTACTGTGTCTCTTAGGAGAATCATTGGGTGCCACTGGTTTGACTTTGTTGCTCACAGAGTCCCAATGAGGCACATTACCTGTATTGTGGGGTAGTGTCAGTTACAGCACTATGGCCATCTTGTGCAATTCCCAGAAGGTGATCTGGCTCACAGGATCCTTGTTGTTGAGGATCCAAGTGGCTAGACCAAGCCAAGGAGATGCCCATGTAACACCTGGCTGCAGCAACTAGATGGTAATTTTCAGGGAATGGGACTAGATCATGTGTCTGCCTGCAGAGTTGACAACCAGGATCTCAAGCTGTTTCGTTGTGTAGTGGGTGCACTGCATGCGCTGTATCAGTGCATTTTGACCTGGATTTTGTATTTTTTCAGATTTTTGGTCTGTAATTTACATCTTGTGTTTCTGATTCCTGTTAATATTATTATTTGACTGTGGTTTGACATCCTGTCTGTTCCTGGTCGTTCCTGTTGCTCTAGCTCCTAATTTCTGCTGTCTCATGGCTATTGTGTTTTCCTTACTTGTTTAGTCATTTTTCTCTTGAACCTGTATCCCATGTAGCTCTTTTGGCTTTATCAACTGTCAGTGTTACCTACAACACTGCCTGGTAGAAAGGATCTCGGGGAGTGTCCCACAAGTGGTGTAGCTGCTTGGTGTGGTATAAAAGGTGAGTGAGGGTAGAACCAGCAGTGTTCTTTAATAAGGCAGAAATGTCTGGAAGGACATAAACAAACAAAAGGTTTCAAAACTCTTCAGTTTTAATGCTTCAAAAATTAAACAACAGATAGCTTTCAAAAATTAAGTAAAACCAAAGACTGCCAGTAAAGTTTTGAACTGTATTTTTGAATGATCTTCACAAAAATTTGGATGATCTTTGGTCTAAAACAGATGCAGGATTCTAGGTGCTGCCATGTTTTCTAGTGTGTCCGCGATGATGTTACCAAGTACAATGTGATAGTATCACCGTGACGTAAAGCATCAAGACATACAAAAATGGCAATGTCCACAAGACAAAACTAAGGGACAAAACTAAGAATAATGGTTTAAAAATCAAAAAACTCCAAAAACACCAGCAAAATGAACTAAAATCTTGGCAGTCACAAGGTTTTGTGCTCTCTGAATTCTGGCAAACACCTGTAAGTGCTAGGCAGGATTATCCGGCATCCCAGCCAGGGAAAAGGAGGACATTTGCCAAAAAGGGAAGCCAGAAAAATGACAGCGATGGACTGGCCTTCCGTCCAGGAATGGTGTGGGACCCCTTCCCAGACAGAACAAACAAAGGAGCAGTGGGGAAGGTTCCTATTTCAGAATACGTTTATCCCCCATCTACTATATGGCAGCATCCCAGGAACTCTTAATCATGTGGACATCTGCAGGGCATAATGTGAGTTGTAGTGGTGGGAGTCAGATTCATGATCCCTGTTTTTGAGGCTTCTGCTTGACCTGGAAGTGCTTCTATTGGGCTATGCCCTGCACCAGAAGTACTACAGAAGCCATCTAGCATCCTCCAGTTGAGTCAGAGTCTGGAAGAAGGAAGGCAACACTCCCTGGAAGGAGGTGGACAGAGAAAGAAGAGAAGGAAGATTTTGGTTGAAATTGTGCTTCTACAACCATTGGAGAAACCTTTGTGAGGTATTTCTCTCTATTATAAAAAAAAATCCTGGGAGGAAGAGACTAGGGAGACAAGACATGATCTTCACGGAAGACACTTAAAAGACCCGCGAGACAAAAGAGATTGGCCACAGAGCATCTCGCAGGGACCTTAAACATGAGACTTGGTGCCAAGAGATTGACCCAGGACTGTCTTGCGGGGACGTAGAACATGAGATTCTTGCAAGACACACCCTACTCATAACCAATATCAAACAAGACCATGGGCAGCAAAACACACAGTCATGTAAAGGCTTTTAGCAAACACAGATCCTGCGCTCTCGGCGCATATAAAGCATATAAGGACAATATGTTATAGAGGAAACGTCAACGAATAATCGAAGAAGAAAGAGCAGCACGGAGAAAAGAGACCCAAAAGCGTTGGAGAAAAAAAAATGCAAAAAACAAAAAGAATAATCTATGTGCAAATTCAGAAATTAAGGAAAATAATAATCAGCCTGGAACAAGTGGAATTGAAAAAAAGCAGGTCTAGTCGGGCTCAGAAATAAAAGACAAGGTAGAACTTCATAAAGACATTCAAAAACATTGGCACGATACACATGCAGAGCAGGTTAGAGATTATGAAAGCAGGAAAATTCGAAAGTATAAAAAAAAGATAGGAAAGATCACAGTAGCACAAACAAACGGAAATTATTACTCGAAAAAAGGGAAAATAATCACCATGGACCAGGTGTAATTAAAAAAAAAACAGGACAAAGCAAGGTCAGAAATAAAAGACAAAGAGTAGAAAAATATAAAGAGGTTAAAAAACAAGGGGGGCAAACACATGCAGAGCAGGTTAGAGATAATGAAAACAGTGGAATTCAAAAGACTCAAAAAAAAACGTAGGCGCGATACACATGCAGAGCAAGATACAGAATATGAAAGCAGAAAACAAGAAAAGTGTCAAAAGAAAGAAAGTAAAGATCGCATTAGCGCAAACAAAGAGAAATTATTACTCGGAGAAATAACGGAAAGGCGAATAGAGATCGAATATATGGACATAGGTGATATGTCAGAAGTATGTAAATATTGTAAGGCTTTGAAGTTTAAGTCAGAGACTTGTAAATCGTCTATTTTGTGTTGCCATCAGGGTAAAGCAGTGTTTATACACAATGAGGAGGCATATCCAAGAGAATTAAAAGATTGGATTTTTGGGTAATGTGAAATCCACAAACACTACAGGCAAAATATCCGAGTCTACAATAATCTTTTCGCATTCACATCATTCAATGCTCAAAACGTAGATTTACACAAGAATGGACAATACGCAATGAGTACCTGTGGTCCAGCAACAGTTAAAGTTAATTTCGAAGAAACCACAATTTGGTCAGGTGTATATTTATGATCACGGAGAAGAGATGCAACATAGAATCGAAAGAGTTAAACAATTGGACATATTAGAAATTATACAGCCAATAATGGATACAAATCCATACGTCCAAAAGTATTGCACTTTACACAAAATTTATCTGCAAAACACGGACAAAGACGTTTTCTTGGATTTCTATATAAATCAGAAAGACCACGCATGCATATATAATAAACCAACATGTGATTAATTTTTAGCGATAATGGTTTTGAAAGACAGAAATATCAAAAACAGTGTAGATATTCGTGTTTATCCAAAAGCAAAACATGAATCTACATTTCTGTCTAATAATTCACCACATTCCGATCCATTACTCTTTCCTTTGCTTTTCCCAGATGGAGAAACAGGATGGTCATACAATATGAATCACACGAATTCAGAAAAACGAATAACACATAATACACACAATATTTCGGGGCAAAATTAGCGATACGTTCTAATGTATTTAACCCACTTCTGTCATCTCAGAACATTACATTATTAATGCGTCTCTAAAAGTCGAAGCTAATCGTCTCTTCTTTATTAAATCGAATCAAGCAAAACTTAGAATGGAACATAAGCAAGATCTCATTGATCACGTTCAAAATTCAAATATCAATAGTTCAGACAAATTCAAAATAGGTAAAGCAGTAATATCTTCATCATATCAAGGTAGTCCAAGAGCATTGCAACAATTATATCACGATGCAATGGCAATATCCAGAACTGTTGGTTGGCTAGATTTATTTATTACAATGATGTGCAATCCACAATGGCCAGAAATCCGGAGATTCTTGAAAACAATGCCATCTGATACATCAGCTCAGGATATTTCGACTTTTGTAAGTAGATTGTTTTATCAGAAAGTCTTCATTTTATTGAAAGAACTCGAAACGGTGTTCAGTCAAATCCGAGTATACATTTACACGATGAAATTTCAAAAACGGGGTTTACCGTACATGCATTTATTGATTACTTTGCAAAAAAAATTATTAACTGCTGATGATGTAGATTGTTTTTTCTGTGCTGAAATTCCAAACAGAGAAACCTAACCTGAATTATGGTACAAAGTCATTAAACACATGTCTCACGGACCTCATTTAAAAGATTCAGCATGTTGGGACTCGAAAGAAAGAAAGTGTTTAAAAAAATTTCCAAAAGTTTTCATTCAAACAATAGATATAACTAAGGCTGGCTTTCCAGATTATCGCCGAAGAGATAATCGTCACGAACAACACATTTGTCACGGAAAGAAAGATGGAAAAATTGTGACGCCCTGCCCGGGATTTGTTTCCTGTCTTGCACCCTGTGTTGGCTGGGATTGGCTCCAGCAGAACCCCGTGGCCCTGTGGTTAGGATATAGCGGATTGGATAATAGATGGATGGATGGATAATTCAATGATGGTACCATATAACCCATATTTGAGAAAAAGATTTGATTGTCATCTTAATGTCGACTATTAAAAGTGTGTATCTGGAAAACCAAACACGGGGGTTGGCGAGCGAAGTGAGCAGGGGGCAAAGCCCCCTAGTTTATAATAAAAATGTCCCTTTTGAACCCAAGATTGTATTTGTGTAGGTTGTGTCCAGGATTTGAGGCTTGGTTCAGCCCCCTATCAGCCACATACCACTTTTATTTACCAATTTTGGCCTAACTTATTTGTGGCCTATTTTTTATTTTAGTAATTAAAGGTATTTTATTAAACCAGAAGTTTCTTTAAGTAAATTAAGTTAATAGTTGTATTAGGAAGTATTTGACTCTGAGGATTATTGCCATCTTTTCTTTTATAATTATAGGTGTGCTCGTAGGCCATTTTATCTTATTTGAATAACTAACCAAAAAAAAAAAACATTGGTAGATGGCTAAACTGGTGTTGTCTGAGAGGGTAACTGGGTCTATGATTTTTTTCATTTAAACAAACTGGGCAAAATTATATTTAGACGAACACTTCATTGCAAATAGTATCCTATAAATAACACATAATAAATGTAAAAGGTGACTGTTTATAACAATTAATTACAAATGTCAAATTGTGGACAGTGATATCAACAACAAAGAGGCAAAAGGCATCAAGTAAGCAAAAGTACTGGAGTGATTATATTTGAGAATTTAACGACAGCTTTTTTGAAACAGTTCTGAAAAATAACCTCATTCAAGTTTTTTGGCTCACCTTCATCCATTTGGCTTGTAACCATAGTGAGTCCAAACTGAAGATGTTACATTGACTTTAGAATAATAAACATATTTAGTGTTGCTCCTTTTCATTACTCTTACCAAAGGTCTATTTTCTCCAAGGCAGTTGTGCTAAAAACACATAAACTGCAACTAAGGGCAGAAACTGGCCAGTTATCGCTCATAAGAATGTTTTTGAATGAAATTGAATTTTGGAGCTTTGCAAAGTTTCCATATAGTTGGCCCCGATTGTTCCATCCAGCTAGTGTTGCTGATGGCCATTATTGTTCAGTGTTGCAGTGTTTATTACAAGTGTATTATTTCTACTCCTGTTAATTTTTGAAATACAAATTAATCATTTCCACTGCTTGACTACATTGTATTCATTTAAAATATTTTGCCATTCAAAAAAAAGCTGGTAATTTAAATTGTACTTAAATAAGGAACATATCACTCATTATCTCAAACCATTTCAAATGACTTTGCATCTAACAGGTCTGCAATACTCAGAGCTCAGCCCATTATTGTCTTATTGACAGGTATCAATAAATCTCTGTATTATTTTTTCACACAGTACCAGGTGGTGTTGGATAATTTTGTTAATTTGAAATAGTAAATTAAATATATTAAAACAAGCATTATTAGTTTACTCAGGGTCCTTTATCTAATATTAGGCTTTATTGATGACCTGAAAATATTCAGTGAAAAAATTTGTAATAATACAAGAGATCAGTGGGCCATTGCCTTTCCATGATATTTGCATCACAACCTCCTATTCACATCTTCTCATTACTTTTGAAACCATGTCACTTCAATCTTTGTTCTCTCCTATATGAGTGCCTTCATTGTGGTTTCCATGAAGGTCAGGGATCTCTTTCTTCAATCAGTTTACAATTTATGTTATGTGAAGAATTACTTAAGACCACTAAAGAGGTAACAATTTTATAGTTGCTTTTATTTAATGCTTAATTCTTTTGCATACTGTCCCTTTCATTTTGTGATCAACTCACAATATGCGGATGTCAGGATTTGCTAAGCTATCTAGATTTATTATTCATTTCTGCTTCTGGATAGGATTCATGGGTCTGCACAGTCCTGGTACACATTTGCTGGCGCAGGGCTCTAATGCATCAGCAGAAAATTGTATGTCCTGGGTATTTCTGCTTAAGGGGTGAAATGTATGTTGTCATGTCATGTCTCTGTTTAGCCTGTTAGACTTTGTGTGTCTGTGATTTGCTGAAGAAATAAATTCTACATTCATTTTGCATTAAGGATCCTTTCCAATAAATTGATTTTTCTTTGATGATATCACAGTATACATTTGTAACTATATTTGTCATCCCAAGTTTTAGGCGTATTTTCTTTTTCTACTTTTTTTATTAATGAGAAACTTTGTATTGATTTCTTAAAAGACAGCATGTTCCTTTACACAGATTTTGTTTCCCTTCACATGAATGATGCAGTACAAATTGACCTTTATAATTAATCATAAAAAATTAATTCAATGGATTATCTTTTTTAGGCCGCTCTTTTCATTTAGCTTCCACGTTAGTAGAAGCTGTAATGGACGGCACGACAGTCCTACTGGGACAGTGATCCCTACCCAGCCTGCAGTGGAATGGCCGGGGGAGACAACAGAATATGAATATTTTCTCCCCTGATATGCTACATGACAGTGTCCCCGGGCTTCAGTAACCTGCAGGTTAACCACAGGGCACACTGGGAATTGGAGTCCTGGAGTGCAGCCCTGCTGGGTTCCTCAGGTGGTGCCAAGAGGCACTGCAGGGTTGTATAATCCCTAATTTGTCAGACTTCTGTCTGACTTGGAAAAACTTCCTACTGGCAAAGCTCTGACACCGAGAAAACTCTGCCTCATCCAAACAAGTTGGAATTAGGTAGACGAGAACAAAGCTTGCCTAAGAGAAGAGAAGAGAAGAGAAGAGTGTTTGTTGATTTGTTATAAGGAAGCCTTTTTTACAATGAGACTTGTTTTGCTGTGGTTGCATCTGGGGTTAGGGCTATGTCACAAAACATTTGAATTTTGTAACTCTTAACACATATTATTATTTTCTAAACTTGCAGGCACATTGGTCACAGACAGGATGTCAGTCCATCATAGAGTATGCTCATACATGGCTTGCCTCCCTCCCTTCCTCCCTCCCTCACTCACTCACCAATTTAAAATAACCAGTTAAACATTGGGCCAAGGGAGGTAGACCACTCACTCACCAATTTAAAATAACCAGTTAAACATTGGGCCAAGGGAGGTAGACCACAGTTTATGAAGAAAAGTCCGTACAGACACATTTAGCATGGATATACTCCATACAATAAATACCTGAGCCAGGATTCAAGTTCATTCTAGTCCAAATATGTGTTCAGCCAAGTCATAAGCACTAGATGCACCCTATACAGTATCTCAACTATAAGGTTTTCCAAACTACAGCTTATAAAGATTTCACTGGACTATAAAATAATTTATTTTTGGAAATGTTATCCAAATTGTTATTTACATGATAATACAAGTACAGCATATTTTCCATTCACAAATTATAAACACATTTCTACACATGAGTAAAACAATCTTCCTTGTTCATTAACACTTACTGCATTAACTCTGATATGACAGTCTCGTTATTACTTAACTTTTTTATCTAGGATTATTATATTTCACAGAATTGTCGAACTTGTCTAAATCAGATCTTCACAGTATTACAAGAGTTACAAGAGAAAAAGAACAAGTAATCCCAACTTACAGACACTGTGCTTGGCAGTTGGAGTCAGCCTAGGGCTTGCTGTGTTCTGTCTGAGTGCCTCCTGTGTATATCCCTTACTTTCGTTTTCCCAAGCCTCTCTTGAAAGGATTATGCAAATAAAGGTAAATGATTAACAGGAATTTTTTTCTTTTTTGTTCTTTATTATTTCGCCTTATACAATTTCTTGTATTAGGAATTTGTTAGTTTTCGCATACCCATTGGGGTCAGAGCACAGGGTAAACCATTGTACAGCACCCCTGGATCTCTTTTAGCAGTGACAAGGATCTGAACCGGCAACCTTCTGGATACCAGCACAGATCCTTAGCCTCAGAGCCACCACTCCACCCATGTGTAATGTGTAATGATTTCAAGTATTAGATAAATGGTCATTTAGTGCAGCTGTATCACTATAACATATAACTGAACATGGAATGTTCAGTAGCCTGAGTAAGCATTGTGGCACGCTGTCTGGGGGTGGTACCCAGCCGGGACGCCCAAGAGGACTGGAGGAGGGCTCACGCCTCCTCCAGACCACGAGGGGGCAACCGCCCTGGTTGCTGTGGGGACCACGGGTACAGAGCTTTGAAGCTCAACCCTGTAGGGGCCCGTGGTCACCGCCACGGGGCACCCCAATGCCTGGAGAGCCCTGGACCTCAGCACTTCCGCCACACCAGGAAGTGTTGGGGGGAAAAGGAGCAGGGACACCCAGAGTGCGTCCGGAGATGCAGCTGGCACTTCCGCCACACTGGGGCGTGTCGGTGGAAGATTGCACACCTGGAGCACATCCGGGGTACAATAAAAGGGGCCGCCCCCCTTCATTCAGGGCTAGACTCGGGTGGAAGAGGACGAGGTCTCTGGAGGAGGCAAGGAGGCGGCCTGAAGTAAGAGAGAAGGCATTTTATTGAGGGCCTGGACTTTTGGAGTGATTGGTGCTGCGGCACTGGGTAGTGCGTATTCAACCAGTGTATAAACTGTAAATAAACGTGTGTTGGGTGACAAAATGATGTCCGCCTGTCTGTGTCCAGGCTGCTTCCCACAGTGGCATAGTCGGCAGGATGCTCCACCTGGTTCAAGGCGGGGACCTGTTTTAATAAACAAGTCTGTGGACAGCCTGGCACAGCAGGGGAGCAGGGCCGGCCCTAACAATTGCGGGGCCCTATGTGAAACGGATTGCGCGGGGCCCAGTCGGGGTAGGGATAAGGATAATAAGTGAAAATTAAGATTTTGTATTAGAAAATAAATTCGTCTTTGCATTTTATTCATTCTTTACTAAGTACAAAATCACGATCAAATTAACTTTACTTTACGAGCCTTGCATATAGTATAGTAGTACAGTATATCATCAAAATTTTGTTTCCTACATAGATCACGCTCAATAGCAAGAATTGCCAAATTGTTCAATCTATCTTCGTGAATTGTTGACCTCAAGTAATTCTTGATTAGTTTGAGGCGCGAGAAGCTTCTTTCACCAGATGCCACAGTTAAAAAAATGAAAAATGAACAAAATAAAGTATTTACTGATTTATTACGTTGTTATTGCATTTGATTACGTGATTTAACGTTTGAACGACAATTTGCATTTGATTATGTCACGTTTGCATTTGATTACGAGTAAATAAAATTTAAAGAAATACCTTAAGTCTACCAATTTAGGGGAACTTGAGGTAAGATGAACCACTTTTTAAAATTCCGTGTCAAATCCACATTTTTTGCTTTTTACCAGTAATTTTCAGTCAAATTATTGTTAATGATCTGCATATGCATGCGCTTGTCGCTTAGGGATGAATCGGTACGTTTTGAGCAAGTGTTTGTGAAAATTTTTTTTTTTTATCTTACCCCTACTACGGGTAAGATGAAACAATCGTTTGGGTAGACGAATCACATTATTTTATTTTGTAAAACTATCTTAAACATTTGAAATGAGAGACTATTCATAAAACAAATTGTATAAAGATACAAGTTGACGTGCCGATGATTCTATGGCTGACTGTTAACATAGGGTGGGTTATCAATGTACAGGATCTTCGAATTTTATACAACACTTGTTTCTGAGGAACAAGCTTTACTCACCGGTGAAAAAATCTTCGTCTGGCAGAAAAGAGAAAATTTAAACCACTGCCGGTAAATTTCAAACTATTCATCCAAAAAATCAATAACATCATCTCCATAAATAGCTCCTCCTATTTGATTGGTTTCACTGAGCTGAGCCATCATAAGGTTAAGAACGGTGTCTGTTTCATCTTACCCCAAGTTCCCCTAAATGACGAGTTTAGAGATAAAGCACCCGAGCAGCTACAATTTTTTTCAATTTTATTTACTTGTCGTAATCACTTGAAACAATGACATAATAGATAAAAAACACTGTAAAAACATAAAAACAGAATAAACACGCTGACCTATACATGATTATAAGTTATAATGGTTTAATTTAATAATTTACACCTAGAATTAGCGCGGGGCCTATGAAAGTGCGGGGCCCACTGTGGCCGCATAGGTTGCAGTGGCCTAAGACCGGCCCTGCAGGGGAGCCCACACACGTGCCGTGGGAGCAGCACACGCACAACCCTGTGGGAGCAATTCACCCCAAGGAGCGCCACCGGTTCGCAGTGTCCCCCTGGTGTGGGATGAAGACAGCAGGCGTAGCTGAAATGCAGCAGGCTTGGGACAGCAAGTCGCCTAGCAAGGCCTCGCCGGGGACATTTCCCCGGACAGACAGGACCCGGAAGGTAAGTTCCTTGCTTGCCAGCAACCGGCCCTGCAGGGCCGCATGTGTTTGGTGTTTAGCAGGCAGGGGCTGCCCGGATCCGCGTCGGTGGCAGGCGCATGTCGATCCGCAGCGCTTTGTTGATGCGGTGGCAGCAGGAAGAACTGCTGAGAAGGAGACGATGCAACACAAAGAGCCAGCATGTCGCCGCACCAGGAAGAAAGGAGCCAAAATGGCCACGGACGGGAAGTCCCTCCCAGTGACAGGCACAGGACTGGATGGTGTGTCTTGTGTGCCCTCTGATAAGGAGGTGGGACCAAGGAATGTCCGTCTCGTGCCAGGGAAGAACCCGATTGGGCCAGAAGAAAGGGCCCACGGGAAGTAGCCAGTGTGTGTAGCTGACGGACAGGTAAGCCCACCGCCGGCTGTCTTCCTGTCTTTGCCTGGGGCCCTGCGTGAGTTGGAGGAGTGCCTTCAGCCAGTAGGGCCTTTATCACAGGTGCTGCTTGCCCTCTGGGCGGAGTTGCTGCAACTGGAGAAGAAGGTGGTCACGTCGGTGAAACTGCAGCGAGGTGCGACAGGATGGCGCAATGCTGGTGTCTTCACCCGGAGCGTGACGGCGGGGACAGTGAGTGAAGCCGACCCCATAAAGCATACAGGAGGTCCCACCGAAAAGGCCCGTGAAATACATGATCGGAACCAAGTAGGGGGATCTCCGACAGTGGACGCGGAGCTGAGAGCTGTGCGCGAGGCGAGGGGAGAAAGACCAAGAGGGCTGGCAGGACGGGGGCTGATGAGTGCCCTGGGTCCTAGCGTCCTACACCCCGAGCCAGCAGCGGTCTCGCGTCAGTCTATAGGGGCGCAGGTGGGATTGGATCTGTGCGTTTGCCATGCGCAGACCCAGACCGTCATGGTGTCCAAGAGAAAGAGGAGGAATCGAAGGAAGAGAGCTGGTTCCTCCAATAGGAAGGGATGTGATGCTGGGTGCTCACGTCCAGAGAAGGGACGCCCTCTGCGGAGGCAGAGGGAAACCCCAAAGCTGGCTGAGGTGACGGGGGCATGTGCGGTCCCATCCGATGTCCCAACATTGGGGTCACGGAGGTCTCAAAAAGGGGGGCCGAGGTAGCAAGCACCGGGGTGTTGGTCAGAGGGGGGAGTGTTGCCCACGTATGACACAAGGAGACGCAGAGTGGCAGCGTCAGTGCAATGTCTCCGCTCCTTGTTCTTCCATCCATCCATCTATCCTCTTCCGCTTATCCGAGGTCGGGTCGCGGGGGCAGCAGCTTGAGCAGAGATGCCCACACTTCCCTCTCCCCGGCCACTTCTTCTAGCTCTTCTGGGAGAATCCCGAGGCGTTCCCAGGCCAGCCGGGACACATAGTCCCTCCAGCGTGTCCTGGGTCTTCCCCGGGGCCTCCTCCCGGTTGGACGTGCCCGGAACACCTCACCAGGGAGGCGTCCAGGAGGCATCCTGATCAGATGCCCGAGCCACCTCATCTGACTCCTCTCGATGCGGAGGAGCAGCGGCTCTACTCTGAGCCCCTCCCGGATGACTGAGCTTTTCACCCTGTCTTTAAGGGAGAGCCCAGACACCCTGCGGAGGAAACTCATTTCAGCCGCTTGTATTCGCGATCTCGTTCTTTCGGTCACTACCCATAGCTCATGACCATAGGTGAGGGTAGGAACATAGATCGACTGGTAAATTGAGAGCTTTGCCTTATGGCTCAGCTCCTTTTTCACCACGACAGACCGATGCAGAGCCCGCATCACTGCGGACGCCGCACCAATCCGCCTGTCGATCTCACGCTCCATTCTTCCCTCACTCGTGAACAAGACCCCAAGATACTTGAACTCCTCCACTTGAGCCAGGATTTCGCTCCCAACCCTGAGAGGGCACTCCACCCTTTTCCAGCTGAGGACCATGGTCTCGGATTTGGAGGTGCTGATTCCCATCCCAGCCGCTTCACACTCAGCTGCGAACCGATCCAGAGAGATCACGGCCTGATGAAGCAAACAGGACAACATCATCTGCAAAAAGCAGTGACCCAATCCTGAGTCCACCAAACTGGACCCCCTCAACACCCTGGCTGCTCCTAGAAATTCTGTCCATAAAAGTTATGAACAGAATCGGTGACAATGGGCAGCCCTGGCGGAGTCCAACTCTCACTGGAAACGGGTTCAACTTACTGCCGGCAATGCGGACCAAGCTCTGACACCGGTTGTACAGGGACCGAACCGCCCTTATCAGGGGGTCCAGTACTCCATACTCCCGGAGCACCCCCCACAGGATTCCCCGAGGGACACGGTCGAACTCCTTTTCCAAGTCCACAAAACACATGTAGACTGGTTGGGCGATCTCCCATGCACCCTCCAGGACCCTGCTAAGGGTGTAGAGCTGGTCCACTGTTCCGCGACCAGGACGAAAACCACACTGTTCCTCCTGAATCCGAGGTTCGACTGTCCGACGGACCCTCCTCCAGGGAGGCTGAGGAGTGTGATCCCTCTGTAGTTGGAACACACCCTCCGGTCCCCCTTCTTAAAGAGGGGGACCACCACCCCGGTCTGCCAATCCAGAGGCACTGTCCCTGATGTCCATGTGATGTTGTAGAGACGTGTCAACCAAGACAGCCCTACAACATCCAGAGCCTTTAGGAACTCCGGGCGTATCTCATCCACCCCCGGGGTCCTGCCACCAAGGAGTTTTTTGACCACCTCGGTGACCTCAGTCCCAGAGATGGGGGAGCTCCTTGTTCTTATTTATATTTTGCAGGACCAGGCCCTGGAGTGGAGTATGTCAGCTTCCTGCCGTGGAAGACCTGCCCTAGGGGTCTCAGCTTATGGTGGGGTACTGTGGCAAGTGGCTGGGGGTGGTACCCAGCCAGGACGCCCAAGAGGACCAGAGGAGGCGCGACCGCCCTGATTGCTGTGGGGACCACGGGTGCAGAGCTTTGAAGCTCAACCCTGTAGGGGCCCATGGTCACCACCAGGGGGCGCCCCAATGTCTGGAGAGCCCTGGACCTCAGCACTTCCATCACACCAGGAAGTGCTGGGGGGAAGAGGAGCAGGGACACCAGGAGTGCTTCTGGGGATGCAGCCGGCACTTCGGAGATTGCCGGAGCACACCTGGAGCACATCCAGGTGACAATAAAAGGGGCCGCCTCCCTTCATTCAAGGCTAGAGTCGGGTGGAAGAGGAGGAGGTCTCTGGAGGAGGCAAGGAGGCGGCCTGAAGTGAGGGAGAAGGCATTTTATTGAGGGCCTGGACTTTTGGAGTGATTAGTGCTGCAGCACTGGGTAGTGTGTATTCAACCATTTTATAAACTGTAAATAAACGTGTGTTGGGTGACAAAATGATGTCCGCCTGTCTGTGTCCGGGCTGCTTCCCCCAGCATATAGTGAAGACTTCTAGGTGATTAATGAACTAGACAGTGTCTAAAATCCATCTGTCTGTTTTCAAAAGAAAGAAACCCAAATCAGGGTTTTTTTGGGGAGTGGAACTTATCCCAGAAGCATGGAATGCAAGGCATGACCCAAGTTTCATTGGGATCCAGTCCATAGCATGATGAAGTCTCTCAAAAGGAGATAATGTAGAGTCTCCAATCAACCTAATAGGCTGGAATGTTTGAGGAAGATCAGAGTGCTCAGAGGACGTGTTTAGAATCCAAGCAGTCAGTGACAGGGTTGGGATTCTATCCTTGAGGTAGCTAACCATTGCACCACCTCAGTTTGCAATATTACACACACACACAAATAATGTGATTCTCATGGTGCTAGGGCAGGGGTACACATAGAAGTAAAGCTCTACTAGAACCCTCCATTTAGTTACTGTCCTTATACTTTCTGTCCAAGTTGCCTTCTTCAGGTCTTAAGGGAACCAATTTAAATTGTGCACCAAAGGAGGTTTTAAGGGTGCACAGGAATTCAAATACATCTCTGCTTATACTCCAGACCAAATATCCAACCTGAAGAAGGCAACTAGCTTCTACCTTGTCTCCACCCTAACACATAAGCTCACTTATCAACTTTGATGGACATCTCATGTCAGGACTAACTTCCTCCATAAGGATATCACTGTAGAAGAGTGCATTGAGGCACATCTGAAAGCAATTTCTCTTCAACACATTCTCCCACTGTGTAATGCTTCACATTCAGTGAGTGTGTTTACATGCACACACAAAGCTGAGATAATGTAACCTGGTTAAGGTAGAAACCTGTTACTTCAAAATCCACATTTACATGGGCAAGTTTGCTCCTAGAGTTCTCATTTTTCTCATACGCTCCGTGACGTCATTAAACTGTGAAAAAAAAAAGATTAAAATGTCATCATCAGCTGCCGTGAATCCAAAAACAAGCATGAAACCTATGATCATTTTCTTGTATTCCATAAATATTCTTAGACCTTGATGTGTAGTGCAGTAAATACTATACATCTCATTTTTACATCCTCGACCCGAGCCGAGTCATTGATGATTCACAGTATAAACACTGGTCTCTGTGTCACCTGATCAAGTTGTTGCCTTGCATTGCGTTAATCATTACTTTAAAAAGTAATTGGACTATGTAACGTGTGTTACTTTTAACATGTTAACACACACACTGCTCCAGATATTTATCAATTTCTAAAATACTAAGATTATTTCAAACAGGATAAGGAATAATGTGATCACCCCAACATTTGCCTCAGGAAATTTATCTTGTAGATGATCCTACTTGTGGTTGCTGAAAGTGTGTGTGAAGCTAAGCAGGTAAACAGAGTGCAACAGACGTGCACAGACTAGAAAATCCTTTACTGGTTAAGGGTTTACATTCCAAATAACCAGGTTACACACGGAGAAATTTATGTCTGTTAATCAGATTTCCTCAGAGACCCTGTTTCTCTAACTGGAATATGGGTTTACATGGCATTATGTAAACCAGGTTTCTGTGAATAACTGGGTTACTAAAGGGTATGTAAATGCATTCACTGCCTAGTCTGGTGAACTTATCAATTTGACCTGCCATTCTCAAAGTCTCTTCAAGCCTACTGTAATTTCACCAAAGATCACTTCAGAAGGCTAATGCTGCTGAAGGCATATAGTTTCACCTACCTCAATGCTTTTCATTTTACAGTGTATGTTAAAAAAAGAAAGAAGGACAGGAAAGAAAGAGAGACACCGATTGCTTTTAACAAATGTAATTCAGTGAAGTTAGTGGGAGTTTCCGACTTCCCGTGCACATTTTGTTTTGTTAGTTTTGTTATCTGTGAGTGTGCTGGAGAGAAGCTATGCCATGTGCATATTTAGGAGTATGTTTTGTTCAGGATCCTTCAAAGCAGATTCTTGGAGCAGTATCCCTTTGCAAGTATTCTTGTGAAACACATACTTTGGGCTGACTACTTGTTCTTGTGAGAAATACATATAAACCAAGAAACACTCCCCCGAGGTTGTTGCTGTCATTGCAGTCGTCATAAGTCAAAGTGGCAATTATCACATTAGGCAGGTAGGCCTACATCATAATGGTCATTTTAGCATCTGTCCATTTTCCAACCCACTGAATCCAAACACAGGGTCACGGGGGTCTGCTGGAACCAATCCCAGCCAACACAGGGCACAAGGCAGGAACCAATCCTGGGCAGGGTGCCAACCCACCACAGGACACACACAAACACACCCACACACCAAGCACACACTAGGGCCAATTTAGAATTGCCAATCCACCTAACCTGCATGTCTTTGGACTGTGGGAGGAAACCGGAGCGCCCGGAGGAAACCCACGCAGACACGGGGAGAACATGCAAACTCCACGCAGGGAAGACCCGGGAAGCGAACCCGGGTCTCCTAACTGCGAGGCAGCAGCGCTACCACTGTGCCACCGTGCCTCCCTCATTTTAGCATGTACTCTATAAATTGTGGGCTACTTTTTCATGTTACATATATGTAAATTGGTTTCATAAAGTATTCAGAGCCATTCAATCAATGTACACTTTCTGTAGTAAATATAGTCTTTGGTAAATTTGCTGTTTCTGCCCATGAATCTACACTTAATAAATCATAATGACATGGTCAAAACATATTATCAGAAAAGTTAGCAAATTTATTAAAAAAATAAAACTGAAATCTCTCATTTATAGAAGAAAGGGCAGAGGTTTTAAGAAGTGCTTTTGAGTTTCAGAAGCTTGATGATCAGATTCTTAAAGTACTTCACCAATGAGTTATATTACCTACGGTAGTGGTCATCCAGCCCACCCAACTGTACACTCATATGGAATATAAGCTTGTTTAATTATCATAAATACAAATTCATCATTCAGTGACCATGTATCTTCTAAGAGATCTTGCTGTGCAATTGAATTTTCTCCTTGTATGAGGCAAGCTGATATAGAAAATCTTGGGAAAGAAAGTTATTGACTTTAAAGTTTTGATCTGAATGGCACAGCATTAGCATGCTACAGACCCTAAATAAAAATGCCACAAATTGGAATGTGGAGGAATTCCCTAAAGTGAACAATCAATCTGAATCAAAAGAAGATGCTATTTCAGTGAAATATAAACGTAGACATTGTGAAATGCTAGGGGTCGCTGTTGCCCCTTTAAACCCAACAGACAGACGCTCAGGACACATGGTAAAAGCACTAATAAGATATTTAATTTCTTTTTCTTCTTTAACAGTGCCCTCAAGCACCATAGCCACAATAACACAAGTAAATACAATACACTAATCACAAGTCTCTTTCTCTATCTCTATCTCTATCTCCTCCACACCTCCCAGCAAGCTTTATCCACCTCCACCTGACTCTGGCTCGCTTGCTGGGTCTTCAGCGGTCCTTTATATAGTTTTTAACCCGGAAGTGCTGGCAAGTCACATGGGAGGAAGAACAGAAGCACTTCAGGGTCAAGAACTATATAAAGGACTGCTGAAGACCCAGCAAGCAAGCCAGAGTCAGATGGAGAATCCCAGTTCTTTAATCAGTCTAAACGTACTTTGGGGCTTCTGTCCTTAACCCCAGGTTCTCTTGCAGTGTCCCCTGGCGGTACCCACGGTACGCAGCAGGGCTGTGGTATAAAACCACATGTCCCATGGTGCCCTGGGCAACGCTACACTGCAGGGAAGCTGCCATCTAACGTCCTTGGGGAATTATTATCTAAAAGCAGTTGCCTTCCCCCATCCTTCAATTCTATGGGCATCCCGGCTGGGTTGAGCTGCCGGCCGTCTATTACAACATTTAATTGATACTGGAGACACTCATGAGATCTCATAGCATTAGTAGCGCTGACTCTAAATCAGTTTCCTCTCCCAGGTAGAGTAAATCTCCTTCTGACTATCCATTCATTTGAAGTTGTCTTAAGAAAGCAGTGATTCATTACTTGTAAGAAACCAGTTTTCTTTTTCAGATATTAATTGCAAAATGAAACTTTGTAGTATTTTCACTTGTGATTGTTTTGACTTTTATTTCAGTTTAACCATTTTCACTTCATTACAATTTAGCTATCTTCTATACCATTAACTGTTTTCACTTCATAACTTAGTGTTACATAAAAAGTTAAGCAATAAACTGATTTTATTTAAATTTTACAAGCGGTGCCCATAGGCTGTAGGAACATTAGGTACCACTGGACCAAAGTTTTCCAATTTCAAACTCAGATCATGGATTGCTACCATGGTTGTAAGTTTTCCTTTAGAATTATTTTCCATATTCAGACTGAATAGCTTTTCAAATACTGTTAATGTAACCTTTTCCTGCACTTGTATATCCTGTAGCCAATGAGCAGCAGTACAACAAAAGTGACAATGAAAAAGACAATTACTGCTGTTTCTTCATTTCTCAGGTCTGAAGCCCATCTCCTGCCTTTGTTCTAGGTTTTTAAGTTACTTCTCTGTCGGTTTCCAACTCAAGAATAGCCTTCTATATTTAGCAAATCAGTGTCTTAATTTAAGAAATAAGAAGTGCTTTTAACAAGTTGCTAGTTTGTGCTCTTTATGCTCTACTCATGCTGGGCCTGTGATGGCCACTCTGGTGTACCTTTAACATTAAGACAGCCTTGGCTTATGTATCTAGGTAGCTATAAATGGCAGGAGTTTTCCCTTATTTTGTTTTATTTTTATTTTTTTTCATTATTGTAATAGGAAGATTTTTTAAGGTGATTACTCTGCAGAAGTAAGTTTTTCTTCTCTCATTTGATAATTAGTGAGAATTTTTCCTGATTCAAATACACAATTTTTTTCCATCATGTGGTGCAATTGCCAGGCCAAAAGAAAATGTTACCAGGAGTGTGATCATCAGGCCAGCTTTACCGGGAAGATTTTAAGCAGGATTGGAGAAGTTAGTGTCTTTTTGCAATAATGTACTAACTCCAGAGGAGGAAGTTTAACCTTCACCAGACTCCAACCATTGGTATACCCATTAAAAGAGTGCCTGGCATGCTAGCAGAAGTAAGATGTGAGAGAAGGAGCAGGAGGTGTCATGAATCAAGGAGAATATTTTAATGAAGTCCCAATGAAGCATCTCAAGGCAATTATGGAGTATGCTCTAAACTGTCCTTTATAGTTAAACATGCCAAATTATAACAAAAAGCCCTCAAGAAGAAAAGTCTGTCAACCTTTGGCTTGAAGTAAAAAGGGCAAGAAGAGAATCTTTATTAATAAAATATTTTTTTGCAAAAATGCTCTGAAACAAAGGAAACTCCAAAGAGCACAAAATACACTGAAGGAGCTGCCTAAAATAGTTAATCCAATAGCAAACAAGACCTAATACCAAATATGAGAGAATGGTTAAAACAGAGCAAAAGGTCAAAAAATCCAAGAACACCATAAACAATTTGCACTGAAAGGCAGAACTCACCAATACCACAAACAGCATTCAATGTACAACAAGGGACTGTGTGTTACCTCAGTCTTTATAGAGTGGAGTACAGTCCCTTGACGAAAATGCACAGGTGACCCCACCTCTTAAGGAAACATCCACAAAGTACAAGGAATACAGAAGAAGCATAGACACATACACATTAAATAATACACAAAACTAATTAAAAACACAAAATAATGCAACAATTAACATTCGTACTGTAACAATATTTACACAAACATATGAATTACATGCTTGCAAAAAGACATAAAAGATGATTTTGAACACCAGCCAAGGGAGAAACCCTGGCTGAAACATAATAGGAGAAAGAAGGAGAGCAAGACAGAGAATGAGACAGTCATATAAAAAGGAGGATGTTATAGTGGCTCCCATCAATGTGCTAACACTTTATATTGTAGGTTATTGGTGTTAAATATTTTTACTTTTTTCAGTTGTTTTCACTTTGCTTTCTTCAGATGTTTTGTTTTCTAACAAGGACAACATTGTCAACTGATAATTACTTTTATTTAATTTCTTTCTATTGTTGCTAAGTTTAACTCACTGTGCAAATACTCAAATAAAAACTGGAGTATGGGCCCAAGCAAATAATGGTTTCCTACAAGCTAACTTGTCTCTCTATTATAAAAGAAAATCTTGAGACAAGACTATTGCCAAGAGATTTTTTCAAGTCCCACCCTCCTCTCAACCATTTTCAACCACATCCATGGTCCTCTCACCTCTCATTTGTGTGAATGCTTTTGTTAGACACGGTTCCTGCGCTCTCAGCTCTTATAAATTTTTATGTTTTCCTCACTTTAAGTTCCCAATAAAAGAAGAGTTATTATGTCAAAATCTTATTGAAGAATTTCATCCCAAAGGGTTATCAACAGAAGAAATGAGTAAATGGGCAATCCTAGCACCGAGAAACAAATTAACACGAAAATTGTTGATTGTTTACATGGCAAATGGGTTAAATGTGTATCAATAGACTATGTTGACTATGCTGAAACAGTTGGTGGTGATGGTTTGGAAGATGAAAACATCAACTTACAGTATCCCATAGAATATATACAACCATTAACACCGTCCGGTCTTTCACCAGCCAAATTACTGTTGAAAGAAGGATATATCGTAATGTTATTGTGTAATTTAAGTCTGAGTGATGGGCTATGCAATAACAGACAACAAGAAAGGTAATGCAGTACATCTTCCGTGGATAACATTAGACACCAAAGGAGATCTTGATATGCCATTCATATTAAAATGTTTACAGTTTCCCGCGAGAATAGCTTTTGCTATGACAATTAACAAATCACAGGGACAAACATTAGAGAAAATCGGTTTATTTATTAGAGAGAAAGAAACGATATTCACTAACGGGCAGTTATACGTTGCGTTGTCACAATGTTAAGTCCAAACACGGAATCAAAATTCAATGCGATATTGACGAAAAGTTAATTCAAAAAATAGTTTTTGCTGAAGTTTTTACAGTAAAACTGTAAGTTTAAAAAGTATTTGCATGTTAATTTCAAAGCCAAACAGAATGAAAACATATAACGCAATGAATACCTCTAATGCAACATGAAACATAATCTTCTTTCAATTTATTACGTTTTACTATTTTTTACTATGGCTAATTACTCGCTGTAATGTAAAATAATTAGTTCTATTATGCATATGTAACAATTCCCATGAAAATAACAATCAAATTGTACTTCTGCTCCCCCATATGTGAGCAGCAAATCCAAGAAGTGGCTAGCACGTAGCGGCCGCCCGGGGGTTAGCGAGCAAAGTGAGCAGCGGGCAGATCCCCCTAGTATTTTAGAATTACAATGAGGCTATGTAATTGAAAATTTACTTCTTGTTAAGTCTTACTTCCAAAGAAATATGCCATTAGGGTTGCTGAGATGTCCTAAGTGTTCTTAGATTTCCTCTGGTAATCCAAACAAGCTATGCAGATATTTATTTACCACATTCAATACTTACCTCCTTGGGACAAACTAAAGTAGAGCACTTTTTAGAGATCCATTTTCAGTTCGACATTAAAGAGTCTTTTTCTATTCATCAATCTCAAAGGAGCCAAATTAAATCATCTGTGATTAGTGTTTTATAGCAATAAAATGTGAAACTGGAAAAACTTTATATAGGTAATGTTTACTCAAATAATTCATTATATATGATAATATGTTTTGTCACAGAATCAGTTGAATAGCTTTAATTCTAAAATATGGTGTACAAAGTAAACACTAGTCTAAATTAACTGCACAGCAGTTTTGTTGCCTTGAAACATTTGAGTGACACAGCAAAAAAAAAATGGTTGTAGAGTCACTGGCTGGAAGTCTTTGTGCTACACTTGTTCTTTTCCAAGTAATGCAACATCCTTGGATGACTAGCAACCCCTAGTGGCAACATTCCATATTATAACAAATGAGTGAGAAAAGGTGCAACAGTGTCATTGGCCAGCACACAAGGCAAACCAGTTCACTGTTTCTTTTCAACTGAACAACCAAGGCAGGGTTGGCTTTGTTCACATGGCAATGCATATTTACATGGCTCACTAACTACCTAAGGTACACATTTGACTGTGAGCAATAGTTCAGACCACTGTCATCTTGAGGAGCTGTGACTGTATGATAGTAATAGTAATGGAAATCAACCGCACTATAAAAGAAGCTGTTAACCAAAATATTTTGATATTGAATGGGAGATAGCATGAGCACCAGGCATGCCAAAGTAAAAAAAAAAAAAAATTGACATACGCAATAATTGCTGCTGAGTTGTCAACACATTAGTAATGACAAGATAAAAGATAAATGCACAGCATTGTGGCATAAAAGCTCTAAAACAACAAAGGCCTTCTTGGCTCATTACACAATTATTGGCTCCACTCACTTGTATTCATTTAGTTATTCACATCTGTCCACTCACTCATGAATATTTGTGAGTAACTACTGTACTGTATATAAAACACAAACTAGCTCCTAGAGAGTAAACAAGACTAATGACTGGTCAAGAGATCTTCAATTCAAAAGTACAGTGTTATGAGAATCCCTTTCCTGTTCATGTTATACTCTGGTACTTCTGGGAGTAACTATTACTATTTTATCAAAAAATGCATGTAGAAGATACATCCTTTATCTAGTACTTTTCTTAATACTCAAAGTGCTTTACATAGTTAGTGGAGAGCCACTTCAACCACCACCAATGTGCAGTGTCCACCTGAATGATGTGATGGCAACCATTTCTGTGGCTGGACACTCACCACATTTTAGCTATTAGGTGGTGAAATGATGAGAGGGAGAGAGATAGCCAGTTATAGACAGAGGATGATCAGGGAGCCAGAATGATAAGCCTGTGCTGGGCAACTTAGCCAAGACATGAGGAAGCACCCTACGCTTTAAGGAGTGTTTTATACATTTTGAGCTTATGATTGGATAAGCAAAAATTAGTTTCAACAACTATATTTGTTGAAACTAACATACTCTTGTGTAAAGAAAATTAATAAATGAATTAAAATTATAGTAAACTTACTTTTTTTTTCTAATTTCTTATCTTTAATTTTGAGCAACAAAAAGATACCCTGCTAAAACATAAGTCTGAATGCTAGACACACATTGACCAGAAAAAAAGGTAAAGATCATTAAGGTTTGTCAGTTTCTTAAATAAGCTAGGAAAATCATCCCTACATTGTCCTGTTCAGCTTATGCTTCCAGTTGATGTTGCTAATCCACTTCTTCAATGGTGGGGCCCTGTGAAGCAAACCCTGAGTCCACCTTTGTTCCATAATCCCCAGTCATACTACCTGGCATTGACCCCTGGTACAGTTTAGTGATGATGGGACTACAAATTTTCTCTAGCTCTTTCAAGCGATGATCAAATTCTTCCTTGTCTGCTAGTTGGTTGTTTTCAAGCCAAGTCATATTTTGGTTGCATTTATCCACAATCATCTTCTTGTCATCTTTGCTAATCTTGCCAGCCATGTTCTCTTCTTCCACAATACTCTTCATGTTGAAGGCATAAGATTCCAAAGAGTTTTTTGCTGCAATCTTGTCCCTTTGGGCGTCATCATCTGCCTTGTACTTTACAGCATCCTGCACCATCTTCTCAATTTCCTCTTTGCTCAGTCGACCCTTGTCGTTGGTAATGGTGATTTTGTTTTCCTTGCCTGTACTCTTGTCCATTGCCAACACATTGAGAATGCCATTGGCATCGATATCAAAGGTCACCTCAATCTGTGGAACACCTCGTGGAGCTGGGGGAATGCCAGTCAACTGAAACTTCCCTAAAAGATTATTGTCTTTTGTCATGGCCCGTTCTCCTTCATACACTTGAATAAGAACACCTGGCTGGTTGTCAGAGTAGGTAGTGAAGGTCTGCGTTTGCTTGGTGGGGATGGTTGTATTGCGTTTGATAAGGGCAGTCATGACACCTCCAGCGGTCTCTATTCCCAAAGAGAGAGGAGCAACATCTAACAATAGAAGATCTTGCACATTTTCAGAGGTATCCCCTATCAGGATGGCTGCCTGTACAGAAGCTCCATATGCAACAGCTTCGTCAGGGTTGATGCTTTTATTCAGTTCTCTGCCATGGAAAAAGTCTTGAAGCAGCTTTTGAATTTTTGGGATGCGAGTTGAGCCACCAACCAGGACAATGTCATGAATCTGAGACTTGTCCATTTTGGCATCTCTTAGAGCTTTGTCCACTGGCTCCAATGTGCCTCTGAAAAGGTCAGAATTTATCTCCTCAAAGCGTGCCCTGGTGATGGAAGTATAGAAGTCAACGCCTTCACACATTGAGTCTATTTCAATACTGGCTTGAGTGCTGGATGAGAGGGTCCTCTTAGCTCTTTCACATGATGTTCTCAGTCTCCGCAGTGCTCTTTTGTTCTGGCCAATGTCCTTTTTGTATTTCCTCTTGAATTCTTCAATGAAATGGTTCACCATACGGTTGTCAAAGTCCTCTCCTCCCAAATGAGTGTCTCCAGCTGTGGCTTTCACCTCAAAAATCCCATCTTCAATGGTAAGGATAGATACATCAAAGGTGCCTCCACCTAAGTCAAAGATCAAGACATTACGCTCCCCTCTTCTGCCCTTGTCTAATCCATAGGCAATAGCAGCGGCTGTGGGTTCATTGATAATTCTCAACACATTTAGCCCAGCGATTACACCTGCATCTTTAGTGGCCTGACGTTGAGAATCGTTGAAGTAGGCAGGGACTGTGATGACAGCATTTATGACTTTCTGACCTAGATATGCTTCTGCAATCTCTTTCATCTTGGACAGGACCATAGAAGAGATTTCTTCTGGATAAAAGGTTTTTGTCTCCCCTTTGTACAGCACTTGGACTCTGGGCTTCCCTCCATCATTGACCACCTTGAATGGCCAGAGCTTCATGTCAGATTGAACTACTTCATCATTATATTTTCTTCCAATCAGTCGCTTTGCATCAAAGATGGTGTTATTAGGGTTCATGGCTACTTGATTTTTAGCAGCATCTCCTATGAGTCTTTCTGTGTCTGTAAAGGCCACATAGCTGGGGGTGGTTCTGTTACCCTGGTCATTAGCAATGATCTCTACTTTGCCATGCTGAAACACTCCAACACATGAATAAGTAGTGCCCAGATCAATGCCAATGGATATTCCTCTAGTGGTACACATTTTGCCTCAGTGTTTAGCGTACAATTGCTGAAAAAAAAATGCAATTCAATTAGACATGTAGCAGTGACACAATGTGACATTAAATACCTTTATAAATGCTACTCTTCAGGTTAAATACACACTCACAACTGCTGACAGAAAATAATACATCTCAATGGCTTATTCACATTCATTTTACGATAAAGACTACTTCTGAGTAAGAACTCAACTACCAATTTATACATACTTTAACATTCAAAGACTTCTGTGGAAGCAGAGAGCAAAGCTAACGACGACTATTAAATGAATAAATATACCACCTCAATTTTTTAAATTCAGGAGAGTATCGAGTGCTAAATGCATATCAGTGGGCACACACAACAATTCCAAGCAATAAATGTGCCCCACAGCATGTTTTGGCCTGTGGGTCAAAAAACTCAAACCCTCTATCTTCCAAGACCCTTCTCTGTTCTTCCAACTTCCTCTCCACTTCCTCTTTTCTGGTGCTATACATCACAATGGCATTAGCAAATATTGTCAGTAGGGTCATCCAGGCACCACTGGGTGAAAAGTAGTACCCAAGCACCAGACCATCACATTTACAGATAATGCTTTACATAAAAAAAATCCAGGAAACACTTATTTCACTTTTCAAATATATTTAATTAATGATCCTGTGGTTTCATTCACCAGAAAATGACAAGTTATCCTTCAGTGCAAAACTTGGTTTTACATTTTCATGCTATATTCTGCAAAACAGGATATCAATTGCTTTAGTTCAAGTCTTTATAAATTGTTAAGGACACCACAAACCCCCTCCAGGATACGCAGAGTACAGAATATGATTAGATGGGTTCATGTTAAGGGATATTGCATTTTGAGATCCAAATGCAACACTGTATTCAAAGGTAGGAAGAGTCCCTTTGATTTTTGTAGTCATTCATCTGTTTTCCAAATCATTTAGTTCACAATGCAAGGTTTCAGTTTCTCCCAAAATGATACAAGGTTAGATCCAACTCTTGAGAGGGTGGTAGCCCATCATAGGACAAACTACAATGTCTAACATACACATACTCATTCATCAGAGTTTTAGGTAACGCAGTGCAAAGTAATACATTACTCTATTCTAATTATATTACCCAGTAACTAGATAGAATAATTAGAAACATTTATATAAGAACAGGCCAACTGGATAGAATAATTAGAAACATTTATATAAGAACAGGCCAACTAGATAGAATAATTAGAAACATTTATATAAGAACAGGCCATTCAGCCCAATAAAGCTTGCCAGACCTACTGTATGTACTTAATTCCTCCAAAATAACATCAAGTCTAATTTTGAAAGTGACTAAAGTCCTCTCTACTGAACTACTTGTTAAATTATTCCATGCATCTATAGTTCTCTGTGTGAAGAAAACTTACTTGTGCAAAATTTGCCCTGAACAAGCTTCCAAATAAAATTACATCATAACCATACAGTTACAGATTTAACTAGATTTTTGATACTTGCATTACATATTACACTTGCATTAACTACTTGAGGACTCCTTTCTTTGGCAAATTTCTGTCTTAGTCATTCATAGCTGATATGTTTTGTAAATCTGGGAATGGTAACTAGCTTATATTCTGTTTTGAGTTTTTCACTTGTGGAAATCAAATTTGTAGCCTTGCTACCAAGCAGTTCCCAGACAGATGTTACTCGATTATGTTGAGCTCTCGATAAAAGCATCTACTAAGCAAATCTGTCTATTATAAAAGAAAATCTTGAGACGAGACGAGACGAGACTATTGGCAAGAGATTTTTTTCAAGTCCTGCACTCCTCTCAACCATTTCTGGTTAACGGCCCATGACCACGGTCCTCTCACCTCTCATTCATGTGAATACTTTTGTCAGACACAGTTCCTGCACTCTCAGCTCTTATAAATTTTTACGTTTTCCTCACTTTAAGTTCCCAATAAAAGAAGACTTATTATGTCCAAATCTTATTTAAGAATTTCATCCTGAAGCGTTATCAACATAAGAATTGAGTACATGGGCAATCCTAGCACAGAGAAACGATGAAGTCAAGCGAATTAACGCGGACATTGACGTTAAATGTGTATCAATAGACTATGCTGAAACAGTTGGTGATGATGGTGCAGAAGATAAAAACATCAACTTACAATATCCCATACAATATCTAAGACCGTCCGGTCTTCCACTGGCCAAATTACTGTTGAAAAAAGGATGTATCATAATGTTATTGTGTCATTTATGTTTGAGTGATGGGCTATAGGACAAGATTAGTTGTTTTCAAAATTGATCAACCAATTCTGACATGTAAAATTTTAACAGACAAAGTTTAAAAAGTAGTTGTTAATTTCAAAGCCAAACAGAACGAAAACGTATAACAAAACGAATACCGCTAATGCAACATGAAACATAATTTTCTTTCAATTTATTACGTTTTACTATTTTTTACTATGCAACTATTTTTAATGTAATGCATATGTAACAATTCCCATGAAAATAACAATCTGTTTAAATTGTACATCTGCCTATATGTGAGCGGCATAGCACCCACCTGGGGGTTGACAAGCAAATCGAGCAGGGGGCAGAGCCCCCTAGTAACTTTAAATGTAAATACTGTAGTGTGTTTCTGAAGCAAATAATATATAAATGTTGTAAGTGTCTTGGCGGTCATTCACAGAATTTTTGGAGGAGTCAAGTGGTTACTTGATCTGTATCCCCTACTCTATTTGCACTACACGTGAGCTCTGCTTTTATGTGGGCATAAAGTACATTGAATTTTACTACATAATCAGGTCTATATCAGGGATGGGTCTTATTTTCACAGCATCACATGATAGTTTATTACATATTGGAATTGTATTCCGGTCAGTAACTCTTTAAACTCAACTTAATTTTTGGCCATTTTCTGCCAACTTTTACTAAAATGGCTATAACATCATCATACTTCATTCAATATTCATGTACTTTGCCTCAAAATAAAAGTCAAACTTTTCTCCTTTAGAATTTTTACACCTGGAAAATGGCAAAATTCAGTAATGTTTCTTACCAAGAAATCCACTTTGAATGCTATTTTTATTTCCACAGTTGTTGGAATAAGCTTTCAAACACTATAAAAACATCAAATGTAAGTGAATGTGTCAGAAACACCCAGAAAAAGGTGACAAGTTATCGTTCAGTTAGCCATCAATTCTTTAACTCAGCAGTCCTCAACCACCAGGCCACACTTTTTATTTTATTATATTTTATTGACTATTGGATTCTGCAGGGTGTTTCATATTGAAAAATGACCAGATCATCTCTGTAGAACAGTGACTGTGATCTGTTGTTTATGTACCTTGACAGCCACTGTAGTTAAGAAAGTAGGAGGGGTGGTATTAAATCAAATCTGGGTGTGCATGCAGATTGATTTGTTTGTGAAGCACAGCCACTCACACTCACTAAACTCAGTAACAAATGAGGCTTTGCCTAAAACATAATACTCATAACGTTACTTTTTACAAGGTGAGGCACAGTCCATCGCATGTCCATTCACACAGAAAGGAACATTTGCAATCTGCATGAATCTGCATGAAGAAAGAAATGGGTATTTAGGGAAAACCCACACAAAAATGAGGAGAATAGGTAAACAAAGTGAGTGGAACTCAAACCTGAAACTATGAGGAAGCACCACTAACCACTCCTTAATGTACATGAAGTTTAATGTATTTAAACAGTAATAAAAATGATACATACCTTCACACAACTAAAGAACAGACTCTCAGATCAGTGATGATGTAATTTATATCCTTCAGACAACTCAACTTCTAATGTTAATCCCACCTTCTGATGTTTAGGAAATAACTAAAATGAGAGAGAAAAGCAGACATAGAGGAATAATCCTGTTTGCCATTTTCTTTACAGTAAAGCTCTCATTAAGCAGCCACTTAGATACAGACATGTCCCTTACCTCTAATACCATCAAGTGCAAAGTAGACTCCAGAATGGGCAACATATGAAATGAAGCTCAACACAAGCATGATGAATCTGACATCTATGAGCTATAAACATCAAATGTAAGTGAATGTGTCAGAAACAGCCAGAAAAAAAATTGTTAGTCACTACAGATCCAGTGACAAGTTATCGTTCAGTTAGTTCAGTTGTGGCATGGATCGTGGACTATCTTAAAGACAGACCTCAGTATGTGCATCTGCACGTCTGACATTGTGGTCAGCAACACAGGAGCGCCACAAGGGACTGTACTTTCTCCGGTCCTGTTCAGCCTATATACATCGGACTTCCAATACAACTCGGAGTCCTGCCCTGTGCAAAAGTTCGCTGATGACACTGCTATCGTGGGCTGTATCAGGAATGGGCTGGAGGAGGAGTATAGGGACCTAATCAATGACTTTGTTAAACGGTGCGACTCAAACCACCTACAACTGAACACCAGTAAAACCAAGGAGCTGGTGGTGAATTTTAGGAGGCCCAGACCGCTCATGGACCCTGTGATCATCAAAGGTGACTGTGTGCAGATGGTGCAGACCTATAAATATCTGGGAGTGCAGCTGGATGATAAATTAGACTGGACTGCCAATACTGATGCGCTGTGCAAGAAAGGACAGAGCCGACTATACTTCCTTAGAAGACTGGCGTCCTTCAACATCTGTAATAAGATTCTGCAGATGTTCTATCAGACAGTTGTGGCGAGCACCCTCTTCTACGCGGTGGTGTGCTGGGGAGGCAGCATTAAGAAGAAAGACGCCTCACGCCTGGACAAACTGGTGAGGAAGGCAGGCTCTATTGTTGGCATGGAACTGGACAGTTTAACATCTGTGGCAGAGCGAAGGGCGCTCAGCAGGCTCCTATCAATTATGGAGAATCCACTGCATCCACTAAACAGTATCATCTCCAGACAGAAGATCAGCTTCAGCGACAGACTGCTGTCACTCTCCTGCTCCACTGACAGATTGAGGAGATCGTTCTTCCCCCAAACTATGCGACTCTTCAATTCCACCCAGAGGGGTAAACGTTAACATTTAACATATACAAAGTTATTGTCTCTTTTTCAATTGCATTATTATCAATCTTTAATTAAATATTTATTGTATCTGTATGCTGCTGCTGGAGAATGTGAATTTCCCATTGGGATTAATAATCTATCTATCTATCTATCTATCTATCTATCTATCTATCTATCTATCTATCTATCTATCTATCTATCTATCTAAACATCTTGATTTGTATTCACAGCCAAAATGTCAACTAATTAAACAAACTTTTTCTATGTTTGATGTTTACTGTGTTTACAGTCATATCAGACTTGTTTTCTGCTTTGTTTTTCTTTTATGAATCTTTCTGATGGTGACTTCATTGAGTTGCCATTTTTAGATGGTTGTTTAATATATGTATGCTATCATTTTGTGCACATTGCTGCAACCAACCTGTCAAGTGATTTTATATGGACATAAGCGGTGACATCATCTTTTACATTAGTGACTGTTAGTGCTCTGGATCCAAGCTTTTATTTTGAACACTTTGCAAAAGAAAGTTACATTGTAGCCATGGGATTTCTAGAATTATCTTCAGTGTGGCTATTGCCAATGACATACATGGGAGACACATTTAAATATGCAGTACATGAGAAATTAACTCTACCAAGCCTTTGCTGTTGGATCCTTATCAACAGAAGATAAGTACATTTCTAACTTCAAAGGAACACAGAAAATTTGGACCAGCTGGAATGGCTCAGAACTAATACAATCTGAGTTTGTTAATGCCATTACACCAACACTTCACTCTAACTGGTACCATTGAACTGTTTTGTAGACTTCACTATTCGTGCCAGGACTTAATTAAGTGGTATTGAACTTACCTGCTTTTATAGCTCCAGAGAAAACTCAATTGGATTTAGGAAGAAGAATTGTAGTCTTCAAGTTAAGTTCAGTACAGCCACAGGGTTAAAGAATAATCCAGTATAAATATCAACAGCTAGCAATAATCAGGTAATAGTGAGATAAGATGAGAAGGAATGGAGTGAGCAAGCAAACAAAGGTCAGATTCAGATCAAGGCAGCAGCATTCTCAGGTCTTCTTTTTAAACATGTACTAGATAGATAGATAGATAGATAGATAGATAGATAGATAGATAGATAGATAGATAGATAGATAGATAGATAGATAGATAGATAGATAGATAGATAGATAGATAGATAGATAGATAGATAGATAGATAGATAGATAGATAGATAGATAGATAGATAGATAGATAGATAGATAGATAGATAGATAGATAGATAGATAGATAGATAGATAGATAGATAGATAGATAGATAGATAGATACTTTATTAATCCCAATGGGAAATTCACATAATTCACATACTAGAACTCAGTGACAGCCCCTAGCAACAATCAATCGTAAACCTGTGGCTCAATATAACATAAAAATTGCAGATAAAGTCACGTCCTTATAGAAGTGTCACGTACTTATAAAAGTGTTCTCATTGCAATGGAAATGTCTGTGTTACTGCTCACTTCTAAGAACACAGTAATGGAGCAACAGTTAGTCTCATTAGTCTCATGTTTTTACCTTTCTCCCGCACTATGCCAGCTTTTTTAACCCCTGAAAATGGTGATTTTTGAAAGTTCTCTCCAGAACCATAAACCTCTGAAAACAGCATCTTGGTGGTACATCGTGGATGGGTAAAAATAAAAAAATAAAAAAGTTTTGAAAATGTTAGCCTCTAATTACTCTCTGATTTGTTCCTGCTTATTGTGTAGCCCTTCCCTGAAAGGAATCCTGCTCAGTACAACATGTCGTTCCTTGGATGGTCATCCTTCATGGAGGAAAATTATATTCCAATATAGTGGGTACAGAGGAGTTGCTTTCCATAGCATTTGTTGCATTGCTTACCTTTGTGAATATAATTTTTTTTTGTAGTTTGAATACTGCATGCACATGCAAAATGCAATTAATTTATTGGTTGCTACAATTCTGTGATAAACCCTGTGGCTGATAACATTACCATCTCTTCAAGGATTTTTCCACCAATGTGCACATGCCCAGTGCAGGTGAGTGTCTATGTTATACACATTTTCATTCAATATTATGTACTCAAACATAATCTTGTAAACAATGTGCTAGTGTGGATGGAGATAATTTTCATTTATAAATGGCATTTTTAAATTAAAATTTAGAAATTTGGACATAGCCAAAGATATCTGTCAGCTCCAGCAGCCACACCACATCATTTCAGAAGAGGTCATCCACCTAAAACTAAGCATGTTTGGGCCTGGCTAGTATTTTGATTGGAGACCATTTAGGAAAGGGTTGGGTTGCTGCTGGTGTTGGTGAGCCCAGCAGGGAGTGTTTACCCTGTGGACTGAATGTGGATCCCAATGCCCCAGGTGTAGTGACAAGGACTCTGTACTATAAAATTGGTGCCATCCTATGGATGAGATGTAAATCCAAGGTCCTGACTCTCTTTGGACATAAAAGATCCCTGGGCATCCTTCATAAAGAGCAGGGTGTATCCCGATGTCCAGGCTAAATTGCCCTCAATGGCCTGGTCATTCTGGCCCACTAATCATCCCCTGCCTCTAACTGGCTATTTCTCACCCCTTTACCACCTAACAGCTAATGTGTGTGGTGAGCATACATACACATATACTATAGAATATAGAATTGTATATATATATACTAGCTGTCCCCTGCAGCTCCGCCCACATAGTAGTGAAACAGGAGAAACTTTAAAAATCAATTAAAAAAAAGTAATTCTGGCCAAGCAGAAGGTAGGCGCACTCCAACTTCAAATGCTGGCACTATATCTGATCGTGTTCAGCTCTGACAGGAGAGCATCCCCAGCGTGGGGAGAAAAGCATGTGGCCGTGATATCTCCAGCAATCAGCACCTACCCTCTGAAACACAACGTAGCTGTGATCTCTCTCTCAAAAACATCTTATGTTACTCCTTAACAATCTGCAGATGATAATGTGTGTTGAATAAACAGGTATCGCTAGCTAAGCTGAAGCAAGGTATGCTCCAACACATTGTGAGAGGTAGACTGACTTGAACAGAGGCTGGTGTGTGAGTGAGTAGGGCCCCACCACCCTCCCCTCGGCCTGCATCCTCTCTATCAGATTTGTGCAAAGAAATCTTTACCGCAAGTAAACTTTAATACTTAGCGCGATGAGGGAAGTCACGAAATCAACCCGAATGTTCAAGCAAATTATAGAAAAAAACCTGATCTAAGTCATTAAGTAGTTCTCTCATGAAAAGTGGACAGACAGACAGACAGACAAAAACTGGATTATATATATATATATATATATATATATAATATATATATATATATAGATGTATATATCTCTCTGTTATAAAAAAAAACTTTTGAAGAGAGACAGAGAGACATTTTCATGTCCCGCAAGAGGGGCAAGTCACGTCATACTTACTTTGGAAGCAAGTCCTGTGATACACATGCAGAGCAGGTTAGCGATACAGTAATGGAAGTAGGAAAATTCAAAAGTCTCATGAAAATGAGAGTAAAGATCACTTTAGCGCAAACAAACGGAAAATATTACTCTGTGAAATAACAGCGAAAAGAGATCGAATAGTGTTTGAGGATGTCTGGGGGAGAAGAGAGACAAGACAGTGACTTTAAAATATTTGAAGCGCTGCACGAAATGCAGCTCACGTGGCACAGCAGCAGCAGCAAGCCAGCAACTGATTGAGCAAAGAGGAGGTCAAAAAAAAGGAATTTGTTTCCCATTGTATCACTGTTTAAGAGAGGTTTCGGAGGAGCGGCTGCATGTCCTTGGGGTGCATTCAGCCCCCTCTTCACAACGGCGTGTAGCACTTAGCGGGGGGTAGGGAAGGGGTTGGCGAGCAAAGCGAGCAGGGGAAAAAGTCCATCCATCCATCCATCCATCCATTTTCCAACCCGCTGAATCCGAACACAGGGTCACGGGGGTCTGCTGGAGCCAATCCCAGCCAACACAGGGCACATGGCAGGAACCAATCCCGGGCAGGGTGCCAACCCACCGCAGGACACATACAAACACACCCACACACCATGCACACACTAGGGCCAATTTAGAATCGCCAATCCACCTAACCTGCATGTCTTTGGACTGTGGGAGGAAACCGGAGCGCCCGGAGGAAACCCACGCAGACACAGGGAGAACATGCAAACTCCACGCAGGGAGGACCCGGGAATCGAACCCAGGTCCCCAGGTCTCCCAACTGCGAGGCAGCAGCGCTACCCACTGCGCCACCGTGCCGCCCGGGGAAAAAGTCCCCTAGTATATATACATATATAGATATATATAAATTGATAAATAATAGTTGTTAACACATCATCCAGATGAATGCTACACATTAGTGGTGGTTTAAATGGCTCCCCATTCAATCTGAAATTCACTTTGCATTTTGAGAAAGCAGATACATAAATGTAAAGAATTCTTCTTATTATAGCTCACTGATAATTATTTTTTTCAAAGCACACACAAGACCAAAAAATTAAGGGGGGATTTGTACATAAACATGGACAAACAAAATCTTCAATAAATTTTAAAAAAATGTGCAACTACCCAGCATGCATATGTCATGAGAATGGACAGGAGTAGCCAGCACATGACTACCTCATGCATGATAAGAAGTGGGGAAAACAGACGTTAGACTACTAGGCATTCACTCAATGTAAGGAGCATTCTAATAACACCAGAAGTCTACAGGAATACAACACACTCACAACCCAAGTTTCTAAAGGCTCTGACATACCAAAAATCTAAGTATCAGTCAGCAACTTGTAATTGTTGAGATGTGTCTTTGACAAAAGACAATCTGGAAAAGGTTTCTGCCATTCAAGATCTAACTACTAACTGTCATGTCAGAGAAGTCATCAGATTATAATTATGTATCTCAGAATAATTATGAAAACTCCTCAAGAACTCCTCATCAATAAAGATCAAACATACTCATAGGAATCAAAACACCAGTTGGGCCTGCTTGAGTGGAAAGAACATTACTGATGAAGCACACAATTGCTTATTTTGATCAAGCTTAGCATTCAGTGGTATTGGTTGACCTAAGTACAGCAGGACTAGGAATTTCTACCTAACCAATACCTTATTAATGAAAACGAGAAACCTATTGTTACCTATGATCTTACTATGGTAGAACAACGCTATTCACATAGATAGGCATTTAGTAATAATTTGAAAATGCACAAAGTTTCTTATCTATTGGCATGGATGACACTTGTATCACAACCAGAAGCACCTTCCGGGTCTGCCTCCGCTGTGTGGTGTGGACGTTTAACTGTCGTTGTTTCCGCCTTTATATTCTGTCCCTCGCTTTGCATATGTTTCGTGCCTAGGTTTTTTTGAAGCTGTTGCATTCCAGTTTTCATCATCTGTAACCTGCTCTCCATGTGTTTGGCCCCGTTCTTTAACCTCTTTATGACGTTTTACTTTGTTTCCTACTCTGTCTTTTATTTCTGACCTCGCTTTATCCTGCTTGCGGCATGTCAGACGGTTCGTAGTCTGTCCCGTTTCGGTCTGGGGCAGGGGGGCTTTGTGTGGCGCCTGCACACTATGTCTCCTGTGTCCATGGGCAGGTCCCTGCGTCCATATCCGGTTTACCATTCTCGTTTAGTAATATGGATAACTGTCTTTTAGCAAAACTAAATACACACGAGGTGACATGTGATTCAATTGACTCAGTAGTAGAGGTTGAAGAGTCTGTACACTATGCAGTGGAGCTCTTGTATACGCTCAATCCTCCAGGCATTCCTCCACACAAACTTATTTTGAAGATAGGAGCACCAGTTGTGCTTTTGAGAAACTTCACACTCCTAAACTGTGCAATGACACAAGACTGCAAAAAAAACTTTACAAAAAAATGTAATTGAAGATTGTATCTCTACTGGCTCTGGTCAGGGAGAAACTGTGTTTATACCACGTATCTGTTCCTCTTATACCATCTGACTTTCCTGTTCAATTCAAACGCCTCCAATTTCCAATTAAGTGTGTTTTGCAATGACTATGAATAAAGCACTATGTCAGTCTCTAAAAGAGGCAGGAGTGGATTTGAGGGATGATTGTTTTTGTCATGGCCAGCTTTATGTGGTGTGCTCCA
This sequence comes from Erpetoichthys calabaricus, assembly GCF_900747795.2. Lineage (NCBI taxonomy): Eukaryota > Metazoa > Chordata > Cladistia > Polypteriformes > Polypteridae > Erpetoichthys > Erpetoichthys calabaricus. Next base: position 143,990,363 of record NC_041398.2, on the reverse strand, counting down.
GAGTGAGTTCATCTCACTCTCTTTTCATATCCTGGGGAGTGCTACTGTACATCTAATGTTGTATACAGAGACGTACTGTAGTTGCTTGCCCAACATATTTGCTCCTTTAGTGTGATTTTCAGATACAACACACACCTAGTACAAAATCAAAAACTGAAATAAAATTGTGTCCATATACAGTATCACCCAATTTATTAAAAGAGATCTTTGCAAATGAAGTCACAGGTATTAGCTAGTAAAATATATAAAGGTATCAACTGGAACAGTATTTGAGTGTGGGTGTATGTGTGCACCTGTTACTGTTAAGGTACACTTCAGGCCCACTTCAACCAATTGAGTGGGTGGGAGAATTATATTTCATAATATATATTGAATGATATTTTTTCTTTTGAAGTTATAGTATATGTTCTGATTTAGTTGTTTGTCATTTTTTGTATTAAACTACGTTATATTCATAATTAGTGTATTATGTTGTGGATTTATAAGTGGGAGTGTGCTTCCTAAAACTAAATCAACCTGAAAATAAAAGCGGTTGTTCGTCAGCAAAATTCTAATTTACTGCTCCCCGCGTCTGGATACCTTTTGTAACTGTAGATCCTTAGTGCAAATAAATGCTACAGTAAAGAACTGTGACACTGCACAAAATAAACTCAACAAAAAAACAGTAAGACTGGAAGTGTTACTTTAAATGAAGTTGCCTGTAAGAAATGGTAATCCACTTTACGACTATATAAAAACTGAAAAGGCAATTGTAATACAGTAATGTCAAACAGATCCACATGACAATACTAAAAATACAACTTACCTCACAGATTTGCAAACCCAGAATGAGAACAAGTGCTTTGGATGAGTCCTTAGTGTAGTCAGGAGCTACCAACTGTGATATAACCAAGGGGAAAATGGCAGCAGATGACTGCCAACAATGGTTAGCTGTCAATAAAGGCAAAACAACTGATAGTGCATTAAAAGAGACTGCCATGTTACATCTTCAGATGGTGTCTCTATATTCCTTCATTAGGTGACTGTTGAATTTTCTACATTGTGTCAGAGCATTTACCTTTCACACTCACAATAATATTGTCAGACTTGCCAATCTTTGACTCCATAGTTCTTCCACAGCTTCCATAAGTCCATTACAAATGTTAGAACTATTGACAAGCAAAGCACAAAATTGGCTTCTACAGTTAATGAGTTCACTGTGATGTAGTACAGTGACAGAGCTGCTAAATTAAACTCTTCTTGCCGTACATCAGTATTTCTTGCTGTGGACAATAAAATTTTGGCATCTCTTCAATACTGAAGCATGAATCTAAGGGATGAAAACAAAGATTTCTCCTTGTCACTTTATAAAAAATCAAATAGAACAAGTCAAATTTTCCGTTTGAAAAAGTTTCAGCTGAAAGCTTTGGTACTGTTGAAGTGAGCATCATCACTGCTATAGCGAGCGAGTTGCCAGCTCCTGCTTTCCTACATTGATATTTGTGCGAGTAGTATGGAAAATGGCTGTTCTGCGTATGTCTAGCTAGAAGTACAGGGTAGTGTGTCTTTTCGTTTTATGAATTGTGTATCCATGTGTGGTTTAATATTTCTGCTTGAGATATGTATATCATAAATGTAAAGGGCAAGCAAAATTACATTAGCCATTACTAATTGTATGTTCAATAGAACCAAGGAGTATTTTGCACATTGTGCCCATTTTCAATTTTTGGTGGATTTTCACTGTGGTGCACCTTTATATCATTTGTATAAGATCTCCAGCTTGTCCACAAGAACTTTATGGTAAATTGAAGCATCATGGAGACTACAGGGAAAAGGGCTATGTAACTTTTTTTTTTTTACAGTTTTGTCCTTTATCACCTTTGGCTATAATCCAAGAAGTCTTCTGCTTCCGAGCCTTTTGGACGTTTCTTTATTGCTTAGAAACAGGAAAGAAGCTGAGCAGTAATTTCAAGTAATGATGTATCACGAATGGTGGAATAGATGCTGTCAAGTGAAAAAATTCAAATACCTGTACTATTCTGATTTGAAAAGTAAGCCATGAGGGTCTGTAGACTGGTATTGCAACACTGAGTGCAGACGAGAATGAATAGATGATATACTTGATTAATTAGTTTGGTAAAATTGCATTTTTTATCACTAGGGGGCTTCGCTCACCCACTCCCAGGTTTGGTTTACCGGATATACAATTTAAAGAGATTGTTATTTTCATGAGAGTTGTTACATATGCATTATTTTCACTATTACTTTAAAACTTTTGTAAAAACAATATTTGTCCTTTATTTCCGGCCCCGGGCATGGTTAAATCTCTTTCTCGCGGGATGTGTAATGCTACTCGCGTTGTGAAGGGGGCGCTGAACGCATGCTGCTGCTTCTGCTGGCAGCTGTGTGTTCTGCTTGTCGGTTGTCGTTGTTTTAAGAGCTGGGAGCACATGAAGTGTGTCTGCCAAAAGCATTCCAACAACTGCTAGGTTAGATGTCAGTGAACTTGCTTTAAATTGTTTCTAAGTAGGGCATGACGTGCAAAAGTCACCGTCTCATGGGTTTTGCTTCCTAAGGTTGTAATGTCTAGTCTCACGTGTCGTCAAAGTGTCTCTCTGAGATGATCAGGTCTCGATCGATTCGTTCATCCCCCGCGGAGGTGCGATGCGCTCCTGCCACTTCGCGTCTCTCCCGCTTGCGTTGTGAAGGCAGGGTAGTTGAACGCTCGCTAAGGAGATGCAGACGGATCAGCTGCTGGCTTTGTGCTGCTGCTGCCGAGGTGCGTGTTCTGCATGTCGCACTGTGCATCGATCATTTAAAAGCCTGTACAGCAGCTGTCCTTTTGTCTCACTGCCTTGTCTCGCATGAAGTTAAAGTGTCTCTAGAGGGATGTCAGATAGTCTTCTGAGAAGATCACGTCTCGTCTCCCTCCCAAGATTTCCCAAGATTTTTTTTTTATAGTAGAGAGATATGTTTGAAGTTAAGGTCCATGTTTGGAAGTAACACTTGCTGATCGTGGTGGCAATGAACAGTAACGTACTGTATGTTGTTCAGACATAACAAACCATACCATTTTCTGAGCCTGCTTAATCCTGAGCAGGGTCATGGGGAGCTGGAGCCTAACTCAGCAAGCAATAGATGCAAAGCATGTGTTTGGACTGTAGGAGGAAGCCCACGCACACATGAGGAGAACATGCAAACACCATGCAGGGAGAACCTGGGGTTGGAAAGACATACAAGTAAGAATTTCATTGTTCTCAGTACTCATAATAATATGTGAACTTGAGCTTTGATTTGAACATAATCTGAAGGACAAGTGGTGAGCAATGCTGGTCCTGGAGGGCCACAGTGGCTGCAGGTTTTTATTCCAGTCCAGTTGCTCAATTAGAAATCAGTCCTTACCAATAACAGGTTTTATTTAATTTTATGGCTTATTAGTGTTTTTATTTTGCCATGTCTTGTCGTTCTTATATTTTGGATTGTTTTTCTTTCCAAGGATGTCATACAAATTATTTGAAGCCTAAAATGGATGAGTAATTCTCAGTCCTTCACTTTTTTTTATTTTCAGTGTCCTTCCAAATATTTTATTAAACCAGATAGTTCATGATGAACACGCGCAGGTGTAAATAGAGATAAATTACATGGAGAATTGCTGGTTCCTTTGTCATTTAAAAGCAATTAAAGACAGAGGGGAATCTTAGCAAGCGACACAACTGAAACAAAGCATAAAAATGTTATTTGAGCAATAAGTGCTTCTTTAGCACTAATTGACTTCTCATTAAGAAATTCGTAGTCACTGTGGTTCTCCAGGACCGATGTTGCTCACCCTTGTTACAGGCAGTGCTTCAAAAACGTTTGGACTGTTTTGTGTAAAAAACATTTTTGTGAGGTATCTCTCTGAGAGTTTTCACCCTTACAAACTTAGCCTGATGGTTCAGTACCCTGCCACTGCTGACATGATTTGCCACTGAGATGTTAAATTTGCTGCACATCAGACATTTTGCAGAAAAAAAACTGAGAAATATTATATAGTTGATGTGGGCATTAGGTGATACAGGAGCTGAAACTTTTTGTATTCAATATGGGGACAAACCTTATCAAAGTGGATGGAAATTCCCAAATATTGTTTAACAAATGTTACACCCTTCAACATTAACCATTAATGAGAAGCAGAAAGAAGCTGGGATCATCATTCTCACCAAAAGAAGATCAAGAATAGAAGAAATCAAACTAAAATTTAGAGACGTCATCAATTAGGTGAAAGAAGTAGTTCCTTGCACTCAACTAAAACACCTCTTCCTGAAGGCATACAGGAGCTTGTGAAGAGCTGACATAATGTGAGTTAGGAGTCTCAACAGCACAAGAATCGTACAAAAACTTCCAAAAATGGCCATTAGTGGAGGATTTGCCATCAAACCCCAGCTAGTAATGAGGGCAAACACAGTATCTTCATAAAATAAAACCTTTATTTACACAGAAAATGACTCTGCTCTGAAGAGCACAAAGGGAATAAAGGAGTTGCCAGCTTGGCAATCCAAGGCAAACAAAGCCCCAGTACAATTATCCAAAAATAAAGTCAAAAAACACAGCACAGGTTCAAAAATCCAGTAGGCACAATAGCATAAGCACAGCAAAAACACAAGAACTGACTAATTCTTTAGCACATTTGAAATGAACTGGAAGGAACTGTGGAGGACCCTCCAGATTTATAGAGCTGAAAGCTATTCCTGGTTTTGATTGGCAGGTGAAAACATCCTTTGCTCCTGGTCATTGCTCATTAATTTTTTTTTTACTGACTAACTTTTTAGTCAGTACAGATGGAGGATAGCAGGCCAGAAAGTCAACCAGAAGGTCCAGGATCAGAAGTTTGATCATCCAAAACACTAGCAGCTACTGTTACCAGAAAGGATAAACTAATGTGTCACAAAATCCAAAATGTGATCAAATGATCATGTTCAAAATTCAACACCAGCAAAGTCAAAATACTAGTAGTCAAAAGAAAAAACACTAGTAGAAGATTTTAGTAATTGTTTGTGTCACGCATGTGTGAGTAGGTACCACCTGGAAGGCTCAGGTAAGCCAATAGACACCACTACCGGGCAGCAGGGGGCGTTGGCACTAAATGTCTCCTACATTTTCTGCAGCACCAAAGGAGAAGAGTGTCAGAGGGGGACACTTTTACATTTTTTTGTGCACTGGGTGGTTCCATTAGGCACCCACTGTTGGGACTGGGGGGTGAGAAGTTAAAAGGCTATCTGTACTTATTAATGGTATTTGCTGTCTTGCCAGGGAGTCACTGCTTTGAAGTCTGGCCTTGATAGAATGTCTGTATTTACCTGGCTTGAAATATTGGTTCCTAATCAGCATATCTGTACTTATTAATGTTTGGTAACCATACATTTTGTCAACTTGTGTTTTTATTAATTGTTAAACCCAGGCAATTTAGATGTGCCATTGATTAAACTGTTTGTCCAGGACTGACAACAGAGGGGTGAAGTAAATATAAACTGCTGGCCAGCAGAAGGCAGGAGGGAGAGTCCACAGGAAACGCTGCCAAGACACTCGGACAGGGCACAGGGGCTCGCAGGCAGACAAGGGTACCTGGCTGGCACGACGTGAGGCACAAGGACGGCAACATTTCCAGGGAGGAAGAGACAGCTCCACAAAGAGACGCCGGATGTGGGTTCAGCGAGAGAGGGAATCTGCTTGAAAGGACCCAGCAAAGCTGACAGACGAGAAATGAGGCGTGCCTAGGTCCCAGCAACACAAGGAGCCCAGAGTGGAAGAAAAAGGAACAACGAAGAGACGCTGACAGGGAGTCAACAATTTGACACAACTTCTGCCGGGGAACAGAGTGCATCCATGAACAATTAAGTGTTGGGGTAACAAAGTGCCCAAACTGGACTCTGCACCACTAAAGGTTGTATCCTCCAATTCTTGTTTTTACGGACTTTTAGAGTGTGGACTGTGTATTTTCCTTTTAAAAAAAGGAAATTAATTCCTGATGTGTTTAGGTTCTGTTATGTTCGTTTATCTTTTTAATGTACCTTATATTGTCTTGTACAATAGAACTTACTGTTGCCTTTTTCTGAAATTACTGTTGTGTCTTTCATTGTGTGTTTACTCACCGCCCAATTTAAAGAAACCTGTGTGCTATTATTGGTAAATTTCAGGAGTTCCCAGTCTCTTAATAAAACTGGGTGGCGTAGTCGGATATTTTAATGGTGTCTAAGTTAGATTACCTATAAGTGTGACCAGACACCTGTGACAAGAGACCTAGCCCTAGCCCTGGTAAGTGATCTAATACCTACTCCTTTCTGGCTTAGGGCCTACAGTATATAATTGGATGATCCAATAAGGACTGTGTCTTTTGACCAAAAAAGGCAAAGGAGAGTAAGCTCTCTGCTTATTTAATGACAGTGCAAGCAGTACTTGCTTTTGTTTGACTGTTTATTTTTAATGAAGAACTAGGGGGCTTTGCCCCCTTTACACTTAGCTAGCCAACCCCTCCTCTCCCCCCGCCTGAGCTACGCACCAACCACTTTGCATCTCTGCCACTCGCATTGTGAAGAGGAGGGCTGAACACAGCCCAAGGACACACGGTCGATCCTCCGACACCCCTTCTTAAACGGTGATACAATGGGAAACACATTCAGTTTTTTTTTACCTTCTCTTTGCTCAATCAGCTGCTGGCTTGATGCTGCTGCCGTGTCACGGAATCTGCATTTTGTGCAGCGCACTTCTGTCATATCACTTATGTCCATATATTCGATCTTTTTTCGATTTTACCTTTTCATCAATATCGCATGGAATTTTGATTCCGTGTTTGGAATTACATCATGACAACGCAACATATAACTGCCTGTGAGTGAATATTGCTTCTTTCTCTCTCCAAGAAATGTGTCTGACATAACCACACAGGACTTTTCCAAATTTCTTTGCATAAGCTCTTGTCTTGTGGGGCTTCCGGCCTCGGGCGTGGTTACATTGCTTGACACGAAGAGTCATCTCACAGGACGTGAAAGTGTCTCTGATACAATCACGTCTCGTCTCCTTCCAAGATTTTTTTTATAATAGAGAGAAATCTTAAATAAGAGGGGTTTTTGCTGGTTTGCCACTCCAACAATTTGCACCTTTGTCTGGAGATTATTCCACAATTGTCAAACTTACGATGTTGACTTATTTACCTGAGGACATCATATGTCATAACTTCTGGGGCAACCCCCCTAGCAATTGTCAATCACGTTTTGACAGTGGAAGCACAAAATTTTATGGCCATAAAAACAAAAACTGTAATGTTAAAATAAAACATCCCAAAATAAAATATATAAACAAAACAGACATATAATTGAATTCAACTAGATTCAAACTTTAAAAGAAAGAATACAAAGGTTGTGTTAAATGGCTGGGGACCTTGCCCCACCGGGAGTCCTAGAGAAGCAGGGGACCGGGACAGGGCAATTCCTATCCCAGGACGTAAGATGGGAGCCCTCCGGGATTGTGTGGGAACCACGGAGCAGGGAAGCTGAACCCTGTGGGGACCCATGGCCACCGCCAGCAGGTGCCTGGATGGTCCTAGAGCCATGGACTGCAGGACTTCCGCCAAACCAGGAAGTGCTGCAAGAAGGTCATCAGGGAGCACCTGGAGCACATCCGGGTGCATTATAAAAGGGGCCGCCTCACTCCATTTGAAAAGCTGGAGTCGGGTGGCAGAGGAAAGAGCTTGTGAGAGAGGAGTGGAGGCAGCAGAAGAAACAAAGAAAGTAAAGGAAAGTAAAAGGACTGAGTTATTGTTGTGACTGTTTTGGGCATTGTGTTGTGTGCAAGAAAGAACTGTAAAATAAAAGCATGTCTTTGGACTTCCATGTGTCCTGGTGTCTGTCTGCAGTTGGGCTGAACGCAAGGTTTAAACACAAATTTATATAGTGAAATTAAATTTTAATAAAGCTGTTAACATTATAAAAACAACAATTTAATTATGTATTTTGATTTTGACAGTTTGATTTATTGATTTTTTTTGATTTTGACTAAGCTTCATCTCTTGGTGTTTTTTCCTCAAAAAGTACAAATAAGACCATTACTGTCACCTTGCATCAGTTCGACTGCATGTTTCCCATACCACTGAGTTGTAATGGAAGTACTAGATTAGCTGTCAGCCATAGTACCCTTGTGGATTTTACACTGCCTTCTACAGGTCAAGATAATATTAATGCTATTAAAAGCATGATCATTTATTTCTGGGAATTATCTAAACCACGTCCACAGTGGCAGAAGCCTCTGCTGGCTAATCTGGGTTTCACTACTCTCAATCCTTAGACATGTGTATATGTTATTAAAATTGTGAGAAGCTACTTCTTTGAGGCTGACCTTCCATAGAGTGAGTTGGGCATTCGTTTGTGTTATGAAGGTGTTGTGACATGAACCTAACTACAGGTAGGCTTTCCCATGTCAACTCTATTGTGTTGCACAGTCATTATAAATAGTTATAGGTGGCTGTCCAGTCAAAAAAGAGCCCATTCCATTGATTGATATTTGGTGAGGGGAAAGTCACAGTATTAAGTAAACTTAGTATCATGCTGAAAGAAACATTGTAGAACTTTTCTACCTACAGTAGATGGCTTGAAGAATTATCCCACAGAAATATTCTTTTGGGTACAGTACTGCCATGAAGGGATGTGGCTGAAGAACAAAAATGTCCAGATATCCTGTGGCATTGAAACATTGCACAAGTTATATCAAGGGATTCAAGGTGTAACACAAAAACACACTCCACACTATTATATCTACACTGTCAATCTGCATTGTCAACGCCTGGAAGGAAAGACTCACAGATTTCAGGGTTTATTTGTCATATTTTGCTAACTTGCCTTAGCATGAATGACTAAGAATCAAGATTCATAGGATCCATCAGATCAGTCAGTGCTTTTCTCTAATCCCTCATTGTTCTGAGTGTATGCCATTTGGCCCACTAAGACTACATTATCTTTTTTTCACTGATTAACTCATTTTGGGTAATTGGCTACCATTTCTCTGTAATTAGGTATATTGAGGTGGGTGTTCTTTCAACATTCAGCAGTTAGATGACACAATGTAACTTTGCCCAAGTCAGGTTAGCCTTCTTCACCCTCCTTAACCAGTTGTCTTCTTCTGCAATAGGGCCATTCTTGTCTGGATGACTTCTGGGCTATGAGCGATTCTCATATTGCCCAAGATACTGTCAGGAATGAAAACTCCAGCTAGAAGATATTTCTGATGTAATCGTGGTGGACCATTAGATGGTGTATCCAGAAGGTGGCACAGTAACCAGCTGTAGACAATAGTAACCAGAAACATAAAACCAGAACATTCCCAATGAGATACACTCATAAACAAAGAAAAACATGTTAAAACCATAAGACAACTGCAAATGTTTTAACCTGTTCCCATTAATGGTGATTGCTAAAATTTTTGAACAAAAACAGCTGAAAGAAGCCCCAGATTAAAAACAGATTATTACGGTATGGTGTGCTTATGATCTTGACACCGATGAAAACAACAAGATGGTTAAATTTGCAGGTGATACCAAGTGAGATGGATTGTCCATTAATCTCAAGTCCATAGAATCACTACAGAATTGGATAAAATACAGGAAGCTGAGGGTTGTGATGAACCTGAAGAACCTTATCAGAAATGGGTGTTGTTAAGACTGGTGTCCCTCCAGGGTCAGTGCTAGGGCCACTGCTATTTTTGCAGATGAAGTGGCAGATAATCTAGAATCCATTGACTCATCATGGTCAGACTTGGACAGTATACAGGCTTGGGGAGATTTGTGGCAGATTAAATTTGGTGTTACATGTAGGAAGTAAAAACGTTAGGTTTAGATACACAATGGAAGGTCTGAAACTTGAAAGTGCACCTTATGAGAAGGATTTAAGAGATGTAGTGGACTAATCTAGGACAGCATTTTTTCACTTAAATATAGCACTTATATATTCACTTATATATTATATATACTTATATATTCACTTATATATAGACCTTTCATAACTTTGCAAGATGCTGAGAAATTAGTTCACGCTTTTGTTTTCAGTCGGCTAAATTACTGTAACGCACTCCTCTCAGGACTACCAAAAAAAGGCATCAATCGATTGCAACTAGTGCAGAATGCAGCTGCTAGAATCCTAACTCAGAAAAGAAAATCCAAGGACATCTCTCCAGTTTTGATGTCACTACACTGGTTACCTGTGTCATTTAGAATTGACTTTAAAATAATGCTTATAGTTTACAAAGCCTTAAATAATCTCGAGCCATCCTATATTTCAGAATGCCTTTCGCCTTACACTCCAAATCATAACCCTAGATCTTCAAAGGAGTGTCTGCTTATTACTCAAAGAGCTAAACTTAAAAGAAGTGGTGAGGTGGCTTTCTGCTGTTATGCACCTAAAATCTGAAATAGCTTGCCAATAGGAATTCGCCAGGCTAATACGGTGGAGCACTTTAAAAAACTGATAAAAACACATTTTAACATGGCTTTCTCATAGCTTCATTTTAGTTTAATCCTGATATTCTGTATATGCATATATATATATATATATATATATATATATATATATATATATATATATATATATATATATATATATATATATATCAATTATGGAGAATCCACTGCATCCACTAAATAATGTCATCTCCAGACAGAAGAGCAGCTTCAGTGACAGACTGCTGTCACTGTCCTGCTCCACAGACAGATTGAGGAGATCGTTCCTCCCCCAAACTATGCGACTCTTTAATTCCACCAGGGGGGGTAAACGTTAATATTTAACATTATACATAGTTATTGTCTGTTTTTTTCACCTGTATTATTATCATTCTTTAATTTAATATTATTTATTGTATCAGTATGCTGCTGCTGAAGAATGTGAATTTCCCATTGGGATTAATAAAGTATCTATCTATCTATCTATCTATCTATCTATCTATCTATCTATCTATCTATCTATCTATCTATCTATCTATCTATCTATCTATCTATAATTATCATTATCATTCATGGTGGCTCCATAACCCATACTAACACCTACAGTACTTTCTCTTCTGTTCTTTTTCTGTTTTTCTATCGCCACCACCACCTGATCAGAGCACCGTGATGTCCCTACACTGATGGATTGATGGCCAGAGGTCCACATGACCATCATCATCAAGTTCTTCCATGTGAAGCCTGAAAACCATGAGGACTGATTGAGGTCATTGATGTTAGGTAGAATGCCTAAAGGGGTCTGGGTGGTCTCGTGGCCTCGGAACCCGTGCAGATTTTATTTTTTTCTACAGCTGTCTGGAGTTTTTTGTTTTTTCTGTCCTCGCTGGCTATCAGACCTTACTTTTACTCTATGTTAATTAGTATTGCCTATTTTTATATTTTGTTTTTTTTCTCTTTCTTCATCCTGTAAAGCCATTTGAGGTACATCATTTTGTATGGAAATGTGCTATATAAATAAATATTGTTGTTGTTGTTGTAATCTCTGTCTTCAAGAAGAAGTCATTAAGAAGGCTAACCGAACACAGGGACACAGTTAGAAACTCAATAATGGTAAATTTCTTGCAAACGTTACCAAGTTTTTCTTCACACAGAGAATCATAGGCATAGAATAAGTTATCAAGTACTGTAGTGTGATATACAGTGAGACTTTAGGGACTTTTAAAACTCGACTTGATGTTATATTCGAAAAATCAGGTGGATAGGATTGACAAGTTTTGTTGGGCTGAATGGCCTGTTCTCATCTATTTTCTTTCTAATGTTCTAATAAGGATTAAGTAAAATGAATTAACATTAGAAAGGAGCCCCATGCTGGTTTGGATTGCATCAGTTATATTGTTGGAGTCTCACAAAATGTCTCCATTTTCCCCTGTAATATTTCATATATGCTCTTCCTTAACTTCTTTCATTTGAAATCTTTCTCTTACTCACTCTCTATCACCCCTTTTTGTCAGTCAGCTTCCATAACTTCATTTTGCATTCTTTTTTTAAGAATCTGGCATTACCAGATACTACACTATTTTAATTTCATACAGTGCTTTTCTCAAGGTGCTTTACAAGATTGAAGAACTCTTTAAACGTTTTTTGGAGCACAGGCTGCATACGTAACTTGTAGGCTCAGACAATGGGTCAGAGAAAGGACTTGAACCACTGCTTTAGGGTTTCTTTGGGTTTAGAAGTCATTTCTTCTCTGTTAAGCCACTCTGTCTGCCAGGTCCTTTTCAACTAAGCCACTCTATCCAGAGCAATATCACTTTTGTCTGATTTAACTTGTATTTTAACTTTTTAACAGTCTATGGGGCTTCGCCCCCTGCTTGCTTTGCTCGTCAAACCCCCGGCCTGCGTTATGCGCCAGCCACTTCGCTTATTGTGGATTTCACTTACACCAAATCTTTTAATTCTCTCGGATACGCGTCTTCATTGGGAAGAAACACTACTTTTCCCTGATGACAACACGAACTAGATGATCTATGAGTCTCCGACTTAAAGTTTAAAGCCGGACAATATCTACATACTTCTGTCATATCACCTATGTCCATATATTCAATCTCTTTTTGCTGTTCCATTATTTCACCGAGTAATAATTTCCATTTGTTAGCACTAATGCGATCTTTACTATCTGTTTTTTGAGACTTTTGAATTTTAGTACTTTCATAATCTCTAACCTGTTCTGCATGTGTATCGTGCCGACGTTTTTGAACCTCTTTACTCAGTAGTATGACAAATTTTGAAAGAGCTCCAGCAGATTACTAAGCATGCAGTTAAAGTTAGTGGGGCTGATGTAGATGATCTGGCCAGTGCTGTGTCAGAGGGCAATGCTAAAAAAACTGGAAATCATCTCAACTGTTTAGGAAGGATAGTCGCTTTGAAAACCCTCACAAATTGCTCCAGAAATTCCTTTCTTCCTAATGCCATATGACTTTTTAATAAGGAATTTTAGAGAAAATTATTGAGTGTTGATATGTATCTTGTAACCATTTTAGTGTAAATATGCACTGTCAAACTGCCTTAACTTAATCTGTCTTGCCTCAGTTTCTTTTGTTTTATTGCTTTCTGTTGTCACAATAGATGGCACTATACCAGCGCTTAACCCGATACACTGACACTGACAACACATTTTAAAAGCACCAAGAAGTTGTTTTTGTCTTTTTGTATAGTGCCCCTCAAGCACCACCGCCACCAATAAACAGGCAAATAAATACAGTACACTAATAATTACAATTCTCTCCTCTACACCTCCCAGCAAGCTCTGTCCTCTACCTCCCAACTCTGGCTCACTTGCCGGGTCTCCAACAGTCCTTTAAATAGTCCTCCTACTCTTCCGTCCAAGTGACTTCTGGGTCAGACAGAGAATTTAAAGTTCTTTAATCGGCACAGAAGTACTTCAGGGCTCCCGTCCACGTGACTTCGTAGTACTTCTAGGCTATGGATGAGGCATGGCTCCTCCGGTCCTCTCACAGCTCCTCCTGGCAGCACCCACAGTACCCAAAAGGGCTGAGCAACTGAACTCCAAGTCCAGAGATGCCCTGTGGGAATCCGGGGCACCATTACACTCCAGGGGAGCTACTATCTAGCGTTTTGGGTGAGGCAGTGTCCTTGAAAATCCTTCCATTGCAGGGGCATCCCAGCCCAGGTTGAGCTGCCAGCCGTCTCTTACACTGTCTTGAGAAGGCAAATTTCATGTGTTCTTGTATAAACATGAGTAAAGAAACCATGGACCCCCTTGAGCCCCTTGTCTCTATATGTTTGTTTCAGGGTCACAACTGGGTAGGGTTTGTGTCACATTCACATACACACATTTACAAGATAATTGTGATTTATATGGGTTAAGGGTAAGTTGTGCGGAAGTGTGCATATAATAATCCATTACATTTATATAGCACTTTTCTCAGTAATCAAAGCGCTATCCGCACAGGGAGGAACCAGGAAGCGAACCCACAATCTTCCGCAGTCTCCTTACTGCAAAGCAGCAGCACTACCACTGCGTCACCTGGATGTACAAATTTGATTGATTTTTTTTTTTTTGGCTTACGCATTTTCCTGTTTTTCGGTGTATGTATATTTTTTTACATTTGTATCCATGCAATTTTTATAAATGAGACCCCTGGAGAAAAAAAAAAAAAATTGGTCAAGGTGCTGGTTCATGGCAGGGCAGGTTCGTTCACACACCCACACCCAGTTTAGAGTCCTCATTTAGGTTAGTTAGTTAACTGGGATGTAGGAGGATCATTTTGGTTTTCCAAGCAAACAAGGGAAGAACAAACTCCTAGAGAGCAACGTGACTGGGATTCAAACAGTCTCCTGGTGCTTTGAACTACCATGGCATCCATGTTTGGTTATTTCCTTTTCAAATAAGCTAAGTTCTTTCTTTAGAGTAATTTTCATGCATAAAGCTGCATTTGCTACATTAGTTTGTAACATTATGTTCTCAAATAAAGTAAAAAGCCACTCTTTTTTCTTGTTTTTTACATTATTCCATGATGGGTATTTGAAAGCTATAGAGATGCCCACTGTAGGCAGCATGTTATGACACAGCAAAATCTAGATATCAATTTAATTATAGATTCAGCACAACAGACTCAATGGCCTGTGTGGAAGTTGACGACTATGTGCTTAAGAATCCATCTCAAGTTAAGAGACTGCTGTGCTCAGTTCAGCAGCTGGACTTTTAACCCTGCCTTGCACATGCTGAATAGCAATGAATGGCAGTAATTGTATAAGAGTAGTTACTTTACCTCAGCTGGGTCTGGCACACGATTAGTGAACAGGAAAACAACTGCATGATGTGTCACTATGAGATCATTAGAAGGTCCAACATTTGGATATATTTCTAAGTTGCATATTAAGAGTATACTAAGTCTGATTTGTGACAGCTAATTGGGGGGGCTTCAAAACTCGAATCTCTTTTCATTGATACAAGTAAGAAGTACCATGTTGCACCAATTTTATATCTCACATGGATCTTCTTTGGCATGACAGTGTGTATTACTATAATGGAATCCAAATTCCTCTACTTGTCCAATGACAGATTGTTGGCAGGATGAGCAAATTTATACTGGCTTGGTGTCACACGTGCCATGATGGTTCACCTAATATTGGCTGTTTGGGTCCATTGCTGAATAGAGTATAAGTGAACCCTGCGAAATTTGTTTCACAGTGACCTTGGTGAAATTGCAGAAATGTTCAAGAACTTTGCCAAAAAATGGTGAAATGCATTGGGGAAGGTGGAAATTAATTAGTTTTGAGTGGATTATAATAGTGTGCTGGTCTTTTAAGTATCATAGAGGGCTAGAAAAGCATCTGCAAACTGTACTGGACCAATTATTGTGGTAAAAAATGTGATCTGAGCTGTTAGGCAGCGCCAACATGCCTCAAACAACAAAAGATGCAGATGGAATAATAACCACTAAGAAAATGCAACAATTGGCCACAAACTACCAATAAGTATATATATATATATATATATATATATATATATATATATATATATATATATATATATATATATATATATATATATATATACAGTGGTGTGAAAAACTATTTGCCCCCTTCCTGATTTCTTATTCTTTTGCATGTTTGTCACACAAAATGTTTCTGATCATCAAACACATTTAACCATTAGTCAAATATAACACAAGTAAACACAAAATGCAGTTTGTAAATGATGGTTTTTATTATTTAGGGAGAAAAAAAATCCAAACCTACATGGCCCTGTGTGAAAAAGTAATTGCCCCCTTGTTAAAAAATAACCTAACTGTGGTGTATCACACCTGAGTTCAATTTCCGTAGCCACCCCCAGGCCTGATTACTGCCACACCTGTTTCAATCAAGAAATCACTTAAATAGGAGCTGCCTGACACAGAGAAGTAGACCAAAAGCACCTCAAAAGCTAGACATCATGCCAAGATCCAAAGAAATTCAGGAACAAATGAGAACAGAAGTAATTGAGATCTATCAGTCTGGTAAAGGTTATAAAGCCATTTCTAAAGCTTTGGGACTCCAGCGAACCACAGTGAGAGCCATTATCCACAAATGGCAAAAACATGGAACAGTGGTGAACCTTCCCAGGAGTGGCCGGCCGACCAAAATTACCCCAAGAGCGCAGAGACGACTCATCCGAGAGGTCACAAAAGACCCCAGGACAACGTCTAAAGAACTGCAGGCCTCACTTGCCTCAATTAAGGTCAGTGTTCACGACTCCACCATAAGAAAGAGACTGGGCAAAAACGGCCTGCATGGCAGATTTCCAAGACGCAAACCACTGTTAAGCAAAAAGAACATTAGGGCTCGTCTCAATTTTGCTAAGAAACATCTCAATGATTGCCAAGACTTTTGGGAAAATACCTTGTGGACTGATGAGTCAAAAGTTGAACTTTTTGGAAGGCAAATGTCCCGTTACATCTGGCGTAAAAGGAACACAGCATTTCAGAAAAAGAACATCATACCAACAGTAAAATATGGTGGTGGTAGTGTGATGGTCTGGGGTTGTTTTGCTGCTTCAGGACCTGGAAGGCTTGCTGTGATAGATGGAACCATGAATTCTACTGTCTACCAAAAAATCCTGAAGGAGAATGTCCGGCCATCTGTTCGTCAACTCAAGCTGAAGCGATCTTGGGTGCTGCAACAGGACAATGACCCCAAACACACCAGCAAATCCACCTCTGAATGGCTGAAGAAAAACAAAATGAAGACTTTGGAGTGGCCTAGTCAAAGTCCTGACCTGAATCCAATTGAGATGCTATGGCATGACCTTAAAAAG
The DNA here is from genome assembly GCF_900747795.2 of Erpetoichthys calabaricus. Lineage (NCBI taxonomy): Eukaryota > Metazoa > Chordata > Cladistia > Polypteriformes > Polypteridae > Erpetoichthys > Erpetoichthys calabaricus. Next base: position 143,973,606 of record NC_041398.2, on the reverse strand, counting down.
GCGGTTCATGCTAGAAAACCCTCAAATAAAGCTGAATTACAACAATTTTGCAAAGATGAGTGGGCCAAAATTCCTCCAGAGCGCTGTAAAAGACTCATTGCAAGTTATCGCAAACGCTTGATTGCAGTTATTGCTGCTAAGGGTGGCCCAACCAGTTATTAGGTTCAGGGGGCAATTACTTTTTCACACAGGGCCATGTAGGTTTGGATTTTTTTTTCTCCCTAAATAATAAAAACCACCATTTACAAACTGCATTTTGTGTTTACTTGTGTTATATTTGACTAATGGTTAAATGTGTTTGATGATCAGAAACATTTTGTGTGACAAACATGCAAAAGAATAAGAAATCAGGAAGGGGGCAAATAGTTTTTCACACCACTGTATGTATGATGTTTTGGCTCTTTCTTACTCTATACGCCGAACCTGACTGCAGCTAAAAACTGTTAATAATCATTTAGGTTAGTTAGCATCTCTGCTGCTCATAAATAAAATAACAGCATCAACATATGCATGGATTGCAGAGAATTAACAGGAGACAGTTTGAGCTGCTTTCAGGCATGAATATCCTACACACATAAGGGTCAAGAAGCTAGAAGGTTCAAGGTAAAGTTACTGTTAACAATGAGAAAGACTTATGCTTTAAGGTAAAGTAGATCTACTCACTAATCTTGGCACCAGGAAGTGTTGACATGTTGCATTTTGATTAGCACATAGAATTTATTTTATATACACAACAAATTCTTTAAACATTTGCATCATATGATAACAGCTAGAGATGGAAAATTGATTATGTGAATCTGTCTTACCAATTGATGCCCACTAGATGGTGCTACAATATCAATCAGGTATGGAGTTTTTATTGCAGTTTTTGCAGTAGAAGATCCAGGGTTAGTGAGGTTGCTCTGATAAGCAGGTCTCCATAACCTTGATTTAAATTAAATGAATGGACAGGTGGATGTGCCGCATACTGTTAATGCACAAAAACTTACTGGAGCACCATTTCCATCTTTTGACTGACCAGTTTTACTTTAGCTTCGTGTTTCCACATATGGATCAGTAGGCACTACTTTATACTTTAAACAGAATAGCCATAACAAGAGGGGGTAACTGAAGACCTAATTTAGGCAGGTTACTGTTTCTGCTCACATTGTATTAAAGAAGAAACAGAAGATTTTGTAGTCTGCTTTTTAATGACATAGCAATGTCTCATTTGTATGCTTTTCACATTTATCTATTTATCTTAAACAGTATCTGTTTTTTGTATTTTTTATAGTGGCTGTTGCAACAGTAGCTTTTACATCTGTTATGTCCCTTTATGTTAATCAATTCATTTCTCTGTCTATGTTCTTGTATTAATTTTTTGATTTTTTTACTTATATACATTGAGTCATTCCATCCATCCATCCATTTCCTAACCCGCTGAATCCGAACACAGGGTCACGGGGGTCTGCTGGAGCCAATCCCAGCCAACACAGGGCACAAGGCAGGAAACAATCCTGGGCAGGGTGCCAACCCACCGCAGATTGAGTCATTCATTTTCCCAAATTGATTATTCCAGTAGAGGATCCAGAACTACACCCACACATGGCATCAGCTCCTCACAGGGCACACTCATGCTCTTTAGAGTGGCCAGTCAGCTTAGCCAGCACATCTTTAGGGGGAGTAGCTGCTGCTGGGCCAGAATTTGAAATCACTTTTGTGCATGTGGAATTTATTTTTGCAGCTGGTTTGATTATCCGAAGTCATTTTCAGTATGTACTGGCTGTATTATCCATATAAGACAGACTGAAATCTAAGTAGTCAACAAAGACCTCATCAATGATGATTAGAGTGCACATATCTCTGTTATATGCCATTTGGTATGGGATTTGTGAAATCTATGCAAATGTTTGTGATGCATCATCTATTGGAATGACAAATGCAATGCATTTTATTACTAAAAATGTTTGCAATGTAGCATATTTATGGAAGGAAACCAGTGAGACACACAACAAGATACACAGACACTTATTCTTTTATAAAGGTGGAAGAAATATATTTAGTCTTTTGCATGCCACTATCATGGGCATTGCCATTTTGAGCTGCTTTGCTTGTAGCTGCTCTGCATGTTGCGCACCACGTGGCAGTGGAGAGGCCACGACCCTTGACATAACTTGAACAATAACATAAATGTCAGTGTCAACCATCTTCTTGTCCGAATTTCAGAATTTGTCGTAGTTCTGCAAGTGGTTTTGTGAGTTTTCTTTATTTGGCAATTAATTCTTGCACGTTATTTTTGACTTTGAATTTGGTTAACAAATCGGTTTAGGTTTGCTATCATTTTGACTTCCCAGTACTTGACCCTAGCCTGCCTCAAAATTTTCTTTCAGTATTTTTAGTCTTCTGGGGCGTCATGTATAACACCGTGCATAGAATTCACACTAAAACATAGCGTACAGACAAAAACAGAAATGTGCATACGCACTAAAAAATCCAGATGCATAAATCTGTGTGTACGCCATCTTCCACGTTCTTCTGCTACATAAATCCCAGTCAGTGTGAAAAGTAATGCACGTGCACACACCTGCTGTCCCGCCCCAACTCCTCCCAGAATTACGCCTCTTTGAATATGCAAATCAATATAAATAGCCCTTAAGTTCAACATTCTGTGAAAAAACAATGGGAAAAACACAGGGAAACAAGAGTTTCAGCGAATACCAAGTGGAGGCAATATTTGTTGGTTTAAACACTGGTATAAATAACAAAAGGAAGTTGATTGAGTGACATAGAGTGTCGGAGAAACTTGAAAGTTCAAGTTCAAAAAGTCACACAGTGCCCAAAATAAAAATGAAGTTGTCAGATATCAAAAAGGTGAGTCGTAGCCCACCATCTGAGTATCATATGGAAGCTTATTAAGGTACAGAGAAAAGAAAAAAAAATAGGAACACAGTGGGGGAAAAAAGAACTTTAATCATGAAATTTCCACTTTAATCACGTAGTTTATTTTGTCATTTAAGTAGAACATCATAAACTTCATCTTAAAATTGTTTACTAGTTTCTCAAATCCATCGTAACTAAAGTAGCACTTTAAATGCTTCATATTCTATATGGTCTTCTATGTACTCTGTGTGTGATTCACTATGTGCTTCTTAAATGGGCTTTCTCTTATGCCAACAGGACACAGACTCCATTACATTCATGATATTACAGCTCTCTGAACAATTTGAATACTAAGGTGTATACTTGATATCAATTTCATGATGATGGGAATTAAAGCATGTATTAAACATGGGGGCATGTTGGTGCAGTGGTAGTGATGAGCGGGCACCCCGTCCAGAGATTGTTCCTGCCTCACGCAAGATGCTTGCTGTGCCATGTGCAACCTTCAATTAAATAATTTATTGCAGCAGTAGTGTCTCTTATAAAACGTACAATTCCTGTCCTTCCTTTTCTTTCTCCAAGTAACCAACTGCCACACAATCGGCTTGTAAGCTTAGAACGCAGATTCTTCAAAACTTTTAAGAAACATTGAAATATCTTCGGAGTACATTTTTAATTATTCCATCCATCTATCCATCCAGGGTCGCACCAGTTCCAACAAACATACAGAACAAGGCAGGAATAATCCCTGAACAGGGCACCAGCTCATCGCTACCGCTGCACCACCATGCCCACACGTTTAATTATTAACAGTATACATTATTTAAATTAAGTTAAAAATGTATCTGCATAATGCTGCGGTGGGTTGGCACCCTGCCCAGGATTGTTTCCTGCCTTGTGCCCTGTGTTGGCTGGGATTGGCTCCAGCAGACCCCCGTGACCCTGTGTTCGGATTCAGTGGGTTGGAAAATGGATGGATGGATGGATGTATCTGCTTAATGTAATATACATACTTTACTGTATTTCATCTTAAAAACGATATCAAGAGCTCAAAGAAGATAACGCTTGGAAATCTAAATCGACTTAGAAGCCAGTCGTCATCATCTGTAAATGTGTGCTCTCTTCAATTGAATTGAATTCCTTTATTGTTATTGTATTGTACAATCAATTTGCAAATCCTCCATAAACTTATTTTCCTATAAAATGATAAAATAACAACAACAATAATAATAATATATAAAAAAATGAAAAATATACACTATGAAAACATAAGTGGCTCAGGTTGTGCAATATTACAACTGCAGTGCAAGTTTACAGTGAGGTAATTGTACTTATAAGTACAAACAGTTCTACAAGGATCACTTGATGGACTGATTGTGTGTTTATAGCTGTTAATAACAGGGAGAAAACAACACTTCAATATATACGGTACCAATTTTGTAGCTATTGTCACAGCTTTTGCACTTAAGAGATGTTCAAGAACAGAAGGGATTCTGCTATTTTATGTGGATACAAATGCTTTTACAATAGCTCATACCCCCAAGAAAATAAATTTTTATCTGGCGATTATTTAAAATTTTCACTTATACTCGATGCTGTCAATTTTGAAGTACAGGTATGCAACCCTCTGAGGACACCTTGTAAGGTAACATAAAATCATTGCAGTGTACTGGATGCTGGCAGATATCCCAGTTACACTGCAATCTGTTTCAATGCCTGTTTATCCAGCCATTCTTTGTAAGGCAAATAATATAAGATAATATAAAAAAAATGTTTACACATTTAAAGAGTTTGGAAAATGAGGGTGTTTTTCTGATAGGTTTGGGTAAAATACTTAAAGACGCTGTGTTTAGTGTGTCTGCTCAAATTCTTGTAGTTCATTTAATTGGTGAGGTTTTTAGGGCAGAATGGTGGCTCTGAGGCTAAGGATCTGTGCTGGTATCCCGAAGGCTGCTGCTTCGAATCTCCGTCACTACCAAAAGAGATGCTACTCTGCTGGGCCCTTGGGCAAGGCCCTTAACCTTCAATTGCTCCAGGGGTACTGTACAATGGCTGACCCTGTACTCTGACCCCAAGGGGTATGCGAAAAACCAATTAATTTCCTTTGGGATTAATAAAGTATAAAAAATAAAAGTTTTATGGAGCCACACTTTTTATTTTTTTTTATTGGAGCGCACTCACAGATTCGGGACCTTGAAGTAAAAACAGCAAGTCTAAAAATGTAATGTTGGTGTAAGACAGCAGACAAACCTGAATTAAGCTTGTTCTTGTCTGTGTTGCTTTTGTAACTCAAATGGCAAGCATGGATAACATTACAAGTCTGTTACATCCAGGGAAATTTATACCTGAAACTGAAACTCTTTATCACATATTTCTTAATCCATTTTATCCATTATAGGATTGTGAAGAACTGGAGACTACTCTGGCAGTGTCAGTTGTAATGCAGAATTCAGCCAGGAATGAAATGCCAATAAACCACATTTTGGAATCTATTTTGTCTGTTTCTGAACCACGAGGTCCCCAATCAAAAGGATCTGAAGTGTTTGTCGAATGGGAGAAGTTCAAATAGACTGCAGCAATGGCTGAGGCAGTGTGTACTAGATGCTGCATCCTAATAATTCTATCCGCTCATGACACAGCCCGCCATAGAGTTTTCTGATCAGCTGCTGTACAGGTGTGATTCCACATTCAGATGAGTTAAAAAAAATTCTGAGTGTTGCACTGAGAGTAACAACACTAAAGCAGCTATGGTATATTGTTACAGGTCGATTACAATCAGATGCCTTAAACTAATAAACAATATTCAGTTAATTTCGGTGTATTTGAGAAAGTCATGTCAAGGATGTGAATATAAAAAATAAAGGGAAACCACACAGGAACCGTAGCATTGCTTTGATGCTAGGTTTCACCAAGTTTGCAAAACCGAGCCAAATACTTGCATACGCAATGAATTGTGCTGGCATGAGAATATGCGTGGCTTTACACCAAGTTTAGTTTTTATACATCACGATGTGAGCATGGAAACGGGCATATGCAACATTTTTGTTTATACATGAGGACCCTGGTCCTTCTCACATCTTCTTAGCTGTCTGCCATGCCAGACAGTACATAAACCTCGACCATTTAAAATGTGGGATCCCTGTATGAAAAAATGAATATCTTTGAAATTAAAATGCAGAACATAAATAAAGAACTAGAGTACCTAAACTCTGATATATCATTTAATGCTGAAAATATTCTGAAATTCAGTAAGAATGTTGCTAAAGAAAGAAAGGGTATGCCATAATTTAGACTCATGAAGCACTGTGAAATAGATTTGGCAGAATGTAATAAATGTTTGAAAAAGGGTAGCCTTTTGTATTGTGGCAGTTTTGGTTATTCTAGTATTTCTTGCCTTAATTTGGAGATACAGCAAGATACATTTTCTATATTACCTGGTGTAGCAGGCACTACTTTACCATACATAATATTATGTTTACAGATTGATGTAGAGTATAATGATCAGGAAACTGAATCAATATAACAACTTTAATAATATTTCAAATACATTGGCGGAGTGATGGCTCTGAGGCTAAGGATCTGCACTGGCAATTGGAATGTTGCCGGTTCGAATCCCGTAAATGCCAATAGGGACTCTGCTCTGTTGGGCCCTTAAGCAAGGCCCTTAACCTGCAATTGCTGAGCGCTTTGAGTAGTGAGAAAAGCGCTATATAAATGCAAAGAATTATTATTATTATTATTATTGGGCCAAATGAAGTAATAGACAGATTGGTAGCTTAATGGCTTTGTGCACATCAGCCTTTAAAGATCTGTTCCTGGTTTGTGTTTTCATCTCTTTCTCTTCATCATCACACATTTGCTCTGGTAGCATTAAGAAGTTCTCAGCTATCTTCACTTATACATTTCTGCGAGAGTATGTGTGAGTTCATATACAAGGGTAATTATAAAAGTAAAGGCAATTTGAAAATTATGCGGTAACCACCATGGATAGGAGGCGACGAAATATGACATGCTTGCTATGGTTTATGGGTAGGTTGAACATGCGCAGTTCAGCACTCAGCTGTTAGTCTAGTTGAAGCCAAGGTCAAATGAATATGGACAATCCGCTGCAGGATTGCACCATTGTTGAATGAGCCTGTAGTGAGATTTCTTTGGACAGAGGAAGAGAAACCTGCTGAACTTCACTAAAAGACGTTGTCTTGTTGATAAGTAAACTGTTTAAGTATCCATCTTGTGCAAACTTTATACTACCCGAAATCGTCATGCACTATGGCATGTACAGATTCATAGCTGATATCCAAATGTGTAGCAACAGCAGCAACATAATGTGTCGGTCTTCTCTGATGAAGGCTTTTGCCATGTCGATGTCGGCTTGTGTGCACAATGGTGATAGTCAACCAGATCGAGCTTCATCAGTTACACTTCTTCCAACTTTAAACCTTTCTACCAATTCATAAACTTTTCGTTGAGTAATTCTGTTTTCGCTTCTGTACTGAGCCAGCATCCTTCAGTGAATTTCAGCGGGTTTACCCACAGAAATCTCACTACACCACGTTGTTCAACAATGGAGTGATCCCACAGTAGAGCATCCATGTTCATTTGACATTAGCTTCATCTTGACTAATGGCAAAGCACTGAAAGGTGCATGTTCAAAATACCCATAAGCCATTGTGAATGTGTTGTGTTGCATCAGCTTCTATTCGTTGCAGTTACTGTGTAATTTTCATATTGCCTTTACTTTTTTGATTTACCCTCATATATTAAATAAATTATATATTTCAAAACCTACTCAAGCAAAATTTTGCAAATCAATAGGCTTGCTTCCAAGAGTAAATGGAACAGAATGCAAAAATTCTGGTTAAATCAAACAATAACAATGGCAATTATTGTTGGTCACAGGTTAAACAGTTTATGAAGGCTATGGAAATAAGTACTGGAACAAACTGGACCAAAAACATTACAGTATGAGCAAACATGATACAACTTGTTTGAGAAAGGTAGGTCAATTTTTTTTTGGAAGTTGTACATAAAGTATGTCTCAGTGTTTTGAGCAGATATCTTTGAAACCGCTTGTTCTAAATTTTTGTTTCTTTGTTTGAAATGTAGTCAACCAGGACCTTTGCAGAATTCAAAAAGATGCATCCTTTTCTAATGAAAATTGTCATTTTAAGATGTGTAAATCACTTCAGTTTTTGACAGACACACACACAGACATACATACAGACACCATGCTAAAATCAACCTTTCTTGACATTTTGAGCATTGTAGAATAAGAATCTGAACTCATTAGCAAATATTTGACCCCATCATTAAACTTCCATTTACATACAGTGGGTGGTCCAATGCATTTGGGAACCTAAAACCTAAAATTCACCTGAAAGGATGTTAGTCTGTTCAGCTCAGTAAGCTGTTTGAGTACCCATCTTGTGCGAAGATGTGATTCTCCTCTTCATCTTTAGCCTTTATCAATCACCCCTGTTGCTGCGAACAGAGTGCACAGTAATAATAATAATAATTCTTTACATTTGTACAGCACTTTTCTCATTACTCAGCAATTTGGTCTGGACATCGTGATACACCCTGCTTTTTACAAAGGATGCCCAGGGATCTTTTATGACTACAGAGAATCAGGACCTTGGTTTTATGTCTCATCTAAGGACAAAGCCATTTTTACAACACAGTGTCCCCAATCGAGGCATTGGGATCCACATTCAGACCACAGAGTAGATACCCCCTGCTGGCCTCACCAACACCTCTGGATGGGACTGAATACACTTACAGTGCATCCAGAAAGTATTCACAACGCGTTACTTTTTCCACATTTTATGTTGCAGCCTTATTCTAAAATGGATTAAATTCATTTTTTTCCTCAGAATTCTACACACAACACCTCATAATGACAACGTGAAAAAAGTTTACTTGAGGTTTTTGCAAATTTATTAAAAATAAAAAAATTGAGAAAGCACATGTACATAAGTATTCACAGCCTTTGCCATGAAGCTCAAAATTGAGCTCAGGTGCATCCTGTTTCCCCTGATCATCCTTGAGATGTTTCTGCAGCTTAATTGGAGCCCACCTGTGCTAAATTCAATCGATTGGACATGATTTGGAAAGGCACACACCTGTCTATATAAGGTCCTACAGTTGACAGTTCATGTCAGAGCACAAACCAAGCATGAAGTGAAAGGAATTGTCTGTAGACCTCCATGACAGGATTGTCTCGAGGCACAAATCTGGGGAAGGTTACAGAAAAATTTCTGCTGCTTTGAAGGTCCCAATGAGCACAGTGGCCTCCATCATCCGTAAGTGGAAGAAGTTTGAAACCACCAGGACACTTCCTAGAGCTGGCCGGCCATCTAAACTGAGCGATCGGGAGAGAAGGGCCTGAGTCAGGGAGTTGACCAAGAACCTGATGGTCACTCTGTCAGAGCTCCAGAGGTTCTCTGTGGAGAGAGGAGAACCTTCCAGAAGGACAACCATCTCTGCAGCAATCCACCAATCAGGCCTGTATGGTAGAGTGGCCAGACGGAAGCCACTCCTTAGTAAAAGGCATATGGCAGCCCGCCTGGAGTTTGCCAAAAGGCACCTGAAGGACTGTCAGACCATGAGAAAGAAAATTCTCTGGTCTGATGAGACAAAGATTGAACTCTTTGGTGTGAATGCCAGGCGTCACGTTTGGAGGAAACCAGGCACCGCTCATCACCAGGCCAATACCATCCCTACAGTGAAGCATGGTGGTGGCAGCATCATGCTGTGGGGATGTTTTTCAGTGGCAGGAACTGGGAGACTAGTCAGGATAAAGGGAAAGATGACTGCAGCAATGTACAGAGACATCCTGGATGAAAACCTGCTCCGGAGCGCTCTTGACCTCAGACTGGGGCTACAGTTCATCTTTCAGCAGGACAACGACCCTAAGCACACAGCCAAGATATCAAAGGAGTGGCTTCAGGACAACTCTGTGAATGTCCTTGAGTGGCTCAGCCAGAGCCCAGACTTGAATCCGATTGAACATCTCTGGAGAGATCTTAAAATGGCTGTGCACTGACGCTTCCCATCCAACCTGATGGAGCTTGAGAGGTGCTGCAAAGAGGAATGGGTGAAACTGGCCAAGGATATGTGTGCCAAGCTTGTGGCATCATATTCAAAAAGACTTCAGGCTGTAATTGCTGCCAAAGATGCATCGACAAAGTATTGAGCAAAGGCTGTGAATACTTTTGTACATGGGATTTCTCAGTTTTTAAATTTTTAATAAATTTGCAAAAACCTCAAGTAAACATTTTTCACGTTGTCATTATGGGGTGTTGTGTGTAGAATTCTGAGGAAAAAAATGAATTTAATCCATTTTGGAATAAGGCTGTAACATAACAACATGTCGAAAAAGTGATGCGCTGTGAATACTTTCCGGACGCAGTGTAGCTTCATGTGGATGACCTCTTCTGAAGTGCACGTGGTATGGCTGCTAAGAACAGAAGAGAAATCGGCTTATAGCAATACTGATATTGCATATAATCATATACCGTATATACTCTCATATTCTCCCAAGGATAAGTCGGGGCTTGATTTTACCGTATAATTTCCGGTATTTTATAATGTTGGTCATATAAGTCGAATGCAGAAAACTCCCGCTATTGGTCCAAGAAATTTTGATATGCTAACACCCACCTGAGAGAGAAACTACGGAGCACACTGCCTTTGTTTTTCATGTGTTGTGCCTACGTGACCACACGGTAATACCCGAACTATCCCAAAGCAGCTTTTGCACTGTTTTGTGTTTTTTGTATCTCACACCCTCATACACCTTTATTGTAAGAGCATCCCTTATCTATGATAGAGCGTTCGATCAGAAGAAAATATGAAGCTGGTTTTAAATTAAAAGTTGCTGAAGTGGTGAAAGAAATTGGTAACTGCACTACTGCAACAAAATTCGATATGTCTGAGAAACTGATGTGAGATTGGAGGAAGCAAGAAGATGTAAAAAAAAAAAAAAAATGAAGTGTCGTATTTTTGAACGGGCGTATAAGTCAGAGTCTGATTTTATGATCGATTTTTCGGGTTTCAAGACTCGACTTATACGCGAGTATATACAGTACATGTTTCTATTTTGTTTGTCTTTTCATTGATATTGCATCATTGCCACTGTTTTGAGGAGACATGCAACTAAGACGTTTATTGTACTTTGTAGACATTACAACAAACATCAACTTGAACATTTTAACCACTAGCACTCCAGAACATTTTTTGGGGTCTCTTTGCTTTTCATTAAAATGGACACAACAAACCATCTGAGGAGTAGACGAATGCAGAAATTTTCAACTATGCACATAAAATATTGCAGAAGAAAATCTATAGTGACTATAACTGTTTGTCATATGAAAAGGTAGTCGAGATTGTATAGGTGAAATAAAAGGGGCTTCACCCTACAAAAGAATTTGAAATGAACACTAATTTATTTCAGGAAATGGAAGTTACTTTCAGGTCAGCTCTATGCCTAAATAGCTTACCTTTTTTTCTGACCCCACCCTACCCTCACCCTCAAAATGGCCAGAGATGAGATTGAAAATTAAGGCATAGCAAACACTATGGAGGCAGAAATGTTTCTGTACCTCTGATTGCTGTGTTTTAGTGAAGACATCTTGAACAAATACATTTAGGCCAAAAGTGTGGCTGACTTAAAGGTCAAATGGTTTAAGCAGCTGTTGCAATAGGAAACGGTTTGTTAGTGCCAGTGCTTACATGCTTTGGAGCACCTGGTTGACAGGCACGACTTCGGACTTCTCTTTTTGGGGAATCATGTGTCCTCCCTTATGATTCTAATCTGCTTTCATTTTCATGTTGCTGCTTACTCATGCTGCTTGCAGTTGCTTGTTTAGTCATGCCAGCCATACACAACCACAAGGCCTTTTGAGTTCATTGAGACTGAAACAGCAGATTCTGCCACTAAGAAAATGACAGTGACGGGACTGACAGTCTTGCTCTGAACTTCAAACCAACATTCAGTTTACAAAATCATTCATTTTGCAGTATGACAGGATTAAAAAAACAATTGTACTTCCTGGAAGACACAATACTGGTTAACGCTCTTTAGATTCACTGGGAGATAATCACTTTTATTTTCCAAATTTACAGTGGGGCTTGAACTAAATTAATCTGGATGATACATCAGTGTAGACACCTGCACATGCAATGGATTCAGTTAGAGGTATCCTTCAGTATTCAGTTATGTTAAGTCTTTGAATTATGGAAGAATATTGTGAGGAACACAAAGAGAAGACACAAACTTCATGCAGAAAGAACTTGCCCAGGACTCAACTGTAGTAGCAAAGTTGTAGTGCCACTCATAAATGTTCTTAATCTCATAAATGTAGTGAATTACGGTTTATTAAAAGCAGATGAAGCTAACTATTGACCCCTTGTTTATATTTCATCGGCTAATAGACAAAGCACTAATCAGTGTTATCCAGCAGAAGACGCTCATATGGATTCTCTTCTTAACTTTAATGGAATAGTCCACCCAAATATATATATATATATATATATATATATACTGTATATATGGAAGTGAAGGTCTGGACATGGTTTGCATATTTGAAGCTAGAGATCCACAAAGGGAGAAACTTAGTCTTGCATCTTTAAAATAGTTTTAAAAAATAGTACCAGGTGTTGTCATCATCAGAGGAAAATGATTAGGCATATAGGAATCAAAGGCAATATATATGTGGGGGGGGGGGGGGTTCGGGGGGGGGTTGGTTGGTTTAGTAAGGTAGGGTTCGGAAGGTGTTTGTCTTAAAGTCTTTTTTATTATTTGAATGTTCTACTTTTTAAGCCTGCATATGCTGGGTTCAAGTCCAAGTGTCTGTTAATGGCATTTTCATTAGAGAGACACAATTCAACCAGCTCTCTGGCACTCTTGGTATTGGCCCTGAAGTTTACTTTCACAGTGTCCCAGTTAAACGTTTGTCCGGTGGAATTTGTATGTGTAAATCAGAGACCGTGAGTTTCTCCTTCTGACGGCATTTTGTGATGTTCGTGTATACGTGTTGCGATGTTTGTCCCACGTATACCACTGAGCATGCACTGCATGGAATGCTATAAACTGCGTTTCTTTTCTCTGTGGTCGATGTTTTGCTTTTGGCATTGAAAAGGACAGTCCATAAAGTGTTTGTGTGCTATCTTGATCCCAGAAATGGACAGGACACGTGCTGTAATTTCTGACATGCCACAGTGATAAGGGAGGGTGTGGTAAGTGCGGTGAAGGACCAAGTTGGAGTCGACTGTTTGCTGACTGTTTATATGCCACTTATTCCACGTAGTTTGTAGTGATGGGCAAGAAAAAACTTTTACCTCATGTTTTGATACAGAACAAGAGAAAAACATTTGTGATATAGTGGAATGTAGTTTTGCAGAATGTAGTTTTGTGATTCTCAAACAAGAAAACACAGCTATGGACAGCTTGTTAAAAATATTGTAGTGAAGAGTGTAGAAATCCACTGCTGCAAAGGCTAGGCCCACAGGTCTTCTTCCTAAAATCCCCACACCCAATCCCTCCAGTCTGTGTGTTTTAATTCCACCCTGGGTGTCTTTGAATGTCAATGTATGATTTGGTGCTAAAGAAAGGCTTTTCCCTTGCAAAAGGTTTTGTTTACTTTTAATAAATACAATGTGTTCTTTGCACATGTGACACACATACTTCCTTAGAAGGCTGGCGTCCTTCAACATCTGCAATAAGATGCTGCAGATGTTCTATCAGACAGTTGTGGCGAGCGCCCTCTTCTACGTGGTGGTGTGCTGGGGAGGCAGCATTAAGAGGAAAGACGCCTCACGCCTGGACAAACTGGTGAGGAAGGCAGGCTCTATTGTTGGCAAGGAGCTGGACAGTTTAACATCTGTGGCAGAGCGAAGGGCGCTCAGCAGGCTCCTGTCAATTATGGAGAATCCACTGTATCCACTAAACAGTGTCATCTCCAGACAGAAGAGCAGCTTCAGCGACAGACTGCTGTCAATGTCCTGCTCCACTGACAGAGTGAGGAGATCGTTCCTCCCCCAAACTATGCGACTCTTCAATTCCACCCGGGGGTGGGGGGGGGGGGGGGGGGGGGGGGTAAACGTTAACATTTTACAATATACAAAGTTATTGTCTGTTTTTTCACCTGCATTATTATTATTATTATCAATCTTTAATTTAATATTATTTATTTTATCAGTATACTGCTGCTGGATAATGTGAATTTCCCATTGGGATTAATAAAGTATCTATCTATCTATCTATCTATCTATCTATCTATCTATCTATCTATCTATCTATCTATCTATCTATCTATCTATCTATCTATCTATCTATCTATCTATCTATCTATCTATGTTTATATGTTGTCTTTTTAGGAGACTCTTCAGCTGTAGACAGTTCATCGCAAACTGCATGAAGTCTGTCAGACCAGGTTAATGAGAGCACCTCTGATCTTGGCAAAATCACCGCCTCTATTTGAAACAGGAGACAACTTATTATTCAAGTGATCAAATGCCATGGACGGGTGTCCCCCTTGTAGTTTTGTACGCATTGTTGAATGAATATTAAATAGAAAAAAGGGAGGATAGCCTTTAAAAAACTGGACACTTGATTATATATTTAAACACAGCACTCCTTTTTTTATAGATTAAAAAGACAGGCTACACACTAAGGCAATTCATATTAAGAGTGTACATTAGGTTTTACTACCAACACTGAAGACAGCTGCATTTAGACATAATAAGTTATAAATAAAAAGTTCAAGAACATTGGAATGTGAAATTGAAATACGCAACAAATGAGATTTTCTGTTCAATGCATTGTCCAGACACCTGGTGTCACTAAAATGTTAACACCAAAGAAGTCTGCATAGGACTTACAGATGTTTGAAACTTTCCACAATGCTAAGCCAATTTCTACGTCAAACTCCTGTTTTATAAATCCTGACTTTTGTGTAATAAATGGCTGATGAATGTTTCACAGCACAAGCAAGCTTTATACGTGAGGCCCCTGGCCTTTAGAAGACTATTAAGAGTTTGAGGCACAAATAAAGCAGGGGACAGAAGGAAGAGTTATAGCCATCTGCAAGCGACTCTGGAAATGACCTTCAAGAGCTTAAAGCCTCCTCAGACCCAAGAGCGCATACGTCTGAAGCTGAGAGGAGAGTTGGGGTGAAGACTTCCTGCTGGGAAAGCGATAGCAGCAGACAGAATCAGACAGGGAGAATGGAGTGGAGAAGAAAGTTGGGAAAGTAGGTCAGCTACCCCATCTAGTCTGTATAGTTAAGTCACAGGCCGTAGCTAGCATTTTCCCTTAGCACTTTTGACATCTTCCTGTTTATCCTTTCTTGTGTTCTTTATTTCAAACAGTAGATGTGGTACACTTTGAGAATTCTGGGCACTATGCGTGCAAGCACAATGGAAAAGAAGTGAAAACTTTACCAAAAAAAATTAGAATATGAACAAAGAACATTTATCAACAACTGGAAATGAATAAATGGTATTTTGTCAGATGAATTGATGCTTTGTGAGCTCACAGAGGTGGATTAATAGTGGATGATACATCACTGTGGTTTATATTATTTTAGCCGCCTAGACTACTACAGGCATATACAGTACAAAGGTATCAATAGAAACCAGCAGCAGTGGGATTTCTTCCCAAAATCACCCAACTATACAGTGTGACATCTGAATAATATGCTTGAGTTGTAACTGAGGGGCGATGAGGAAGCAGAAACTGGCATTTGGCTTAAGGAGAAAATGGACAGTTCTGCCTAAAACTAGAAGACACTGGTGTTTTGCTGAGTTTTTTTGACAAATGTATCCTGTTATTGACCAAGAATTTGGCAGATTTTGGATAATGGAGAGATAAGAATATCTTACCTGACTGAAGATGCAGGCAGAACAAAAATGACAACACAGATTCATAGGATTATCATCCATGAAGAGGATACATAATTGTTAGAGACCCTACTTAGACTAAGGGTAGGAAATGATGCTGTTCTGTGTTAATGGGAGAGTAATCTATGTGACGACACAATAATG
This sequence comes from Erpetoichthys calabaricus, assembly GCF_900747795.2. Taxonomy (NCBI): domain Eukaryota; kingdom Metazoa; phylum Chordata; class Cladistia; order Polypteriformes; family Polypteridae; genus Erpetoichthys; species Erpetoichthys calabaricus. Next base: position 143,957,700 of record NC_041398.2, on the reverse strand, counting down.
GACTCTTCCTTTATTAACAGATTCCCCTGGGCGTTGGTGAGGAATTTCTGCTTTCCTATGGACATAATTCATAAAAGAATCTATTCTCAGGGATTTTTTTCAGCAGCTAGCACTTACCTCTGTGAACAGCACTGTACAGATGTCAGCTATGGATGAACAACTCTCGCTAGTGTAACAAGCCTGCTGTGTTGTCCCATCATTACTTGGGTTTTATCAGTGCTCATGGATTTTGGTCAGTCTTATTTGACACAACAAAAATAATTTGAAACATTAGAAATGCATGTGCCAGTTGAATAGGTGGGTAAAGGCTTTTCCATTGTGTTCATATGCAACATATATAAGGAGGCTGGAAATGATGGCTATATATGAGGGATGTTCAAAAAGTTTTTCGCAATTTTATATCTTCATTGGAAACGTTGAAGGCAGGAGGAGTGGTAATTGGGCATTAAAAATTTGGTATGACTCTGGGAAAATTGCATCACAAAGGAAGGTGGCTATGTAGAAAAGTGATGTAATTTGTTTTTAAAATTCTTAATAGAGTTAAAAAAAAAAGTGCGGAAACTTTTTGAACGTCCCTCGTGTGTATATTGTGGCACCCGGCTGGCACTTCAGGAGTAGGACCCGCTTCGGGGGTGTGCCGCCCTCACGGGGTGTGCCGCTCCTCCCGATTGGTCTTCGCTGGCTGTGGGGCACTGTGGCACCCGGCTGGGATTCCTACCCGGCCGGGATGCCCGGGGAGACAGGAAGAGGGTTTATACCTCCTCCAGAACACGAGGGGGCATCCGCCCTGGTTGTATTGGGGGTCACGGGTACAGTGCTTGGAAGCCCAACCCTGTAGGGGCCCGTGGTCACCGCCAGGGGGCATTCCCCCTGCCTGAAGGACCCTGGACCCCAGTACTTCCGCCACACCAGGAAGTGCTGGGGGGAAGAAGAGAGGGAACACCCGGAGTGCTTCTGGGGAGACAGCCGGCACTTCCGCCACACTGGGGCGTGTTGGGTGGAAGATTGCCGGTGCACACCTGGAGCACATCTCGGTATGGATAAAAGGGGCCGCCTCCCTTCATTCGAGGCTGGAGTCGGGTGGAAGTAGGACAAGGTCAGAGAAGAGAGAGAAGGAGGCGGTCCAAAGAAGAGGCCTAGTGTGGTTGGCCTGGACTTTGGGGAAGATTGGGGTTTGTGGTGCAATTATGGACATTGTAAATATTTAGTAGTGTAAATAAATGTGTGGTGGTGCAAAATAACATGTCTGCCTGTCTGTGTCCGGGGCTCGTTCCACAATATATAACAAAATATCCAGTGTCCACAATAGGGCTGCAGTGTCTGATGAACAAAGGCAACAAGGGACACAAGGACTAGCATTTCTAGTGAACAGGGATTCCCAAATGTATGACGTGACCAAAACAGATGGACTTAGCATTGTACCCATTTAATAAATGGGTGTTTTGCCTATACTAGTATCTATAAATCTGTTCAGCTGCAGCACAAAAAGGCGACTCTCACACTCTTTAGAAGACCTGAATTGCATCAGTAATCATTTAATTTTAGTCCTTTGTTGACCAATAACAATACAAAATTTAACTGCTTGTGGGCCTCATCAGCTAACATAACTCTGTTGGTGTTCCCCAATCATACAGCAGTTGTGATTGCTCTAAGCTGTGCTATTTCAAAGATTTCTTGAACCACTTTAGCAACTTTGCCTTCTGCACAAGCAGATTCACACATTTTCTCTTACTCTGGTATTCCATAACTTTCCATAAAAAAAATTTAATTGATTTGGACACATACTTGCTTGTTTATTTCCAGGTGTTTGACTTCATTTAATTGGCTTTAAAGCCTCATTTAACAGAATTTTGGAACATAACACAAAAGCATTAGTCACTCATTCTCGGGTCCAATATACATTAAGCCCTAGATTCTGGGACACCACAGGAACATTTTTGAATTTATAGTACATGCACTTGGAAGGACCACAAAACCACACAAGATTGCAGTTTACGGCACTCCTGTCAACTTTTAATACAATCGAGCCTCACATTTTAGGAGACAGTGGATATGTTGAAGCTTTATCGACCATCAACGATACAAAAAACAGGATTAAAAACAAATGAACCCTCACCCCTGAGAAAGAGAGCATGGCCAACTGAATAAAACTTAAAGCTAGTAAAAATAAATAAATTGAGTTTAATAGGCAGATAAAGGAAGAGAATCTACTTCCTTCGTGCTTTAAGAGCTTATTCTAAAATATTATTGATTATATCCTGCCAGGTTTTGAAAAAGTTCTAAACAGATCCTCTGAGAATTTTATTTTTTCCAATTTCAAATAATATATAACATCAGTTACCCACTGACTTAAAAGGGGAGAGTTAGGATTCTACCAGTTGAGCAAGATAAGTCTGTGTGCCAATAGTGTAGTGCATGCAATCGCAGTTTGTTTGTCCTTCTCCACTTTAACCCCATCTGGAAGAACACCAACCACAGCTGTTAATGGGTTAGGAGGGATTGTGACACCAAGGCTGTCTGAGAGGCAATTAAAAATTTTGGTCCAGAATGATGTTAATTTGGTGCAGGCCAAAAACATATGAGCCAGTGAGGCTGGAACTTGATTGCAGCGTTCGCAGGTTGGATCTTGCCTTGGAAACATTTTAGACAATTTTAAGTGAGACAGATGAGCTCGATATATAATTTTGAGTTGAATATTTGTATGCTTTGCGTATATGGAGCTCAAATGAATTCTCTGCATTGCTACCTTCCACTCCTTTTCTGATATGATGAGTGAGAGATCCTTTTCCCTTTGTCCTCTTGGATCTTTGAAAGGGAGGGACTGTAAAATAATTTTATATATTGCAGAAATGCTGTCTGAGCACAGAGGAAGGTGGGAGATGGGGAAAATCGGGCAGGTTCTGTTTAACAAAGTTTTTAATTTAAAGATAGTGAAAGAAATGTGTTGCTGGAAAATTAAATTTGGAATGTAATTGTTCATAGGATGCAAAGATGTTGATAACTGGGTAAACTTTGATCTTACCACAGAACAAATTTGCAAGAAGGGGCAGACACAACTTTTTTGTCCTGGGTATGACATTAAACTGCAACCGGCCCTGCAATCGGTCCTTCAACATGCAAGGAAAACATGGGGGTTGGTGGCAGATTTGACACTCCAGCCACTGCAAAAAAACTTCACACAGCTGTGAGACGACAGAAAAGATTCCTTTTTGCTCTCTGTGGGTGTAGCTCTGCTGCAGCCGCCCATAGGAAGGCTGCTTGCATCATGAAGGGGATGAGGGGAAAGCCCTTGGGAACCCCATCCACAGAAATGTCGAAACCATAAGAGATCCAATGGGGTCAGGCCTGTTGAGGATTAGAGCTGGTGTGGTGCTGAGGCGTTGTCCACTGCTCAGCAGCACTTGGGTCCCAATTTGAGGCGGCCCATCCAGGTAGGTGCATGGACTGTCTTGTCGCTCTGATATGATGATCATCTTCCTCTGCTGTCGGAGGAGCTGCATAAACTCTGCATTTCAGTGGCTCTGAAGTGAGCAGACCTGGGACTGGCCAGATCTCTGCAGGTGGACACACATTTTATTGGTCTGGCCACTCTGATGGCGGTCATACTCTGGGAGTAGCTGTTGCTTTAGCAGATTGGCTTATTCTGATGCTGTCCGCTGTAACTCCTTTCAACGAGCGTATTATGAGACTTAGATTACAGCACTCCCTGGGTGCCTTGTCTGTTGTCTCAGTGTATACTCCAACCGCAGTGAGTGATATCTCAGTGAGAGAGACAATTTATTCGCAGCTTCACTCGGTGGTTGATGGGTGCCTGCAAGGTGACACTCCTCTGGTTATGGGTGACTTCAATGCAACCACTGGCACTGACAGGAATGGCTATGAGGATTGTCTCTGATGACCATGGTGAAAGGGGCTCCATGTTCCTTGACTTTGCAAAAGGTCAGGGGCTACGTATTGCTGGATCCTGGTTCCTTTGCCCTGAGTCACATTGTTGGTCTTGGTACTCAATACTGGTGGTGTGGTGAAGGAAAGTGATCACATCTTCGTGGGCAGATGCTGGATGCTCTTAAAAAAAGCTGCAGGGTCTACAGAAGTGCCCAGGTTGTGAATTCTGACCACAGACCTGTTGTTGCTACTTTGAAGATCCAGCTTAGTTCCAGTAGGCTACCACCTACTAGGAAAATGAGGATGGACTTAGCCAAACTCCAAAATCAGGCTGTTTCTAACGAGTTTGCACAACGTTTGTGTGAGGAACTTGTGGATTTGGGTGCAACTGCCAATCCTAATGTGATGTGGGAGACCTTCCATGACAAGATTCGGAAAGTTGCTGAGGGTTGTGTTGGTGGTCCCAGTGTTCCATCTCCAGGGGACCCTGGATATCATCAAGAGGAGTTGCAGCGCACGGCTTAATGGCAACTCTGATCTGTACCGGTAACTGAGAAGGACAGCTGCGAGGGCTCTGAAGGCAGATAAGGAGGCGTTTGTTAGAGGAAGCTGTGAGCAAGTGACACACCATCTGTGGACTAGCGACCCACATCCTGCTTACAGAGGAATCAAACCATTACACACATCTGAATCTGTTAGTTGGAATAGCAGTCAGGGCGGCTGATGGAATGGTCCTTACAGATGACACTACAGTTGTGACTCGCTGGGCTGGCTACTTTGAGCAGCTGTCCAAAGCTGAACCTCCAGCTAGGATGTTGGATATCTCTGGGTCCACGGTTCTTGAGGCTGATCCTCCAATTAGCTGTGAACCATCCAATCTCACTGTGATAGCACAGGTGGTGAAACAGCTGAGGGAAGGGAAGACTACAGGGACCTGTATTACCCAGAGTGAACTTCTCCAAGCTGGTGGTAAGGCTGTCCTCCTGGCATTGCAAGCAATCTTTGCTTCCATTTGGGAGACTGCACTCATCCCAACTGACTGGAAAACGGGACTTGTCATCCCTATCTGGAAAGTAAAGGGTGATTGCCTGGATTGTGACAACTACATCAAATATAAACGTGGAAAACAATTTAGATCAACTAACATCATATTATAATGTGACCTTGAGAGATGCTCTGGACGCTGTGGCTCCCCTTAAAACAAAAGTGCTTAAAGCACATAGAAACTCTCCCTGGTTTAATGAGAACACTTGAGCTCTTAAATTAGAGTGTCGAAAACTGGAGCGCAGATGGTAAACAATAAAGCTATACGTCTTTCAAATTGCATTGACAGAGACTGTTAAAAAATATAAAAAAAGCTCTCTTTAAAGATTGCTCAGAATACTATTCTACAATAATCCATTCATCCATTGTCCAACCCGCTGAATCCGAACACAGGGTCACGGGGGTCTGCTGGAGCCAATCCCAGCCAACACAGGGCACGAACCAGTCCCAGGCAGGGTGCCAACCCACCACAGATTCTACAATAATAGATAGCAATAATAAAAATCCACGGGTACTGCTTAGAACAGTGGCTAAATTAACAAATGGGATTTCAGATCTACAGTGCAAAATACCAACAGATATTAGCAGTACAGACTTTATGAACTTCTTTAATGAGAAAATTAAAAATGTAAGATCCCAGATCTCAGCATCACAGTACAAACCACATACTAGCTTAGCAGACCCTGTCTCACATTGCATTCAGCACTTTAGTAATTTTAATCCTGTAACTGAGCAGGAAGTCTTAACTTTAATTTCTAAAATGAAACCCACTACTTGTTCCCTAGATCAAGTGCCAACAAAACTAGTAAAAAGTGCAATGGATGTTCTTGCAGCGCCTATTCTAAACATAATCAGTAGTTCATTATTGCATGGCACAGTACCTGATGCACTAAAAGTGTCAGTCATTAAATTATTACTTAAACAGTCAGACCTAGACCCACACATTCTTAATAATTATAGACCCATTTCTAATTTACCCTTTCTAAAATACTAGAAAAAGTAGTCGCCAATCAGCTTCAGTCACACCTTACGCATTACAATTTATTGGAGAAATTTCCAGTCTGGTTTCCGCACCGGTCATAGTACAGAAACGGCATTAACGCAGGTTGTAATCCTCTGATGAAGGAAACTCCACTGTAGTTATGTTTTTAGACTTAAGCGCAGCATTTGACACCATTGACCATACTATTTTACTGCACAGGCTAGAAAGTGATGTTGGGCTCACAGGCACTGTGCTCACTTGGTTTAGTTCTTATTTATCAAATCGATTCCAATATGTACAGAAATGTGCGGACAGTACTCCATCATTATACACCGAAGTTCAATATGGTGTCCCGCAGGGCTCAGTACTGTTTTCACTTTACATGCTTCCACTGGGATCTCTCATTAGGAAACATGTTAATTTTCACTCGTATGCAGATGACACCCAGATACACCTTTCTTTTAGATCAAATGAAGTTTCTCCAATGTTGTCTTTAATTGGTTAGTGAAATAAAGGAGTGGATGGATGAGAACTACTTGTCTTTAAACACTGATAAAACAGAGATGTTAATTATTGGAGGGAATGACGCTGATCACAACAATATTTTGTCATCATTTAACTCGGTTGTAATCACCATTAATTTTACTGAATCAGTCTGCAATCAAGGAGTTATCTTTGACTCTAGCATGTCATTTAAAGTGCACATTACAAAGTTGCTCAAATCATTTTTCTTTCATCTTAAAAATGTTGGGAAATTAAGGTGCTTACTAAATAAACAGGATTCTGAGAAATTAATTCACGCATTTATTTCTAGTAGGATTGACTACTGCAATGCAGTGTTCACTGGATGTTCAAACTGTTCTCTATACAGCCTCCAGTTAATCCAAAATGCGGCTGCAAGAATTATTACAAGAACAAGAAAATGCGAACACATAACTCTAGTTCTTAAATCCTTACACTGGCTCCCAGTTAAGTTTAGGGCAGATTTCAAAATCCTCATTTTAACATATAAAGCCTTAAATGACCAAGGTCCGGCTTACTTGTCTGAACTTATCATGACTTACAAACCTGAGCGCACATTAAGATCTCAAGATGCCGGTCTGCTTATGATTCCAAGAATTAATAAAATAACAGTGGGAGGTCGAGCTTTTAGTTACAGGGCCCCTAAACTGTGGAATGGCTTTTTCCTTGTCTTCTTAGAGAGTCAAAGCTGGGAATCTGTCAAGAGGCAAGGCCTGTTAAAGCCCTTTGTGGCACTTTTTGTGTGATTTTGGGCTATACAGAAATAAATTGTATTGTATTGTACAGGGGGATAACACTGCTCTCAGTGCCGGGTAAGGTCCTTGCTAGGATCCATGATCACTTGCTCACCTACCAGCGACTGGAGCAGTCTGGTTTTACACCTAAGAAGTCTACTCCATTGACCGCATCCTGGCACGGAGGGTTCTCATGGAGCACAAATATCGGCAGAGTTTCTTTGCAGCCTTTGTTGATTTTTGTAAAGCATTCAACTCAGTTGATCGAGTTGCCCTGTGGGACATCCTGAGGGTTCGTGGGACCCCCTCAAGGTTGCTGGATATTATGACTAGAGTGTACACTGGTACTGTGAGTGTTGCGCCGAGTGGAGGCAGAACCTGAGTGTTTTTCCCCAGTTGATTCTGGGGTTTGTCGGGTCTAGTGGCTGTAGGGCATCTGTTGGTGATGAAAGATTCACTGATCTTGACTTTGCTGACGATGCTGTGATCTTCACAGAGTCAATGGAGGCTCTGATCAGGGCTCTCGAGAGACTGAGCAAGGAGTCCGAGTGTCTGGGCTTGTCCTGGATAAAAACCAAGATACAGGCCTTTAATGATCTCTTGGGCACAGCCATCAGCAGTGTATCTGTCTGCTGTGAGAGTGTCAACCTTATCAAGAGGTTTACTTACCTCGGCAGTGGTATTCATGTCTCTGGTGACTCATCCTATGAAGTCAGTAGACGGATTGGGAGAGCATGGGGGGGGTGGGGGGTTGGGGTGTCATGAGGATGCTGGAAAGGGGTGTGTAGCGCTCCAGATATCTACCTAAAAGGACGAAGGTACAAGTCTTTAGAGTCCTGGGGCCTCATGTATAAATGGTGCGTATGCACAAAAATGTTGCATAAGCCCGTTTCCATGCTCAAATCGTGATGTATAAAACCTAAACTTGGTCTAAAGCCACGCACGTTTTCACGGTAGCTCAAACCCTAGCATACGCAAGTTCTTTGCTCGGTTTCGAAACTGGCAGCACCCAGCGTCAAAGCAGTGCTACTGTTCCAGTGTGGTTTCCCTTTCTTTTTTAGATCCACATCCCTGACGTGGCTTTATAAATACACTGAAATTAACCGCATATTGTTTATTAGTTTAATGCATCTGATTGTAATTAACCTGTAACAATATAATGGTCCACAGAATGGTCAAACTATTCTAAATACCATAGCTGCTTTAGCGTTGTTACTCTCACTGCACCTTCTTCTTCTTCCAACTGCTCCCATTAGGGGTTGCCACAGCGGATCATCTTTTTCCATATTACTCTCACTGCACCACTCGGAGTATTTATATCACTGTATCTGAGTGGGGAATCACAGCTCTACAGTAGCTGATCGGAAAGAGATTATTGGTATACACTGTATACCAGGGGTGTTAAACTCCGGGCCGCAGTGGCTGCAGGTTTTCATTCTAACCCTTTTCCTAATCAGTGACCAGTTTCCACTGCTAATTAACTCCTTTTCCTATCATTTTAATAGCCCTGTTTTTAAGGATTTGGTCCTCTGAATTGATTCATTTCTTCATTAAATGGCAGCCAAACAGAAATGAGATGTGAAACGAGCCAATAGATGATGAGCAAAACTGGGATTTCAAACTCCAACCAACTTCATTCCAACAAGTTTCTTAATGAGAAGCCAATTCTCTGTGTTAATTAAACTCGTTATTTAATCCCATAGCTTGTTGCTGCTCTCATTCTGCAACAGCAGACATTTACAAAACTGTTGATTTTCTGTTTTTTCTAAAATCACAGTCAAGATATTTTAGTGAGCTGAGACCTTCACCTTTCTTTATTTTCACATATTGGTGTTATGGGCGCAGGTGAACTGGTCATATGGCGGCTTGTTTTGTGTCTCATTATTGTTTGGCTGCTAATTAAAGAAAAATAAACAACTAAGTGGTCTGAGACAAGTTAATTATAACTAAGGCAAAAGAAGTTAATTAGCAGCAAAAACTGGTCACCCATGTAGAAGATGGTCAGAATGAAAACCTGGAGCCACTGTGGCCCTCCAGGACTGGAGTTCGACACCCGTGGTATACAGCATCAAGCACACGCTGCCTCAGCCATGTGGTCTATTAAACTGCTCTCATACGGCAAAACGCTTCAAAGCCTTTCCTCGCGGTACAGAAACAGTTTCATCCCAAGAACTATAAACGCACTCAATCAGTCCATCAAGTGCTCCTTGTAGAACTGTTTGTACTTATAAGTACAATTGCCTCACTGTAAACTTGCGATAGTTATAATATTGCACAACCTGAGCCACTTTATAAAGCGTGTATTTACATATGATGACGATATCATTTTTAAGATGAAATGCAGGAAAATATGTTTATTGTATTATATAGATAAAATGTTAACAGCATTTAAATAATTTATATTGTTAATAATTAAACATGTGAGGACACAGTCCTGCAGCGCTAGTGAGGAGATGGCGCTCCGTTCACGGATTGTTCCTGCCTTGTGCTGTATTCTTGCTGGGGCTGGCACAACACTGGAAGGATAGATGGATAGAATAATTAAACATGCACTACGAAGATATTTCAATGTTCCTTAAAAGTTTTGAAGAATTGGCGTTCTAAGCTTACAGATGGCTTAATGTCTATTACAGGGCTGATTGTGTGGTGATTGGGTATTTGGAGAACGAAAAGTAAGGACAGGAATTGGGGGGTTAGTACGTTTGAAAGAGACAATACTGCTGCAATAAATTATTTCATCGAAAGTCGGCGCAGCAAGCATCTTGCGTGAGGCAGGAACAATCACTGCATCATCGTGTTCCCATGTTTAATAACATGCTTTAACTCCTATCATCATGAAAATGATATCAAGTATACATCTCAGTATTTAAATTATTCAGAGAGCTGTAATATCATGAATGTAATGGATTCTGTGTCCTGTCAGAGGAAGAGAAAGCCCGTTTAAGAAACACGTAGTGATTTACACCTGTAGAGCACATAGAAAATCAAATACAAAACAAAGCATTTACCGTGCTACTCTAGTTACGATGGGATTTGAGAAACTAGTAAATTAAATGATTTTAAGATGAAGTTTATGATGTTCTACTTTAATAACAAAATAAACTATGTGATTAAAGTGGAAATTACGAGATTAAAGTTGACATTTTGTGCTTTTTTCCCCACTGTGTGCCAATTTTTTTTCCTGTACCCTAATAAGCTTTCATACGACACTCAGATGGTGGGCTATGACTCGCCTTTTCACGGCAACTATGATATCTGACAACTTTTTTTTATTTTGGGCACTGTGCGACTTTGTGAACTTGAGCTTTCGAGTTTCTCCGACACTCTGTCACTCGATCAACTTCCTTTTGTTGATTATATCACTGTTTAAACCAACAAATAGTATGTTTTTCCTTGCCTCCACTTGGTATTTGCTGAAATTCTTCTATTTTCCCCTGTGCTTTTGCCATTGTCTTTTCACTGAAGGCTGAGCTTAAGGGCTATTTATATTGATTTGCATATTCAAAGAGGTGTAATTCTGGGAGGAGTTAGGGCGGGACAGCAGGCACGTGCCCTTGTGTTACTTTTCACGCAGACCGGGATTGATGTAGCGGAAGAACGTGAAAGTTGGCAAACGCAGAGATTTATGCATCTGGATTTTTTGTGTACACGAACATTTCCGCTTTTGTCCGTATGCCATGTTATAGTGTGAATTCTATGCACGGCATTATACATGAGGCCCCTGGTGCTTCCTGTCTTGCTATTTGGTTGCAAGACATGGATGCTATCCAGTGACCCAAGACGAAGACTGGACTTCTTTGGTACTGTGTCTATTTGGAGAATCCTTGAGTACCGCTGGTTTGACTTTGTGTCAAATGAGCGGTTGCTCATGGAGTCCCCAATGAGGCACATTACCTGCACTGTGAAGGAGCGTCAGTTACGGTGCTCTTGGCTACGGTCATGTTGCACGATTACCCGAGGGTTGTTACAGCTCACAGGATCCTCATTGTTGAGGACTTGAGTGGCTGGACCAGGCCAAGGGGATGCCCATGCAATACCTGGCAGATAGAGAGTCATTTCCAGAGCGTGGGACTGGACTGCATGTCTGCCCTGAGGGGTTGCCAACCAGGATCCCGAGCTGTTCCATCATGTGGTGAGTGCAGCAACGCACTGTACCAGGGCATGCTCCCCAACCTGACCTGATACATCCAACATTGTGGTCACAACAAAGCTGTTATGAAAGACTATCAGATTTCATCATGGAAACAAAAAGCACCCAAATAGTCACGGACTGATTAATGATGAGCCTTCATAAGGGGTTTGTCATGAAGATTCGACAAAGTTAGGAAAACCTACTCACTCACTACAACAAGATGTGACATCACTTCAGCTAGAAGCTTAAAGCAAGTACAGTGCATATAAAAGCTGCTACAGGCTTTCAGCATTGTTTATTTTAAAACAAAAAAATAAGATAGCACAAAATATAAGTTTGTGTGCATTTATTTGACACTTTTTCAGAGTGACAAACATTTCACATGAATACAATTTTTGCAAAGCACTGGTGGTTGAGTTTGTGTCGGGCAGTTAACCAGCATGTTCAGGTTTATAAAAAGTCTTATAATCCAAAGCTTCTGGTAGCAAGACATGATACTTGCACATTCTGATTTAATCAAAGAGTATATCAGTTTTATTACATTATTAAAATTCCCCACACATTATCACAGAAAAATCACTTTGCCTACAAATACTGAACATCAAGTAAAAAAGTGCACTGTATATTGAGCTGTATACTAGTCACAAAAATTTTCCATAGTTTTACTGTGAAAAAAATGTTTTGAAAGTGGTGGTTTATATTAACTTGTAAAATAACAATTTAAATTAATATTCATGTAAACATGTACACAATCTTATTGTACTCATAATAATAAAAATATTGGACTAAATCACCCCATTCAGGTTCTTTTGTACCTTGCACCCAATGCTACCCTGACCCTGAATTGGATTAAGCAGGTTACAGAATGTGCATCACTTAACATATACATTTGTTATGAATAAAACTGCCCAGCACCTGATGAACACCATATAGTTTGGCCTCTACAAGTGTAACACAGAATGTCCCTTTTTAAGTCCTATGTCAAAGTGAAACAACAGAAACTGTAGTAGCTGCCAATAAAGTTTAACATAATAAAATGAAATTTGACTTTTGCTGGAACAAAACTAGAGAAACTAATAATAATAAATTATATTTATATAGTACTTTTCTTGCTGCTCAAAGCATTTTACATAGAGTAAAACAACTAGAACCACCACTGATGTGTAGCAGCCACCTGAATCATGCGACGGCAGCCATTATTGCACCAGTATGCTCACCACACATTAACTATTAGGTGGTAAATGAGTGAAAGAGTGTTTAATTAGAGACAGGGGATGGTGAGGGGACCAGAATTGATGAGGTTGTGATGCGCAATTTAGCCAGGACATTGGGAAAAATCCTACTCTTTTCAAAAGATGCCTTGGAATCTTTAATGACCAGAAAGAGCTAGGACCTCAATTTTAAGTCTCATCCAAAGGACAGTGTCATATGTACAACACACTGTTCCTGTTCCTGCACTAGGGCTTTGGTATCCACATAAAGATCAAACAGTAAGTGCCTGCTGTTTGCCTCACCAACACCTCTTCCAGCTGCAACTGTAGTCTTTCCTAGATGGTCTCCCACCCACATACTGGACGGACCCAAACATGGTTAGCTTCAGGTGGATGTCCCGCTCTGAAGCACAGGTGGTATTGGCTGCTGCATGAAAAATATGTAAAACTTTTATGATGCATCAGTGTAAGCTCAGTCTGGATCAAGTGCAGCTCCCTACAAAATCAGAATGTAATGTACAAATATTTCTCGTCTTTGCAATTGCACCTTTAAATGTGCAGACATTATCCTTAATGTTGACCATAAAAGAAAAATAAACTTTAATAAACTATTTTTTTGCTAAAGGGTCAATTCTAATTGCCAACATAAACCCTCTACTTGGAAAAGCAGAATGAAAACAAATGAAAGTTCAAATTAATAATATGGTCTATGAATTCCACTTTTGTTACAATGTTACAAAATACTGAATTTTATTTCACATGTATAGAAATGTATGTCATAACCTTAAGTTAAGACTAATAAATGCTTTTTAGTCAATTTCTTGACCAATCAATGAAATGCCTTTGACAGAAACTTCTGTTTAACAAAACTTGTTTTATAGAGAAAGTCGGGGGCCTGGTGTTGCCCCCGCTAGTGCAGTTGGTGTAGCTTTTTTTTTTTTTTTTTTTTTACAACTACGGCATAAGTAACCCTAGGAATCAAAGCATCATATGTAAAAATTTACAAATCTACTTCTTCTCTTTGAGTGAGAAAACAGCCTGAAAATGAGCAAATGTGGGTGAATCTGCTCAGTAATGGAATGAAGCTGCAGGGTTGGTCTGCACTACACACCAAATGCTGAAATTTATAACTTTTGGTAATGGGATAAAAAGGTCATAAAATAAAGAGATGTATGCATTATTTGTTTTTAGCGCACATGCAAATGATATTAAAGTAGTCACAATCCATTTACATATTCACTCAAAATCTGTTATTTAAAGCTTCTACAATATGAATAGGATCAACTCTTAAAAAAGAAAAGCAAAACATCATTAGTCATCTTAATAGACAAAAATGCATGCATCACTGATTCTGAAACATACAAGACAATTCTTCTTAACTGATGATTGTCACTAAATATCACTGCATGATTTATCAAGTAAAACAGCTGGGTCACTGATTTCATATGCTTTGATTCAAGAATATTTGTCATTAAATGACTCTGCAACAGCTGATTATTCATGTTGCTCCCTGAGTATGTTAAAAGAGCTTGGTAAGCCTATCACATAGCACACATTGTTTTCAGTAATAGTAATTGTTGCAACACTGTGTACATGGTGTCAAGAGTAAACACGAACAACTCTGGCAACTTGATGTTTTCCTGAAGACTAAACAACACCTTATTGTTACAATTTAACTCTTAAAGAGATGTTCAGCTGATATCAAGCACCTGAGTCACATTCTGCCATTCCAAGCATCTAAATTTATAGTTACTTAAAAGACTCAAAGCATGGATAACAAAATGTCCAAAAAGATTTATAAAAAACACACTTTATCCAATGCCAAATATTTGATATTGACACCCCAATTGTTAAGTCAAACTAATCCTTGCCTTTTACATGGAGGAAACTTGTAGATTTGTAGAAACAGTGTGCAGATTACAAAAATTATCAAAAGACACCTGCATGTCAACATTTTTAGATGGCATATACTCATCTAAAAAGGATTCGCAAAAATCAAACAATAGAGGAAAAAAAAACATATGTGATACTGCTACAAATAAACCAAGATTAATTACAGTACACTAAAGAAAAACACCAGAAATAATGTGTACGGCCATTAAACATTGATATCGGAGAACATGTCTGGCATAACATACCTCAATGTTTATAGGGGTTGTAGCATGGGGACTAAGGTGGCACAGTACCGAAAAAACCCAAATTTCAAAATGGTATAGTATCAGCATTTTGGGTTATTCGGTACAGGAAGTAAATGTCAGCTTTCCTCTTAGCTTCCACTCCTAATCCTGGGGCACCTGCTATTGCAGTTGTGGAAAAACATTCCTTTTGTAGATATGAAACAGAACTACACACATCAACACAACTGGAAGTTCATGGGTATCAAGTGGGAAGCTGGGTGTAGTGATGAGAGATGGCGAAGCCCACCAGGGAGGCTTGAATAAGACAACGGGTTTGGGAGTTATCCGTTATTTTGTTTAGAACAGTTTTGTACTGGTACTGAAGTCCAAAATCAAAATTTTAGTACCGATTCAATACTAAAGGAATACAGTGGTTAGCACCAGCATCCTAGTTTTGAATAGTTCACCTGGTTGCTGGCTATGGAGTTTTCACCCACTCCCTGGTTCCTGGTTTTTGTTAGAAGCTGCCATGATAAACTCCAGCACACTTCAACTCTGAAATGGATTACGCCGGTTTCAGAATGTACTGCAGTTTTCAAGGAAACTTTAAACTTTCTTCCAGTAGGGTTTAGTAAGCAAACTTTGTGGCACAGAAACTTTTAAGGAGAACACACATCAGGAGACGATTATCCTATGTAACCCCTACCAACATCCCATGACCATTCAACACTGCAAATAGTTCAATATATTTTGAATGAACTTTAAAGACTTGCATTAAAATTTGAATAGTTCAAAATAAGTCAGCTTCATAAACAAGATAAAATACTAGAAAGATAAAAGAACCTTACTAAAAACAAAGTGTTTTAGTAAGTGTCAAATTTGAATTTCAATATTCATTTTCATATGAAACAGACACGTTCTATTCAAATAAATAAAATTTAAGCAGTGACTTTGTCAAATTCATTTGCACCCATAAAGATGTGTGTTGTGTTTATGTCTCAAAGTTATTTTAAACTATTTAGGGAAAACTTAAAATATATAAGTAATATATCTTTCAGTTAACTCCATGAGAAGGTTCAGTGTTGACTCAAATGGAAGTGTGGGTAAAAAGTAAAAATACTAAAATCCCTCAAGTATAACATGATACTTATCACACACACACATTATATGACTTTTTATAACCTAAAATACACTTCTTTGGTTAGCATAGAAATGATGCATGGGATCTGCTTCTTGGTATTGAAGCCAGGAATGTTTGATGCAGACTCAAAATCCATAGCCACTCTGTTGTTAACACGAGTGAGTATCTGCATTAGCTCCAGCTCACTCCCATATTTATTCAGCATTTCACACAAAGACTGTATAAACCATGAGCCAGTGGTGGTGTTCCTCCAAGAATAATATCCTGAAACAAGAGGAACAAGTGTTACTTTTAAAGATCATATTATTTGGCAGGAAATTAAAAACAAGGCGGATCAAGAAGAGAGACATATTTAAGGGAAAAAAATTAAAACACACGACTTATGGTATTTAAATCATGATGTTGCAGGACATCATTGGCTGGGAGAGCAACTTCACTCCTGACGAAGCATTGTAGCACCTCTCCTCTGCACCCTGGGGGTTGGAAGCATTTGAGCAGGTACCCATTATCACCTGGCACATGCAATAACATGATTGCTCTTACAGTGAATAGTTTGGCTATATGGAAAAAAAGTGAGGGTTCAGTCAGTAACCTTACCAAAAAGTCAGTCACCAAATACAGCACCAACAGAAAGTCGTTTGCCAATGCTACTTCATCTCACTAAGCGAGAAAAAACACAAGCCACAAATTTGCCAAGGTTCAGTGCATTAAAGGAATATAACTGGTTAAGGTAAACAAAAGCAGCTTCGTTCTTGCTAGATGCGTTTACTGCAATATGAATGCTGTAAAGTGCTCCAATTACATTAGGAAAACAAGACACTGCTACAAATTGAATTTTGATGTTGGTGAAAACCTGTTATGTTTTAAGTATTTACAATGATACCAAACAAAACCAGAATGTAGTGCCTCATCCGTTGGTTAATGGCTTCCAGCACAAGCGGGCATTATGGAATGAAGCTTGGCTAAGATAATGCTAATCTCTCAGTCAGCTCTCTAAGAAGTGATACCAGGAAGCCAGTATAAACTGGGGGAAAAAAAAAGTTCTTTAATGCATATTTACAGCATTGGCACCCTTAATTACAACATATAGACTCCATTTTAATTACCTTATCACTTTTGCAGTGTAAGGTGTTAGTTATGTCAGCATATATTCTGATAATGACTTAATGATATGAATTATTATACGTGTGATTTGTTATCTGTTTCGGCTTGCATTTATGAAATTGGTCAAGGGGGTTGCCTTTTATCCCAATTTCTCTAAAATGTTGCATACAGATGTGTCAGAGTTGTACATTCTCCTGTCAAATTTTCTTTCATAAATCCTGACACTTGCGTGGAAAGCTCTATATGCACATTTTGAGCCTCTTTTTGTGTGTATGCAAGTTTTATAAATTTGACCTCCGCTGTACACTGAAATGGTTTACAACAGTCAGTAATGATCTCTTGCACTGTAAATGATCAGCTTATTTTTTTTTGCTGTATAATGGAGTTAACACAGCAAATCCCCGATTTATTTTGAGTTTTGTTATTAAAAATAGAATGCAACAGATTTTTACATTTTTAGAAGTGGTATTGTTCAGAGGCAAAGATTCATTTAAAATTAGGTGCAGTAGATCAGCAGTCTGCTTTGAGGTGTGACAAAGAAGAGACACAATGTGTGTCTTAACCAACTTAAATCTGCACTAAAAACTCAAATTTCTTGCCATACAATTGAAATTTGGTAAAGAAAATAAATTTCCAGGAACATATCAAGTTCAATTCTCTCTTGCTACTGGTCCAAAAACGTCCCTATTTTATGAGGTAATTTGCTTTAATTTTTTGTTCGCATTTTACATTTTGGATTTTTTTGGCTTCTTTTTTGTTTGCATTTACAGTAAAATCACAAAATAATATGGTTTAAAGCAATTAAAAAAACACATTCTTCTTTACACTGGTCATGGGATGTCTGACTATAGATTTTGTGTAAATCAGGAGCCTTACATTCCAAAACCTTTTGAATATTCAGACATCTTCAATTAGTTATAGAGACAGGGACTTTTCTATATTGGTTATACTGGATGGAAATAGATATTTAATTGCGCTAGTTCCAACATTGTAAAATGGGGTATGGAATTTAACACTAATGAGCCATTATAGTTTAAAATTCTACCATATTTTAACTCGTTATTTAATTATTATAATCTTAATCTTGCTGATGTTCGTAAATCTGACAGGATCAGCATTATTCATGTTAAGTGGTTCTGATGTTTACAGTAAGGTGCATCTATGATCACCATGGCCAATACAAGCACATGGAAATCCTCTTTACCAAGACGACAAATGCATGTGTGACATCCTACATCTACAAACTCAAACATGAACAGAAATGGGAAAGACTGAGCTATCCAGACAGGAATAAGCTACAAAATTGTTGAAAAGAAGGGTGCTTCATTGATTGTTTGGATTTAAAACTAACACCAAAGCAGAAAATGGTCTTCTGCCAGCTATGCCAGGAAATGATTTTAGCCAGAGACAGTAATACAAATCCTCTAGTGTTCCATGTTCAAGAATTTTAATTATTACATGAACTTATTTAATTTGTGTTCCTAAGTTTATTTTATGGTTTCAGCTCTCCAAAAAATGTTAACATGTTTAACTCCAGACCGTTTAATCTTATTACAGGAGTTTTGCACTGCTTTTCTTTCAAGTTCTATTGAAATTATGTGAAAAGCTACTGTATATCATTGAAGACTGTTACTGTCTGAAATTAAACATTAAATCAAGATATAATTTTTTGACTAGCCTTAAATGAAAGCTAGGTGAATATTACTTAATTTCTATAGCTTTTGTTAATTATTTAGTAAAATGGCTGTCCTAACATGATTCAGTGTTAAAGTATGTTTCCTGTGATGGACTGCTGTCCTATCTAGAAAAGGGATGGATATGTAGGAAAAACGTCCCAATTCTGCCTGAAGAAATGTATGAAAATGAATACTCTAAAATATACACTAAAAAAATAAATATTAGCCCATGTCATGAAGATTTAAAACAGAAAATATTACCTGGAGCAGTAGAAAATGCATACAAGAAGTCTGCCTCCACAGGAATCCTTTGGGCAGGACCATCACTTTCCATACTATCACATTCAATTCCTCCATCCAACTCTGTGCCTCTACATGCCTTAAAATTTACAATACAAAAGAGTATAAAAGATCAACAGGAAAGACATTACTGAATAATCATAGTAAGATAAAACAAAACATTCAAAACTTAAATATTTGTTTTTTTGTGAAGAAGATGGAAAGGTACTGTTGTCAACAAAAGAAAAAAAAATAGAACTATGGGTTTCTAAAATCATTAATCCAAACTAAACAAATCAAAGAAAAACACTGGAAGCACAGTTGCAGTTAAGGCTTACGTTAAGCATTATAACTATTTATTCTTATTTTGTAGATATAACTCCAGGGTTTAGGAGGATTAATTAAGTAGAAAGATGGATAATAATTAGTTGTTAAAAGTATGCATTACATAAAGCAATTTATTTAAACGAAGTCAGTATATTTTAAAGTTTACTTCTAATTTCATGATGGTACTAATAATAACAATTCAATTACTTATATACTTTTCAAGCTAAAAATATTAAGAAGGTAAATGCAGGTGAGAACTTAAACTACCCCAAAATCTTAAATATAACCAGAATGGTACGGTTTTAAATAAGACATAATTCATTGCTTTACCTGTATGAAAAATAGTTTAGGTTTACCAACCAGACTTCTACATTTATCTCCTTTGAAAAAGTCAGTTAGGATTTTAACGTCCAAAAAACCATCTGTGCCATAAATTTTCCCATCATCTCCATGGCTTAGCAGTGCACAGACAAGAGAGGCCTCATTCGTGTGGTCTTCCGAAGCCACTGAAATAAACACAGTACCTGGTTTAAATATTTTCAAAGTCTGTACATGCAAAATTTAAGTCACAAATATATTATCTGATGATGTCACAGTTCTGTGCTAGTGGAGTGCAAAGAAGTCAGAGAGCAGTCAGTGCATGTTTTAGCAACCCCGTAAAACAAGGTCTATAATCTTAAACACAGGATGCAAAATTTCAGTAAGAACCACAGAGAATACAAAGTTTACAGCAACCTAGACTTGATTACTGCATTGTGAGACTTTATGTGCAATACATAACTCCAAGGAGAAAGGTAAAGCTACTAGAGCTAAAAATAAAAACAGAAGACTTTGATGAATTATATTTAAATGACAATTGAGATAAATGCTATGCACTAAATTTGCAAAAAAAAGTTACAAAATACATTTATTCTATAATGTGCTAAACAGTATGTGATCAGACACTGCATTATATTATTTAAGGATTTATAATTTATGTAGAAACTGACCAGTTTTAAGATTAAGACATTTACATCTTTTAATTGAATTTCTATAAAACAAATTTAATTTCTACCTTAAATGAAAGTTATATTTAGGTTGCTGATAGTTTTTTAGACCATAAGAAAATGATCATTTACAATTTATGCTTCCAGCATAACTTTCTCATTCCGTACCCCCTGTGATAAAATCTGCCTAGGTATGCTGCTCATCAGAAAATTGGAGTTTCTTATTATATAAAAAAAAAAAAGAACAATGCTTAGTTTATCAGCATTATTTTTTGGAAAAGACTGTACATTTTAAACATAACTGTATGTAGTGAGATAATATACAATACAAGTTACTGCATAATATTCTAACTCATGACCTGCTTTCAGGGCTGGATGCAGGTTAATGTCATATCCAGGACGAAGTAACTGCAGGTTAAGTGCTTTGCTCAAGGTTCAATTGTGAGTTGGTGGCAGGATTGGCACTCCAGTCACTCTTTTTATTTTTATGTATGTATATTTTATTATATATAATATACACACACACACACACACAGTCATATGAAAAAGTTTGGGAACCCCTCCTAATTCTTTGGATTTTTGTTTATCATTGGCTGAGCTTTCAAAGTAGCAACTTCCTTTTAATATATGACATGCCTTATGTAAACAGTAGTATTTCAGCAGTGACATTAAGTTTATTAGATTAACAGAAAATATGCAATATGCATCATAACAAAATTAGACAGGCGCATAAATTTGGGTACCCCAACAGAGATATTACATCAATACTTAGTTGAGCCCCCTTTTGCAAATATAACAGCCTCTAGACACCTCCTATAGTCCTTGATGAGTGTCTGGATTCTGGATGGAGGTATCTTTGATCATTCTTCCATAGAAAATCTCTACAGTCCAGTTAAATTTGATGGCTGCCGAGCATGGACAGCCTGCTTCAAATCATCCCATAGATTTTCGATGATATTCAAGTTAGGGGACTGTGATGGCCATTCCAGAACATTGTACTTCTTCCTCTGCATGAATGTTTTTGTAGATTTCGAACTGTGTTTTGGGTCATTGTCTTGTTGGAATATCCAACCCCTGCATAGCTTCAACTTTGTGACTGATGCTAGAACATTATCCTGAAGAATTTGTTGATATTGGGTTGAATTCTTCTGACCCTCGACTTTAACAAGGGTCCCTGAACTAGCCACACAGCCCCACAGGATGATGGAACCTCCACCAAATTTGACAGTAGGTAGCAGGTGTTTTTCTTGGAATGCGGTGTTCTTCTTCCACCATGCAAAGCCCTTTTTGTTATGACCAAATAACTCAATTTTTGTCTCATCAGTCCAAACACTTTGTTCCAAAATGAATCTGGCTTGTCTAAATGAGTGTTTGCATACAACAAGCGACTCAGTTTGTGGGGTAAGTACAGAAAGGGCTTCTTTCTCATCACCCTGCCATACAGATGTTCTTTGTGCAAATTGCGCTGAATTGTAGAATGATGTACAGATACAGATGTACATCTGCAGCAAGATGTTCTTGCAGGTCTTTGGAGATGATCTGTGGGTTGTCTGTAACCATTCTCACAATCCTGCGCATATGCCGCTCCTGTATTTTTCTTGGCCTGCCAGACTTGGGTTTAACAGCAACTGTGTCTGTGGCCTTCCATTTCCTGATTACATTTGTTACAGTTGAAACTGACAGCTTTTTGTAGCCTTCCCCTAAACCAGGTTACTGAACAATCTTTGTTTTCAGATCTTTTGAGATTTGCTTTGAGGATCCCATGCTGTCACTCTTCAGAGGAGAGTCAAAGGGAAGCACAACTTGCAATTGACCACCTTAAATACCTTTTCTCATGATTGGACACACCTGTCTATGAAGTTCAAGGCTTAACGAGCTAATCCAACCAGTTTGATGCAAGTAATCAGTATTGAGCAGTTACATGCATTCAAATCAGCAAAATTGCAAGGGTACCCAAATTTTTGCACAGCCAGTTTTTCACATTTGATTAGTTTTTCCCAAACTTTTTCATATGACTGTGTGTGTGTGTATATATTTTATATGTGTGTATAAGAAAAAAAAAAAACCTCATACTGTTCCAGTGTGGTTCCGAGGCATCACCCACTGCACTTGGGTCCCAATACACGTGCTTTGGCATATGGTCGATGTTGCAATGCACCAACAGCACATGCTCCCAACCTCCTCCTCCAATTAACTCAGAGGACAGGTTTATCTGCACTTGATTTCTACTATTGATAGGGTGCTCTATGAGTTGCCTTGTTTTAATTAGACTGAGATGCAAGGAATTATACTTACATTAGATGATTCTAAAGGATATGAAAGACAGCCTTCAAGATGATCCTGGTTTTAGGAACTTCCCAACTATCTGCAAGTTAGCATAAGTGTCTTAATGCTATCCCAAACTGGGGGTTGCAGATATGTTTGTGTGTGCAGGCTACATCTGTTTTTTCTTTCATATACTGTACACAAAGATATGAATTCCTTTTTATATATACATAAAATGCACTGAAATGGATTTATGGGAACAAAACATTGAAACTTTGGGTCCATGGCCAGGAAACTCCCCAGACCATAATCACATTAAGAACTTGTGGTCAATCCTTAAGAGGCGGGTGGACAAACAAAAACCCCAAAATTCTGACAAACTCCAAGGATTGATTATGCAAGAATGGACTGCCATCAGTCAAGGTTAGGCCCAGAAGTTGATTGTCAACATGTGAACTGCAGAGGTATTGAAAAATAAGGGCCAACACTTGGAAATATTGACTGTTTGCATAAACTTAATGTAACTGTCAATAAAAGCCTTTGAAACTTATTATACTTCATTATACCATAGAAACAACTGATAAAAAGATTTAAAAACACTGAAGCAGCAAACTTTGTGAAAACCAATACTTGTGTCATTCTAAAAATGTTTGGCTACAAGTGTACATTTCTATCCCAGTCAGGAGAAACAATTAATGAATGGACAATTCGTCCCCCAGAATGAGAGGGGTCTGTGTTATCTCTGACTGGGTCATGGTTTGGAATACAGAACAGAAACACTTTCTGGGTCCTTGGAGGTCACCAGGGGTCAATATTGGCAGAGGACCTCCCTGTTATGGGCAGCCACTGTGCAACCCGTAAGTGCTTCCACCATGCATTGCCATGGCACAGGAAGAGCTCCCAAATCCAAGGTGACATCTCGCCTCACTCGGGGAGTGGGAGTCAGGAGGTAGAGGACGAGGCTTACCTAGAGGAGAGTGGAGGAAATAATAGTATTGGATTGTGCTTGTAATTACTGGTGCATTGGAGAATAATCTGTGAAAGTAATATAGTGTAATAAAATACATGTCATTTGTACCCTTGTGTTTGTGTACTTGTGTCTGGATCACTCCCTCTCAAAATATTTAATATTATTTTTGGTTTGAAAAGTACTCAACACCAGCTACCTTCTGCACTCACTCCTCCCCTAGTTATTCAGCAGATGCTGACATCTCCTCCCATGTGGTCACTCCTCTCTCTCTGAAACCAGAGTAGAGCTCTTGTTATCCTTCTCAGGTCTCGGCTTTTTCAAGCCCTCGCTCACTTCTCAATTTCATTTTCTCCTTTCTTACTCACTCCTCTCCTATTTGTTTGTGCAGCCAACCCCAGTTGATGCCATGCTCTTGCTACACAGTGTCACAAACGTGCGCATGGGAGGCAGCTAAAGGGCTTGAGTAAGGGCAGTTCCGAGTTATACTGGGATGTGTGTCACAAACGTGCGCATGGGAGGCAGCTAAAGGGCTTGAGTAAGGGCAGTTCCGAGTTATACTGGGATGTGGCAGAGTGCAATGACTCTTTTTCTCCCTTTCCTGCAGACCATTCACGGGAGATTCTACCTGGTCCTCTTGATGTCACTTCTGGGACGGAGCCTATGGAAGGAGTCCTTGCTGGCTCCGGCCCCTGTGATGTCACGTCCAGGCTCGAACCTATGGCTGAAGACCTTCATGAGCCCATCCCCTTTGATCTCACTTTCTGTCTTCCTCTTTAAAAGCCTCCACCTTTTCCCTCAGTTTTGTGCACATCAGTGCTGTATACAATTTTACGACTTTGCAGCCAGGGTAGCAATTACAAGGGTGGCTGCCACAAAACTTTGTGTCTCTGAGTCAAGTTTGTGACAACAACTAAATGGAAATTTGCTCATTATGGCAACTGCATGTGCATTCTAGCACCTGTTGAGCAGCAGGGTAAGAAAAATAAATAAATCAAAAAGCAATTGCATCAGTAAAATATCCCACTGTGACACACACCACCATAGTTGGGAGGCCTAAGTATCATTCACCAGTTTTCACATTTAAGGGGGTGTTCCACCCCTAACCCATGTACAGGTTACCCTTTCACATTCACTACTACAACTACTATATAACAACATTAGCAGATTGATATGATTTTAGGTGGTTGAGATGATTTACTTGCAATGTGCAAAGCTACATATATACATTTATGTATGCATGTGTATATAACTGGAATTTACCTACATTTTGTTAAAAGGGAAATTCACCTTTTCTGACTTATGGTCTCATTTTAACATTTACCCGAGTCTGGGGCCATGCCCCTAAATCCATTTTGTATCCTATGCTTGAATAAAAATATTGAACTTTGTATTCTCAACAGACATTCAATTCTACATTAAAACACTTCTTACATACCTTATAAGCATATTGCACATATCAAACATTAAAACAAACTAATTGAGATTATTTTGAAGTTTCATAATTGTCACAATTTGTGTAATTTGCATTTGGAAATTGTTGTGGTGTGTAATTTTGCATGTAAGTTGAGAAATATTTTGTATGTCTTTATTTGTAATTTAGACAAAACAACTGTAATAGTAACGTTTTACTGGTGAGAAGTTTTCAAGTTTAAAGTCTTTTATTACACATTTGGGGGAAATGCCTAAAACCAATTTGGCAAGATTCAGCTAACCAAATCACTACTTGAGGGTATGTAATAAAAAGGTAGTAAGGGGGTGGAAGTGCCTAAAACCAGTTTGGCAAGAATGACTATATTGGACTAACAGCCTGTGGGCCATCACAAAGCCATAAATACAGCAGTTGATGGATGTGTTGTACCAGAATTCTATTGGTCTAAAGTTGGCTGTTTGGCTTTGAATCAGAAACCATTCTGTAACACAATGCCCTGTTGGCCGTAGGATGTGAACAGAGAATGTATAAATTTGGCTGCTTTACCCCTTCTTCTCTCTCTCACCATTACCATGAAAAGGATAGCACACTGAAGAGCACAGCTCAGCAGCCATATTGACACAGGCGTGTGGCCTGTCTTGAAGAAAGCTAGAAATGATGGCTTAACTAGAGATATTTAAAGTAACTACAAGTCTGTGTGCCTCCTTAAACTACACATCTGCATTTAACAGGCTGTATGGTTGCCAATGTTGACTTGTACTTTGCTTACTGTTATTTTATGAATATTAGCAATAATACATTAACTAAAGTTTCAACTAACTCCTCCTTGTGTGCAATTGCCTGAGGTTATAGATTTAGAATGGTAGGTGGAGAAAATTTATAAAGTACAATACCTTATAAACAGTGGTAAGTCTATGGGATTTGAGGCATTCTGACAAAGGCTACACAATAAAGAATACAAAAGGGGAAAATAAAGTAATATAGAACTCTACCAAGACAAAACAATTGGGGTGGAGTGTTCTGGTGTGCAAAATCTTCAATTTTGTGTCTATATTTGCCAATGTATTTCACTCAAGCCAAACAAGATAAATTTAAATACAAGACACTTGCATGGGCAATTTTAACATCAAGGCATCCTCTTTTACCGAACTGTACTAGTAATCAATGCACAGTAACATCGGTTGCACTTAGGACTAAATTAGTTTGCAGCTTGGGACAGGAAAGTTCTTAAAACATCAAAAACGTTATTGTTTGGGAAACTGACACACTCACACAGATTAAAGAGTTTGAGCAAATTTATTCATCATATTGACAGCCAGCCAATCAGGTGTATGTAACAATCATGTGTTGCGAATTTTAAAATAAACATGATGGACTAAACATGTAGAGGGCGAGAACAGCGCCAGTAGAGGGTGAGAGCAACGTGCGGCAATTTTGATCCAATCGTCAGCTAAAGAATTCTATGAACACTGATTGCTAAATCAACACCGCCCTGGGACATTAATCTTTGACATCTTTATAATCTGTAGAAAAAGTTTATAAAAATATTATATATATATATATATATATATATTTTCAGACTTTGCTATCCACATTTTCTTTTAGGCTTTTCTCTACTATTACTACTATTTTCCTTACTATTATTGTTCTTTAATACATACCACGACCTTGAACTTTGTATACATATCTAGAGTGATTGAAGTAATAAGGTAAATTTAGAGCACCTGGAGCAGTGAGGAAGTGCCATAAGATCCAAACTGCAAGGTTTATCGAGCTGAGGATGAACAGTTCTGTCCAATAATGAACACTGCATTAAAGAATGACATTCATTGGTTGATAAATGGCCTACAGCCAAGGATGTTGAGCCTTTGTATGTTCAAATATATTCTTGGAGACCAAAAGTAACATTTTGGTCCAAGCCATATCTAAGACATTGTATGTTGCTCATGCCAATGATAAGTAAGTCACTTGGAGTACTAGGGAAAGCAGACAGTGCATGTGTTATTAACACGGTACATGTATGGGTTAAAGTGCTAGGGAATAATGTACATATGTATACACCTTTCATACGATATATTTTGTGGTTAGGTTGTGTGTGTATATCTATGTGTGTGTTTGTTAAAATTACGGTACAACAGTAAACCAACCCAGTAATGAACCTGATGAGTACACTTATCCTTGAAGAAAATAGGTAAAGGGTAAGTAGAGGGAAATATCAGGATAATATAGAAATGTAGGCAGAAACAAAACAGTAATGTATGAAACTGGACAGGTTATCTTCCAGTGATACATTTGGCCACCTGCTTCTTATTTCTTTGCTTTGTAGGTCAGTAGTAAAAGATAACTGTTTCAGCCCTCACACATTTATAAAAGATAGGGCTTATTAAATCCTTACATTAAAAATAATTTGACATTAAATAGGCAGTTAATAGAATGATAACTTAATGACTTAAGAGAATTTTTATAATTTTAAGAAGAAAAAAAAAAAAAAAGTTAGCTGACATAATTAAAACAGGTTGTAGTGTTTTGTCCTATATGTTTTCCTTGTGTTTCAGTTTTATTCTCTTTGACCTACAGTTTAATGCACCTGTTTAACAGTTCTCAACAAGGCACAGATGATCATACCATGATTCCAGCTAAACATTTGAAGTCTTCTTCTGATACTCACTGGTATTAATTTATTATTACACATTAAAATTTATAAATCGATTTGGAAGAAATCCTCAGACAGTACATCATTCATCCACCCACCCACTTTCTAAACCCACTTAATTCTGAACAGGGTTGCAGGGGAGCAAGTATAGGGCGCATCACAGAATAAAAATGCACACTAGGGCCAATTCAGCATTTCCAATCCACATTTCTTTGTAATATGGGGGGAAACCCACACATTCTAGGAGAATACACAAACTCCATGCAGGGAGGACCTGGCATGTGATCTATTATTTCCACTCTAAAACTCCAGTACTTAATTCACTCTCAGATAATCAATCAAGGCATGAGCTGGGAGAAGGTTGTGCACGGTCTGCGGCGGTGGCGGATGGAATAGCTGGCTGCTTGCCTTAATCGGCACATTTACAGGACAAAAGACGCTGAGGGAGGGGTGTGAATGAATTTAAGGTGGGCCGTATCTATGAGTTTTTTTGTAGGCTCTGGTAATTCTAGTGTTAATTCTAATATAAATAGTAAGTTATTTTTATTACTTAAGGGGTTAACAGTACCATTCAAGTGAGATCTTTAGAGCACCTCTTTATCTGGTTGTTCTGAAACTATGGAATTCCTTAGCTATAGAATCATCTGTGTCGCATTTGCAAGTTCTCTCTTGGATAAGGTTTCCCCTCAAATTTCAAAGAAATTTTGCTAATTGAGGATTCTAAATTAATCTAGTAGAATGAGTGAGAGTGTCCCATCATGGATGGAAATCCCATCCAGAGTATGCTCATATCTTGAGCCTTATCCTTTTTGGGTACACATCTGCTCTGCAGAATCCTATAATGAAATAAACCAGTTTAGAAAATTAATGGCAGAAGGTATTAAAAAAAAAAAAAAAAAATCAGCAAATTACCAAATATAGTAAAAAAAAAACCAAACAGCTAGACAAATATACATTAAGTTAAATACATTGTTCCAACTGTTCAATATGTCTAAATTAGGTTTCTTACCTTTTTTTAAATTATTTACAATCTCTGCACATTTAAGGTCATTATCAACTTTTACTTTGTACCCCAGCTTTTTAAATGTTTGACGCAGTTGTGCGGCATCTACATCAGTTCCATTTCGAACATTCATTCCTGTACAAAACAAGTTACACAAATATTTAATATCTATAAAAAGACAGACTGGATAAACTTGTATTGGTTTATATTTTGTTGAATTTCAATATAAACAAACAGAGTACATCTTCTTAAATTGCTAGCTGTTTAAAACAGACTTTAGGTACATATATAGGATAAATTCTATTTTAACATTAGATGGTGGTAGCATTTCCAAGGCCACATGTAAAACCCAAAATGTGAAAATTCTATTGCATCGGCAGATATTAAACTCAGATTTGTTCCAGGTTTCTAAGGAGAAAGAATTGCAAGAAAATGCTCATATCAGAAGCTTTTACAAATTTGCTAGGGACTGCAGCTGGTACATTATTTCAAACTTAAGTTATAAAAGCATTTTTTTGATGATAGCGGCCAGTGACGCAACAATGAGGACATTAGTTTATTTAAGATGGTGTCTACAATACTTTGAATACCTTCTGTCACCTTATTAACAGTATTAGTAGAGACTGCATTAAAAAAGGGAAGCAAAGACTTCTGGGGGTGAAAAAAACGAATTCCAAATTAATATACATTCCTTATCATGATATATACGAACCTTAAAATAGACAATCTCAGAAATTATATAAAGAATAATAAGACAAGCATTTAAAAACACACAGAGCACTTCACATCTAAACCTACAAGCACTATTTTCAGAACCTTAATCTTAACTACCTGTTTTAGGGTCAAAGTTCTTGTTGTTTATAATGTAGCACATGCCGATGCTTGGGTAATTCATATTATATCTGTAAGAATCTCCATGAACTGACTTGGCATCCACCTGCATACGCTCATCTCTCCGCTTCTCCGGTGTTCTAAAAGACAGAAATGTACAAGTAAAACAGTTATTTTAAATAATTAGATAATACTGCATATTCCTAACAGAGAACAGAAAAACGTTAATATCTAATTACTTAATTTAACACTAGAATCCCTGAAGCCTACGCAAAAAGTCGTAATGCCGGGTCACCTTAAATTCATTCGTACCTCCTCATCAGCGTCTTTGTTTTGCATATGTGTCAATCAGCACTGGCAGCAAGCAGCCTGCTGTCCCATTCCCCACTGATGCAGCTTAAGTTCTGCCAGATAAAAGGCTCTAAATCTGGTTGTGAGGTGCCTGGAATTGTATAGGGTAAATAATATACCATTATTTGGAATACTTGCATTTCATGTGTGTTCCGTAGTCTACAACGATATGGGTAAATGTTGGGTGACAGGAAATGAGAGGCGAAGAAATGTTGAACGCATAACTAAAACAAAGTTTTTGCATGTTATAGTACTAATGACAAAATGTTGACATGAAGTGTATAATGTGTGAAGACTGAAGTGCAAATATCAAACACACACTTTCACAAAAGGTACAAGTATAGCAAAACAAGTGCACTTTTATTCAAGAAAATAACCAAAGAAAAGGAAATTTGGATAGGGGGATGAGGCTGATACGTCCGCTTGGCTGGTGCAGAGGTAAGAACTGCCGACTCATAATCAAGAGGTTGCCGGTTCGATTCCGGGTGCTTCCTAGATTTTCTGTTTTGAGTAGTGAGCTGTTCTTATTGTTACTATTATAGAATAAAAACATACATTTGATTTGAGTCTGTAACAGCAGGTGTAAATTTATGGAACTCGTAAAGGTTAGCTTTCTTTTTTTTTTTGCATTATTCAGTTTTTTTTCTTTCAGTCACGTTCACACTTCTACCGATCTGACACTGTTAGTTTTCAAATAAAGACGTGGTGGTAGAACAGAGGTGAACTCTGATGAGGATGAGGGTTCTACATCAGAGAAAGAACAGAAGCCCTCCCTGCAAGAAACATCCACTCACACATAAGAACAACACAGCTGCACCAGGCATAAAGGCAAAAGATGGCACCGTTTAGATATAGTAATAGGGTAGGCATCATCCTGCCAGTGAATCTGCCACATACTGTATATGTCCTTCAACAAAAGAGCAGGACCTACAGAGCTCGCCAAGGTATTGTGCAAAGTTCTGTTTGCGATTATGTTTTTGTTGGTCTTTGTATGAAGAATATTTATATGTTACTTATATAAAAGTCACATGAAATGTTGTTTACCTATATTTATTTAGTTATCTTCCTACAGCATAAAGTCACAATAATAATAATAATAATAATAATTCATTACATTTATATAGCGCTTTTCTCAGTACTCACAAGTATACTGGAGAGCTGGCGGTGTTTGATCGACACAGGCATGGAGTGGAATTGCACATATACTTTGTCAGCATGCCTATGTCGATCAAACAGAGGAAGCTCTGCAGTCTACTTGTGACTTTACGCTGTAGGAAAATAACTAAATAAATATAAGTAAACAACATTCGATGTGGCTTTTATATAATTAACATATAAATGTATTTTATATAAAGACCATCAGAAAACATAATCACAAACAGAACTTCGCACAATACCTTGGCAACTTCTGTAGGCCTGCTGTTTCATTGAAGGACATGTATGTGGCCGATTCACTGGCAGAATGACAGCCAACTTGTTGCTGCCTCCAAACAGTGCCACCTTTCGCCTTTATGCTTGGTGCAGCTGCATTGTTCTTATGTGTGAGTGGATGTTTCTTGCGGGGAGGGCTACTATTCTCTTTCTCCGATGTACAGTAGCACCTTCATCCTCATCTCAGTTCAACTCTGCTTTAGCATGTCTTTATTTGAAAACAGCAGTGTCAGATTGGGGGGAGCGTGAACATGACAGAGAATAAAACTGAATTATAAAAAAAAAGAAAAAAAAAAAAGCTAACTTTTAACAAGTACCATAAATTTACACTGGCTGTTACAGGCTCAAAGCAAATTTATGTTTTATTCTATAATAGTAACAATAAGAACAGCTCACTACTCACAATGGGTAATCTGGGAAGCACCCGGAATCAAACCGGCAACCTCTTGATTATGAGTCAGTACTTCTTACTGCTGGCACCACCCAAACGGTCATGTCAGTATTATACCCTAACCTGATATCTTTCTTTGGTTATATTTTTGAATAAAAGCACACTTGTTTTTTATGCTTGTACCTTTTGTGAAAGTGTTTGATATTTGGACTTAAGTCTTCACACATTATACACTTCATGTCAAAATTTTGCCATTAGTACTATAACATGAAAAGTTTAGTTTTAGTGTTCAACATTTCTTGCATCGCATTTCCTGTCATCCTACATTTACCCAGATTGTTATAGATACAAAACACACATGAAATGCATGTGTTCCAAATAACAATATATTATTTACCCTATACAACTCCAGGCATCTCACTCCCAAATAAACAGACTTGAGCTGGGAGAACTTTTTGTCCAAGTTGAGCTGTGGCGGTGGGGGGATGGGACAGCAGGCTGCTTGCGCTGATCAACATATTTGCAAAACAAAAGATGCCAATGGAGAGGTGCAAAGAAATTTAAGGTGGCCCAGGATTACAACTTTTATTCGTAGGAAAAAAGCTCAGTGAATAGGACATGCAGCCAAGGTGATAGGCTGCAGGTTACGTGGTTTAAGTGGTACATTTGTTGGAACAATAGATAAGATACTTTATTAATCCCAAGGGGAAATTCACATACTCCAGCAGCACCTTACTAATACAGTAATCCCTCGCTACTTCGCGGTTCACTTTTCGCGGATTCACGACTTCGCGGGTTTTTAAATACAAGTGATTGTCCGCCTATCGCGGAAGTTATGTTCCAGACCCATCAGCAACAGGAGAAAATCCGCGATATAGAAAGACCATATAAATAAACATTTTTATAGTTTAAGCCTTAAAATACCCATCCCACATGCTTTAAACACATGTAAACTTATAAAACACACTTTGTTAACACATATGATGTGTGGATGTCGGGCTAAGGATATGAGTAACATCTCACTATTATAAAACATTTTAACTTCACGCAAGACAAGACAGTGAGACAGGAAAATTGGTGATGTACAGGCTTTTAAATTATTGACAGGCAGAGCGACAAGCAGCACAAAGCCAGCACAAAGTCCACTTCTCCTTAGCGTTCATTCAGCTCCCCACCCCCTTAACAATGCGAACTGCGCCTCCGGGGAGGGGGGTTTGAGCGAACATGCGTTCAGCCCTCACAAAACCACACCCCCACTCCTCCTCCTCCTTCTGAACGCGCAGAGCGACAAGCAGGCATTTTGGCAGAAGCAGCACAAAGTCCATTTCTGCTCAACGTGAGTTCAGCTGCCCCCCCTTCACAAAGCGAGTGCAGACACATTGACGTCTGATCGCTGCGTGCAGTGTGCAGTGTTGGTCTCCGGTGTTTAAGAATGTAGAAAGTGTTTAAGAGCATAGGAAGTGTTTATAAGAGTGTGGGAAAGGTTAACAAGAGAGTGAGAAAGGTTTATAAGAGTGTGGGAAGGGTTTATAAAGCCTTAAAATATGTATAAATAATAAAATAAATATAGGTCGCTACTTCGCGGATTTTCACCTATCGCGGGGGGCTCTGGAACGTAACCCCCGCGATAGGTGAGGGATTACTGTACAAAAAAACAATATTAAATTAAAGATTGATAATAATGCAGGTAAAAAACAGACAATATCTTTGTATAATGTTAATGTTTACCCCCCGGGTGGAATTGAAGAGTCGCATAGTTTGGGGGAGGAACGATCAGTCTGACATATGACAGTTTTCACCTTCCATTATGTGTAAAGAAATTGCATAAAACGTATGAAAAGTTATTTTTAGAAACAGATTATTTTGTCTTAACCTTCATCTGAGCCATACAATGGACAATAAACTTTAACCATTTATCATTTATTATTACCATGTAATCAAATTTTACGATTAGGATTTTAGGCCAAGTGAGACTCAGCCCTGACAGGAGAGAATACCAGTCCGCTGCAGGTCACACTTGTACACACACCCAAACTCATTCACACTGGAACAAAAATCAGTAGAGATTTCATAAAATGTGGAAAAAGTGATGCGCTGTGAATACTTTCCGGATGCACTGTATGAATGTGCTTTGGTATGTACTTTGAGTATAAAGTGTAAAGTAATGTTGATAATTATAGCCAATGACGATTTTCACTGGCTTGTGCCTGAAATTTAGATAGATAGATAGGATAAATAGAGATACTTTATTAATCCCAAGGAGAAATTCACATAATCCAGCAGCAGCATACTGATACAAAAAAAAAAAAAAAAAAAAAACAATATTAAAGATTGATAATAATGCAGGTAAAAAAACAGACAATATGTTTGTATAATGTTAATGTTTACCCCCCCGGGTGGAATTGAAGAGTCGCATAGTTTGGGGGAGGAACGATCTTCTCAGTCTATCAGTGGAGCAGGGCAGTGACAGCAGTCTGTCGCTGAAGCTGCTCTTCTGTCTGGAGATGACACTGTTTAGTGGATGCAGTTGGATTTTCCATAATTGATAGGAGCCTGCTGAGCGCTCGTCGCTCTGCCACAGATGTCAAACTGTCCAGCTCCATGCCTTCCTCACCAGTTTGTCCATGCGTGAGGCGTCTTTCTTCTTAATGCTGCCTCCCCAGCACACCACCGCGTAGAAGAGGGCGCTCGCCACAATCGTCTGATAGAACATCTGCAGCATCTTATTGCAGATGTTGAAGGATGCCAGCCTTCTAAGGAAGTATAACCGGCTCTGTCCTTTCTTATACAGAGCATCAGTATTGGCAGTCCAGTCTAATTTATCATCCAGCTGCACTCCCAGGTATTTATAGGTCTGCGCCATCTGCACACAGTCACCTCTGGTGATCATGGGGTCCATGAGGGGTCTGGGCCTCCTAAAATCCACCACCAGCTCCTTGGTTTTGCTGGTGTTCAGGTGTAGGTTGTTTGAGTCGCACCATTTAACAAACTCATTGATTAGGTCCCTATACTCCTCCTCCTGCACCCCACGATAGCAGTGTCATCAGCGAACTTTTGCACGTGGCAGGACTCCGAGTTGTATTGGAAGTCCGATGTATATAGGCTGAACAGGACCGGAGAAAGTATAGTCCCTTGTGGCGCTCCTGTGCTGCTGACCACAATGTCAGACATGCAGGTCCCAAGACGCGCATACTGAGGTCTGTCTTTAAGATAGTCCACGATCCATGCCACTAGGTATGAATCTACTCCCATCTCTGTCAGCTTGTCCCTAAGTAGCAGAGCTTGGATTGTGTTGAAGGCGCTAGAAACAGTCTAGAAACAGAATTCTTACAGCACCACTGCCTCTGTCCAAGTGGGAGAGGGATCGATGTAGCATATAGATGATGGCATCCTCCACTCCCAATGACACATCCGTCACAAAATTTGGGGTCAACTGTCTTGCAAATGTAAATGTTATTATGAATCTTGAAATTATAAAGTTTGAAGATGATTTTGTCATGTCTGTTATTTTTGACCATCAGATCTTGCAGAAGGCAATTCCATTCTTTGCAGCATAGTCTGCAGTAAATTGAAATTATTCATAATCTATTGCCGTTGCGCTCCAACAAGCTAATTGGTACCGATGACTTTTGCAAGTATGAAGCACTTAAGAGTATATTAATGGAATGTAAATTAAAAGAAAGTAATTGGAAAAATAATAACTGTGGTGCTATAACGTGAGACTTTGTAAGTAATTTATCTTACGTCTGAGTTAAGCTGCAAGTACTCAATAAGCAAGTCTATGTTTTAAATACTGTTAAGCAATTCACAAGTCACTAAAATTAAGATTCAAGTCTGACAGTAACCAAGATTCCAAACAGCTTACTATTGCTGAATGCAGAAAATACTTTAAGTAGAGACAGAATGGTAGTGTCTCTTTTCTTCAAATATAGGTCTGGAACCAATATTTGTGCTTAGTTCAACCTACTACTCTAGAGCTAAAGTCTCTGTTGATATAAACATAATGTAAACAGGTACTCAACTCTTGACCTCTCATTAGCTAGGAGAACTGATATTGTTATAAGTCAGAGTTTTAGAAGGATATTTCTCTTATTTAGAGTATCATCATGTATATTAACAAATACTTTTTCCAAAACTTACATTCAACTATTAGTCATTCATCCGAATGAAAATGATTAAATATATTAAAAGGTCAATATTATAAAGATCTAAAGCAAAGGGTGGTAAGCCATTACCTAATTTTCAGTTTTACTGCTGGGTTATGAATAAATGTACTTTGAGACAATGAAAGGAATTATAAAGTAGTAGAATAAAAACTGTGGGGTTAGTCATAAAAAAAGGAAGCTGTGATCAAATTCTTCCACTATAAACCTTGCACTCCAGTTGTCAATACCTATTGTCAATTTACCAGCACAAACCAGTGTGTTTCTTTGTGCCGGTCCCAAGCCCCGATAAATGGGGAGGTTATGTCAGGAAGGGCATTCCAGTGTAAAATTTTGCCAGATGAATATGTGGATAACAATACAGATTTCCATATTGGATCGGTCAAGGTCCAGGTTAACAGTGGCCATCACCAATACTGTTAAGCAACGTTGTGCTGGTGGAAATCGGGCTACTGTTGGCCAAAGAACAAGAGGGAGAAGGCGTGTCCAGAGGCAGGAGGAGAAGAGGAAGGTAAAGAGAGTGGAAGTGAGGGCAGGAACTTTGAATGTTGGCAGTATGACTGATAAGGGGGACAGAGTTAGCTGATGTGATGGAGAGAAGGAAGGTTGATGTATTGTGCATGAAAAAGACTAAATGGAAGGGAAGTAAGGCCAGGTGGATCGGAGGTAGGTTCAAATTGTTCTGTTAATGTGTATGGGAGGAGAAACCGGATAATGGTTATCATGAAGGAATAGTATGTCAAGAGTGTTTTGGAGGTGAAAAGAGTGTGAGACAGAGTGATGATTATGAAGCTTGAAGTTGAAAGTATGAAGATGAATATTGTTAGTGCATATGCCCTGCAAGATGGAAGGGCAATAGATAAAGAAAATTTCTGGAGTGAGTTGGATGAAGTGGTGGGGAGTGTACAGAAGGGAGAGACAGAGTGGTTATTAGAGCAGATTTCAATGGACATGTTGGTGAAAGAAACATAGAAGATGAGGTGGTGATGGGTAGGTGTGGTGTCAAGGAGAGGAATGCAGAAAGTCAGATGGTAGTGGAGTTTGCGAAAAGGATGGGCATGGCTGTGGCGAATACTTATTTTAAGAAAAGGGAGGAGCATAAGGTGATGTACAAAAGTGGTGGAAGATGCACACAGGCAGATTATATTCTATGCAAGAGGGTCAGTCTAAAGGAGATTGTAGACTGCAAAGTGGTAGCAGGGGAAAGTGTAGTTAGGCAGCATAGGATGGTCGTCTGTAGGATGACGGAGATAAAGAAGAGGAGGAGAGTGAGGGCAGAGCCAAGGATCAATTAGTTGAAGTTGAAAAAGGAAGACTGCAAGGTTGAGTTCAGGGAGGGTGTAAGACAGGCACTGGATGGCAGTGAAGAGTTACCAGACAGGTGGGAAACTACAGAAGTAGTAAGGTTGACAGCAAGAAAGGTGCTTGGCGTGACATCTGGACAGGGGAAGGAGGACAAAGAAACCTGGTAGTGGAATGGGGAAGTACAGGAGAGTATACAGAGGACAAGGTTGGCGAAGATGATGTGGAATAGTCAGAGAAATGCAGAAAGTAGATATAGCAGGAGTTTAAGGAGATAAAGCTTAAGGTGAAGAGAGCAGTGGCAAAGGCTAAGGCATAAGATGAGCCGTACTAGAAGATGAAAACTAAGGAGGGAAAAATGGACTTGTACCGACTGGCTAGACAAAGGGACCAAGCTGGGAAACATGTGCAGCAGGTTAGGGTAATAAAAGATAAAGATGGAAACATACTCACAAGTGAGGAAAGTGTGTTGAGCAGATGGAAAGAGTACTTGATGAATGGAGAAAGAGAGAGAGAGAGAGAGGGGGAGAGGAAGAGGGAGAGAGAGAGAGAGAGAGAGAGAGAGATGATGTGGAGACAGTGAATCAGGAAGTGCAATGGATTAGCTGGGAGGAAGCAAGGACAGCTATGAAGAGGATAAAGAAAGGAAAGGCTGTTGGTCCAGATGACATACCTATGGAAGCATGGAGGTGTTTAGGAGAGATGGCAGTGGAGTTTTTAACCAGATTGTTTAATGCCATCTTCGAAAGTAAGAGAATGCCTGAGGAGTGGAGAAGAAGTGTACTGGTACCAATTTTTAATAATAAAGGGAATGTGCAGAGCTGTAGTAACTACAGGGGGATAAAACTGATGAGCTACAGCATGAAGTTATGGGAAAGAGTAGTGGAAGTTATGTTAACACAAGAGGTGATGATTAGCGAGCAGCAGTATGGTTTCATGCCAGGAAAGAGCACCACAGATGCGATATTTGCTCTGAGAGTGTTGATGGAGAAGTACAGAGAAGGCCAGAAGGAATTGCATTGTGTCTTTCTGGACCTGAAGAAAGCATATGACAGAGTTGTGATATTGTACGAGGAAGTCAGGAGGAAGTGCTGCGCACTAATCATCACCTCACTTCTTAACCTAGCTTTCACTACTCTTTCCCATAACTTCATGCTGTGGCTCATCAATTTTATCCCCTTGTAGTTAATACGGTCCTGTACATCCCCTTATTCTTAAATATCGGCACCAGTACACTTCTCCTCCACTCCTCAGGCATCCTCTCAATTTCCAAGATTCCGTTAAACAATCTGGTTAAAAACGCCACTGCCATGTCTCCTAAACACCTCCATGCGTCCATAGGCATGTCATCTGGACCAACAGCCTTTCCATTTTTCATCCTCTTCATAGCTGTCCTTACTCCTCCTCTTGCTAATCCATTGCACTTCCTGATTCACTACCTCCACATCATCCAACCTCTTCTCTCTCGTTCTCTTCATTCATCAGCCTCTCAAAGTACTCTTTCCATCTGCTCAACACACTCTCCTCACTTGGGAGTACGTTTCCATCTTTATCCTTTGTCACCCTAACCTGTTGCACATCTTTCCCAGCTCGGTTCCCGTCAAGCCAATCGGTACAGGTCATTTTCTCCCTCCTTAGTGTCCAAACTCTCATACAACTCATCATACACCTTTTCCTTAGCCTTCACCGCCTCTCTCTTCACCTTGCGCCTTATCTCCTTGTACTCGTCTACTTTCTGCATTTCTCGGACTATCCCACTTCTTCCTTGCCATCCTCTTCCTCTGTATACTCTCCTGTACTTACTCATTCCACCACCAGGTTTCCTTTTCCTCCTTCCTCTGTCCAGATGTCACGCTAAGCACCCTTCTTGCTGTCACCCTTACTACATATGTTGTAGTTGCCCAACTGCCTGGTAACTCTTTACTACCACCCAGTGCCCGTTTCACCTTCTCCCTAAACTCAACCTTGCAGTCTTCCTTTTTCAACTTCCACCATTTGATCCTGGGCTCTACCCTCACTCTTTTTCTCTTCTTGATCTACAACGTCATCCTACAGACCACCATCCTATGCTGCCTAACTACACTTTCCCCTGCCACCACTTTGCAGTCTTCAGTCTACTTCAGATTGACTCTTCTGCATAGGATGTAATCTTACCTGTGTGCATCTTCCTCCACTCTTGTATGTAGCCCTACGTTCCTCCCTCTTCTTAAAATACGTATTCACCACAGCCATGTCCATTCTTTTGGCAAAATCCACTATCATCTGACCTTCTTCATTCCTCTCCTTGACACCATACCTACCCATCACCTCCTTGTCTCCTCTGTTCCCTTCACCAACATGTCCATTGAAATCCATTTCAATCACCACTTTCTGTCCCTTGGGTACACTGTTCATCACTTCATCCAACTCACTCCAAAAATCTTCTCTCTCATCCATCGCACACCCAACTTGCAGGGCATATGCACTAACAACATTCATCATCACACCTCTAATTTCCAGCTTCATAATCAATACTCTGTCCGACACTCTTTTCACCTCCAAAACACTCTTGACATACTGTTCCTTCAGAATAACCCCTACCCCATTTCTCCTCCCATCCATACCAAGATAGAACAATTTGAGTCCACCTCCGATCCACCTGGCCTTACTCCGCTTCCATTTAGTCTCTTGTACGCACAATATATCAACCTTCCTTCTCTCCATCATATCTGCTAACTCTCTCTCCTTACCAGTCATACCAACATTCAAAGTTCCTACCCTCAGTTCTACTCTCTTTACCTTTCTCCTCTCCTCCTGCCTCCGGACACGTCTCTCCCCTCATTTTTTTCTTCGGCCAACAGTAGCCCAATTTCCGCTACCACCCTGTTGGCTAACAGTACTGGCGGCGGTCGTTGTTAACCAAGGGCTCGACCTATCCGGTATGGAAATTTGTATTGTCCACATATTGATTTGGCAAAATTTTACACCAGTTGCCCTTCCTGACATATCCCTCCCCATTTATCCGGGCTTGGTTAGCCATGAAGAAACATGTCCATCCCCTGTGGCTGGGTTATAAATCCATATGGTAGTCTGCTCTCCTAAAAGATTTGCAAACTTGCTAGTACAGGTACGCTTTCAGGTAGCCCAGCTTTAGATACAAGGTTGAGGGTTAGCTGCAACATTATGTTTATTTGTAAATAGCACACTTCTACCACAATATAAACACAAACATCTTGAAAGAGAATATTTTAACAAATATATGATTTTTAAAGGATTATATCAAAGTTGATGTGTAGTTGTTTCTCCAATGTACACAAGAATATTTAATCAAAAATGAAATACTGCATTAATATTATATTCTCAAATTTTGTTTTTAGGCCTAAATTAGAACCCACCAATTAGTTTATCTGTCAAAAACCATCATCTGTTTGATGTTTAGGGTAATTTTGAGGTGCAAAATGTCATATACATTGACATAAACCTTTAGCTGACCAAGGCCAGTGATCTGTGTGTACAGTGGTGTTAAAAATGGTCTTGCTTGGACCATTAAGCAGGTCTTCATGATAGTAAAGATAAGATTTAGGCATGAAAAAAAAAAAACAGGTTCACACTCTGCAGTGTTTGGACTACCAGTAAGGAGCATTTTCAGAACCCCAGTATACTGTACCTTTCAAGTACATAATAGTTAATGGTGAGCTCTTTTTTTAATAGGTTTGATTTTTAAAAAGAAACAGCAATAATCTGCCAAGCTATCACATAGCTGTCCAGATGTGCAAATGGTTCATAAGATGAATTTTGAAAAAACATTACACACTGTTCAGGAAAGGATGAGGGGTTTTTATTAGTTATATAATGTAGCAGTGGTGGTCCACCGCTATATTTTCTATGTGGGGGTAAAACTGTCAAGAAAAGGGGGCAAGAAAGGCCATTACTGAAAGAAGAAAATTGTAAGATTTTGTAAGTGATTTATTTGGGTCTTTTTCTTACCACTCATGGGTATCCAGCTAATACAAAGCAGAGAAAAAAAGCTGCATAAATCAATGATTTTATTGATTACCAGGACATCTTACATATTAATTCAACAGCTATTTTCTGTATATATATATATATATATATATATATATATATATATATATATATATTGTGGCACGCGGCTGGGGGTGGTGCCCAGCCGGGACGCCCAGGAGGACAGGAGGAGGGCTCATTCCTCCTCCGGACCACGAGGGGGCGGCCGCCCTGGTTCCTTTGAGGGCCACGGGTGAGCCCAACCCTGTAGGGGCCCGTGGTATCCGCCAGGGGGCGCCCCCATGCCTGAAGGACCCGGAACCCCAACACTTCCGCCACACCAGGAAGTTTGGGAACACCCGGAGGGCTTCCGGGAACACAGC
This sequence comes from Erpetoichthys calabaricus, assembly GCF_900747795.2. Classification (NCBI taxonomy): domain Eukaryota; kingdom Metazoa; phylum Chordata; class Cladistia; order Polypteriformes; family Polypteridae; genus Erpetoichthys; species Erpetoichthys calabaricus. Next base: position 143,916,404 of record NC_041398.2, on the reverse strand, counting down.
CGGCACTTCCGCCACACAAGGGAGTGTCTAGGGAGTGTCGGGGATCACCTGGAGCCCATCCGGGCACTTATAAAAGGGGCCGCCTCCCTGCAAAGAAGGACTGGAGTCGGGTGAGGAGTGGACAAGGTTTTGGAGGCAGGAGAGGAGGCGGCCTGACGAGCAGGCAGAGACTGAGTGAGAGCCTGGACTTTGGGGAGATTGGTGCTTTGGCACTGGGTTTGTGCACTTTATTGAGCTGTATATAATGTACAATAAACGTGTGGTGGACTATAATATGGCGTCCGTCTGTCTGTGTCCGGGCTGCGTATCACAATATATATATATATATATATATATATATATATAAATAAAATAACTATTTGGTGATTTATAAAAAAAAAAAAAAAAAATAATCACCTAGAGTATTGGTTTGATCTGTGGTTATCAACCAACACCTGAAAACTAATCTGTATTAAATTACAACATTACAATTTGCTGAATCTTTTAACATTAACAGAAAATGTTACTTATTTGCACATTTGAAGTAAAATTGAGTTGTTTGCAGCCTGTTCTTTTTGAAGTCTAATTGCATCTGTGTGGTTTTTCCTACTGCATCCTCTAATTTTAGTTTTATTAAATGACAAATCTTAACTGGTCCCAGTGCAAGAGTGAGCGAGTAGGACCTGTGATGAACCACTGTCCCCCACATGACTGTTTCCTGCCTTGATCGCTGCCAAGATAAGCTGTGGCTCTCTCCAGTCCCTAAAATGTATGAAATGGGTTCAAGAATATTGCTATACTACTCTTCAACTGTTAGTTGGGAATGTGACGATTTCATTATCAACTAGCTTCACAAACAGATATATACAAACCAAAGTATGTTTATGAGCTGGTACAAAAATAAATCTTGACAGGATTCTATTTAAAAAGAATAATAGGAATTAAAAAACGTATTTATTAATCAAAAATATATAAGTTAGCAAATATTTTCATACTGCCATGCATTTTTCATTGTTGTTCTTCTCTCTATGCTCCGAGGACAGTCTGACACCCAGCAAGTGTAACAGAGTAATGGGATAGAATTGTTTGCATATACTTTGTGTTTTTATTTACTTCTACTTCTTTGTGACAGTGAGTCTTTTTAGTAATTAATAATTTCTTTCTGCCAGTGTTTTCTTCAGTAAAAATTCCAAATGCATCTTTTATTGCATGTTTCCATCAATAATTTTTAAGAATTTCCTTCAAGTCTGTATCTTTATATTGTTTTTTTATTTAAACCATAATTTATTCAATCTTATGCATTGCTCCAAATTGTACCCTAATTAAAATTAAAAAAGGCAAAACACATATAATTTAAACCAATTCAGGGTAAAGGCGAGCCGGAGGTTATTCCAACAGAGTTATACACAATGCTGGAATCACCCTGGAACAGATACAGTAATTATGAGGCCCATTCAAGTACACTCACAAATTGTAATTCCAGAGTTATCAGTTAACCTAACCTACATGTCTTGAGGATGTAAGCAACATGTCTTGAGGATGTAAGCACCGGTTAGGGGGTGAGATAACCAAACATAGACATAGAGAGCATACTGAAAGCGCCACACAAACAATGACCATGCACAGAATTAAAACCCACAAAGCTGAATCTGCAACTCAAACTATAATTCAACACAGTATTTATATGTATTTTACTGTTTGAAAATGTATTAAACATTCAGTTCTCTAGTAGTAAAATCTACAAGCATGAATACTTTCCAATTGCAGATTTACTATGATAACAAAATTCTTTTGCAAATACTTTGCCTGTAATACTCAAGTTAATACACTTTGACTGCATTAAAAACAAAGACAATATTAATCAATATTTATCTTGAGGAAATTACATTCATAATTCATTCCTTTACCTATATAAATCCCTATTCGATATACCCTAGGTCTCTGCCAATTACTTTTATGCCATTTTATTCAACGTGAGAAAAGGTTAGTTGCAAGACAGCATTGCTATCCAACTAAACAGTTGGAAATAACTTAGAATAACAGAACAATGTCAAACAGCAATTTTAAACAAAGCACAACTGCCAAAAAAAATCCAAGAATGTCAAGAATTTTACTAAAAGGCTTTCAGAAGATCATGTTCTAAACAGTATTCTCCTTAAACAATTAAATATTTGGTGCATCTGAGAAAAAAATTATACACATTTTGCAAATCTAGAACTCTCAACACTGCTTGTGCTTGGGTGTTCTTCTTTGTCATATAGAAAAAACAATTTAAACACAATATATTTATAATATTGTAAAATATACGCTTTAAAGCCCACATATTTATCTTTTAAAATAAATATTATAAAATTCCCATATGCCTTACCTTTTAATATCTGGATTAGCATCCACAGTATCACCTTCCATTTCCAAAATACGTGGTGCGTCTTCCTTTGTTCCTGTAACAAAAAGCAGCTTCATTAAGCAGCGGATTTTTCAGACCTTGGGAGTTAGTGTGGCTAAAAAAGCTGCAGCTGTTACTGCAGAATGATGAGCTCACAAACAATATATGTCTTGCAGTCTATTAAATAACGGACATAACACATAACAGTATAATTCTCCAAGACAGCTGAACAAAGGAGCCAGCATGAGCAAGGCCCACAGCTTTACAGTTTACCCATCACATGTAAGATGTTCTGCTATAACCAACACCCACAGAACTGACAAATGCAGTTCTTAGAAAACAAAAAGCAAAATGACAGCTGAGAGAGGTGGTTATCGACATAAAAATGTGTTTTAATCTGGCAGATCTACACAAATTCTTGTTTACAGTATATGCCATTATTTGCTCAGATTCAGAAAATGTTACAGGTCATAAATTTAAAATCTATTTAAATGCTAGGCCATCATAAATGGGAGTATAATGCACATTTTATGAGAACAGAGGTTATGCACATACCTCAGGATCAGGAGGATGCAACACAACTATTTACCCATTTTCCTCTTAGGCCTTAGCCAGGAAGATCCTAGACAGTGACTTAGTCTCTGACCCTGCTTCTCCCAGCCAAACAACTTAAAGAAAATCAGAAAATGTTGTAATTTGCCTTCTCTAAAAACTTTCAAAAACACCCAGACCTGTAGTTCACAAAGACCTGAATCAAACAAGAGTAGGCCTCACCACTTCTGGGCAGCCTACCCTCAAACTCAAGACATGAACCATACACTGCCATGTGCGTTCTGGCTAGTGCTGCCTCTGGCAAGTTTGTGTGCTAGGGTAGCAAGTAGCCTGCTAGCTAAGCGAACATGAAGGCCAGTGGTGATTCTCTGGTAGCCAATTCCCAAGAATGGTAGTAATGTGAAGTCTATCATGTGGAATTGGTTTGAATATGAGATGTCTGATATTAAACAGACCCACGTGACACGCAAAGTTTGCAGAAAGATAGAGGCCACTAAAAGTAGTAGTACGACCCAATTACTTCAACACTTGCAGCACAAACATCCAGTGAAGTAGCAGGCATGCAAAAAAAAAAAAAAAAAAAGTAGCATTAGCAAAACTATTCTTGAAACTCAACCCAAATCTCTGGTTAGAGGGCAGCTAACATTAGTGCTATCATTTTCCAGTGTAATCCCATACGATAAATCCCTGCTCAAATGGGACTAAATCACAGGCGTGGTGGCATATTACATTGAAAAGGTAGGATCCCCATTTACAGTTTGGGGAAGGAAGTGTTGAAAGAGTGTTGCATTAACAGGAATGTTTCTTGAACGAGCATCATTTAACCACATAAAAACGACTTTTGATGTCTTCAAATGCAGCAGTTTGCATACATTTGCAACCCGAGATTTTTCTTCTTTTTTTTTTTTGCTCGGCCTTTCAAGAAAGTTGACAGTGTCGATGGCAAAATTCCGAATTCACTGGCAATGTCTTTTTCTTTTTTCTCCAATTGAGAGCTGCAAAAAAAGTTTTTTCTAATATGAACGGTTATCGTTTTTTCATGTCTGCCGTTTCTATAGGAGGGTGACAATGAGTTAAATTCCAATGGATGTTTTTTAAAATGTTGTCGAGCAATAAGCAAAAGGTATCACTGAAAACCACTGAAAACAAAATCAGCAAAAAAAAAAAAAAAAAACAACAGTATAATCAAAGTTCGAAGAAAGACAGTTTCAGAATCATCTGAATCAATTATCAAAAACTACCAAGTTTGATTAACACTAGAATTACCAGAGCCTACGAAAAAAATCGTAATTCTGCCCCGCCTTAAATCCCATCGCACCTCTCCGTCAGCGTCTTTTGTCCTGTAAATGTTCAGATAAAGACAAGCAGCCAGCTATTCCATCCCCCACCGCCGCAGACCGTGCACAAACTTCCCCCAGCTCATGCCTTGATTGATTATCTGGGAGTGAATTAAGTGCTGGAGATTTAGAGTGGAAATAATAGATTGTTATTTGGAACACATGCATTTCATGTCTGTTCCGTTTCTACAATAATCTGTGTAAACACATTGTTAAAACAGAAACGTTTTCATATTTTAGTAGTAAATGACAAAATGTTGGCATAAACTATATAATGTGTGAAGCCTAAAGTCCAAAGATCAAATACACACTTTCACAAAAGGTTCAAGGACGATACAACAGCTTCTGTGGTGTAACGGTAAGATTTGCTGACTTGTAATCAAGAATCCCCAGATCAGTCCTGACTGACTCCTATATTTGCCATTTTCAGTAGTGAGCTGCTCTTATTGTTAAACACGCATACATTTGGTATATGTCTGTAACAGACGGTGTACATTTATAGTACTTGTAAAACTTACCATTTTTTTTCACTTTTATTCTCTCAGTCACGATCACGACACATACTACCACCCCAGGGATTTGATGCTGTTAGTTTTTATTTGAAACTGGGAATAACTAAGATGTGAGTGGTGTTTTGAGGCAATGGAACTGGACATTCTCTGATCTGGATGGATAAAAGCTGACACACAAACGCTGGTGAATCTGCTTTCTTTGTATCTCACCGTCACTTGATTTTTTTAAAATTCATTTTTATTGAGTGTTTCTGCTCACACTGAATTAGTATGCACCATATGGTCTATCATGTCAAAGCCGCACTGACAAAAAAGACATAGGTATATATAATATTTGGAATTATTCATTTTATGACCTGTATAGTACATTTCGGAAAACATTGTGGCACAGATGCAACATTATTCATATTCATTCACATAACATCTTGCGGTTGTAATCAGTGACTGTGTGTCAAACCCCACCCCAATCTTGCCAGTCCACACGTTTCTTTTGGACTCCAAGACATGCAGAGGAAAGAATAGCACAGAGAGGTCAGATCGGCACTATATGCAATCATCAGATTCAAATGTTAACAGTTCACACACATGCAAGGACCATCCTTCCTACATTTACGTGTGTACCTGTTGCAATGTGCACACTTCTCTCTATGCTTTGGTTCCTATTACATTGAAAGGGAACCCGACATTGACTCAGTTTACTTTCCTGGTGAAAGCGGCTGCCTGGAACAGAAGCTTGTCGATGTTGCATCCTCCTTTTCTTTTTTCCATCGCCTTTTCTAGTAAGATGTAACAACGAAGTTCCTCTGCAAGGTGAGCCATGAACACTTCTTTTCTCAGTGGCCCCCGTACATGCCCTGCACAGTACATGTGCGTTGATCGCCGCCAGGTCAAGCTTGTTATAGCACATAGCAACTGGCCACCTGCGTGTTCCTGCTTACACTGAATAAGCTCACGCCTTCTGGTGCACGATGTCAATGCAGCACAGAGAAAAAAAGAAAGACAAATACAGTGATCCAACTCCAAGCAACTGACACGCAGGTAAACAGACTTGAGCTGAGAAAACTGTGTGGCGTTGGGGGGATATGATAGTAAGCTGCTTGCTGCTTATCGACACATTTATAGGACAAAAGACGCTGATTGAGAGGTGCGAAGCAAGTTAAGATGGGACGGATCTACGAGTTTTTTCGTAGGCTCTGGTAATTCTAGTGTTAAAGACTCATAAAACTTTAGTAATTTCTGATATATGAGAGCAAAAAATTAGAACACAAATATCAACCTATTCAATTTCAGGCTCAATTTTTCCTAATAAGGAAGACTATCCAGATCCAAATTTTTACAGGCTATTTCAGAATGATTTTCACCACTAAACATTAAAACAAAAAGCAAAATAAATAAATGCATTTATTAAGGTTTAGACTACAGGTGTCTTGCCATTTCTATATGCTACTAAATTGAAAACAAATACAGTGCATTTCATTTGTAATTTGTAAAATTTTAAAACACATGGTACTGTTAGGTGGATAAATTTAAACAAAAATTCAAACATCAATACCCAAAGAACCAAACCTGACAAGCTGAACATGAAAACAAGAAAAAGTGCACAAAATGAAAATGCGAAGTACAATATAAAATATGCTTTTGAATACAGATTGTGAACGAGATGTTAGAAGCACTTTATTTCCCATTTCTTTATCTCTCCTCAAAATTAAACAGAACAATTATTTTTGTTCCTGAAACGGTTATTAGGATCATACATGTGATAACTGATAATCACTACACTGGGAATTTAATTCATGTGACTGATCTAGTCAGGCCTGCTGATAAGATCACGAACACTAGTCTTCTCACCTCACAGGGGAAATTAATCGCTGACCACTCACATCCTGGCCACAATCTCTTTGAACTTCTCCCTTCAGCTAGGCACTATAGACTACATTATGCCAAAAGAACAGAACAGTTTCTTTCCACAGGCCATCAATCTCATAAATGTTTAGTTTGGCTGTTCTGTTCAGTCTGAGCACCTCCCTCATCAGTATCTTGCAATACTTTTTACATATAGATAATGCTTAATTCAGCATTTCAGTATTTCTTCCATTGCCTTGAACTCTGTATGCATGTTTTTATATTCTTGTCTTATTTATCATCTCAGGTGTGTAGTTATCGATTGTGTGTATGGCGGTCATGTAATACTTGGAGAGTTATCAAAAAAACGTTAAAACGTTAAGTTCCATGTATGCTAGCATACTTGGCCAATAAATATAATTCTGATATTTAACTTGCGTGCCTGCTAAATGAAGTTGCATTTACACACTATGACCTTGTCTATGTGAGCTTTTCTCTGGGTACTCCGGTCTTTTCTAGTAACCCGATGATGTGTGTTAGATTGACCAGCAACTCTAAACTGACATAGTTATTACAAGCAAGTATGTGTCACTGTGTATGCCCTTTGTTGCAGTTTTGTTCCATCCAGGCATGGATCATGACCCTGCACTTGATGCTGCCAGAATAGGATTCCTCCTTGAATACACAGGGTTGAAAAATTAATGAACATGCAATTATGTTGCCAGAATAGGATTCCTCCTTGAATAAACAGGATTGAAAAAATTAATGAACAGTCCTTGTTATTTATTAAATCACTAGTTTTGACAGAATTTATTTGTACATCTGGTCATGTGTTTTTAGAAAGCAGATTTTTATTATGCACATTTTCAAAATGTTAGGAAACCCAGATGTACTCCTTCCAGCATGTTAAAAAAAAGTTTAAATTAGTATAAGCTGTCCTAATTCTTGGGTTATAAGAAATGTAATGATTTACTTAATGAGGTCAAAGTACATAGTATGTAAGAACAGCTGCATCAGATACTTGGAATATTAAAATGTGTGCTTCAATTTAAATGTTTGAAGTCTAAATATTCTCAGTTTCAATAGAAATATGTCATTTTCAGCCTCCAATAGAGGACCATGGAGGGCCTGATCGCCAGTAAAGCATCATAAAGGCACAAAGAGAGTATATTCATAATTTCTTACCTTTAAATATTCTAAAACAATATCCCCACATGCTTAAGTTGCAAATATGTAATTTTTAATCTTCTGGGTGTGGTTCTTTGAAGGGTATGACCAGCAGAAAATAAATATCAAAAATATTATATTCTTGATCAGCAAGCTTGAAATAGCACCAAAATGATACTCTACATGCCTATACTTGTTATACAGATCTCCATTTTTTCAATGCTTTGTGAAAAGGAGTAACTATGATCCTTATCCCATTAGAGGGTGAACTCCTGGAGTTGGTTGATATGGCATGCCCAACTTCAAGTGCTTCTGATCATTTTTGCTAAATACACCTATTGGTTTACTATTTCAAATAATGGTGAAACTTCCTGTACAAAATATGGTTAGAAAATGGTCTAAAATTAGTGTTTATCTGGTCTGTTGGGAAAAAAGGGGAAATCCTTAAAAGCTAGTCGTCTTGCATAACTAAACATCAAGACAACTACACGTTTTATCATATTTGGGGCTTTTCTCTTACCAATGAGTCAGGAGGAGCCCGACAAAAACATCAAGTGATTTCAAAACGAACACAGTAACAAAAAATAACATCAACTATCACTATCCGTTTAAATGTAAATGTAACATTAACACAAATTCTAAATTCGCGATCATAGCTTCTGCTGTTCCCGTTGACCTTTACCTATACAGGGAGCTAATTGCAGATAAAAGCTATGCTTTGAAACGAACAACGGCACTGGATAAAAATGCACTTCCGCGAGAGGGTGTTTTGAATAGTCAAAGAAGCTTATGTGGCAAAGCCAAAAGTCCGTTTACTACCTTTATGAAGATCGGGAAAGAAAACTAGAAAAGTTAGGAACACACCTGTTTACTCCCACTAAACCGCTGTTCAAATATTTTTAAAATAAGTATTTGGAATGACTGTGTAATGATGATAGAGGACATCTGAACACCTGAAAAAACACCCAATTCTTTCCTCTCCAGGTTACCGATCTGGTACACTTCAAGCTCCAGTAAGTGTTTACCACCTTGCTTGTAAAAAGAGAAACATTCTGTCAGCCGTTTACAATACTAAAATAAATTATTCATGTTAGGTTAGTTTCGGTTTGCAGGTTTCCAATTTATGCTTAGATCGATCGCCGGATAATTTAGTAAACAAACAAGACTTAAAAGGATAACATATTTGGGCACGCACAGCAAAATTTTCCCACCAGATTTACGAATTACTAAACAGACGGACTAATTTACAGCAACATATTTTAAACGGACGGCAGTTCCTACCCATTCTAGTATTGGGCTCCGTGGGGGAGGCGACCCGGTTGCTTAATTTTTGGAGTTTAAATTATTAGACTGACCTACCCCAACCACAAATACTAACCTTAAAGTTAGTGGGGATGGAGCATAGTTGCCTATAGGTCGCAAATGTTAATGTCCCCTTTGGGTGCCTAATGTTAAATACGAAAATCCGATTTGAGTCACGATAATAGAAAAGGGTATTCAGCCGTCCGGGTAAGGCATTGTACAAGTTTAGTTTGAACTACGGGAACAAGCACATATTTATTTATTTACAAAAAACGCATCAGCTGCTTGTTTGCACTCATTTACCTAAAAGATACCGATAAACATGAAACCTTGCTGTATATACCACTATAAATATTGATCTTGTCGTTTAGAAATACCTCAAATATCTAAGCACCAAGAGTGGAATAAATAATTTAACTTTTGGAAAGCGTAAAGATATGAACATGATTCAAAATAGTCTCCTTTAATCCGTTTCAATTACAATTCACTGGACGGAGGAGCCCTAAACTGTCCCTAACAAGGAAACGGAAGACCCTTTAAACTAATTTACTTAACTGATCCTGACTAAATGGAACTTTTATTGACACCTGTTTTGAAGCGTCAGCATCTTTAATGTTTGGACATTTCAGATTCTACAATCACAGTAATTACATACGTATATAAAACGAAGATTTTTTTAAATTTTTTTTTTTACCATTAACTAAACAAGCGAAACAGTTTGATACCTGAATTGACAATACATGAACGTTACTGCCCTTTCAAGAGGAAAACAAAATGGACATTTAGATTTTACTGTAAGTCCCATCGAATAAATATTACAAGGTGGCACAAAACTGGAATATAAATCAAGATATTCATAAAACTACCCCATTAAATGAGCAATACAAAACTAATGTGTTGAACAATCAAACTATAAATCGCAAACGTAGAGAAACACCCGTCTGTTTTTTAAGCCAACAGAATCGCACTTGACTAAACAGCGTGCCCTTTAAATGCTTGATTTCTAAATAAGTTGAAAACAAAGGCAGCTTCAGTAGTCAGGAAAACTTCAATAAATCTAGTTCGAAAGTTATAGGAAATTGTTTGTTTCATAAACAACGTATTACTGACGGTTGATGAGTTCACTACTTTAAGATAAGCGACACCTGTCTAAAATTTCTCCAGCAATGTGCATACACTCCAAAACTACATTACATCTCTCACTAAATACACACATGGTTATATATTTTCCTTCTTAAGAAATCTTACCTTCAAAAATCTTTTTAGTTAATCAGCCGTTGTGTTACAAGCAGTTGAGTCATCCAGAAAGTCGATATAAACTCCACCTCCTATCTTAAAATACACACAAACACACACTCCCCTCCCCGAAACAGTCAGAACTCAAGACTTCCTCGAGGAAGTCAGGCCACTTCCTCCCTAAGATTGCTGGAACTTGTAGTTTAAAATAGCACAGTTTTATTGGTGGCATATATATACCTCAAACTACAATTCCCAGCTATTTTCGGCGTACTTGGCGGGGTAAGTTTGGGAACTTGAAAATGAAATGCTTCTTTTTTCCTTATGTGATTAGTTAAACGATTCGTTAATAACATGGTATGTGCGTTAATTTCTTTTAGGAAATGTGTTCTGATATGTTTTCCTTCCGTCACTTTGCATGCTCATATATATATAAATGTGCATGTGTGTGAACGAAACATTTATTAAAATGTCAATTCATGGCTTTATACACGTTTGACCGACAGCGGTAACTACTGTTTTTCAGTACAACACATTTCGAAAGTACCAGTGAGGGATTATCCCTTTATATGGATGGCGATGAATAGAACTGTAATTGTCAAAATTATTTTTACCTATAATAAGTACAGGGGAAAACTTGGGAGTTGGTGGCAGGATTGGCACTCCAGCCACCGTAAAAAACCTCACTGTTCCATTGTGGTGCTGAGGTGTCACCGCTGTACTCGGGTCCCAATCCAGGTGGTTCGTTGTGTGGTGGGTGCGCAACGAGCTATCAGCGAATGCCTCCCAACCTCTAAAATGGGATTCGTTTATGTTGTTTGACAGTATTTTCCAGTTATTGATTATTCATAACCAGTCAAAAAATTTTGGACACATTCCGAAATATTCAATTTCTTAAAAGAAATAAATACCTTTTTTGTCAAAATACCATTAAGCAAATTTAAAAATACTGCCAAGACATTACTATTGCTAATGGCTCATTTTTAAGTTATTATTCACATAATATTCACACATCAAGGAGTCATCTTTTCTCTGTTGCAGACAACACTGGTATGTATTATTATTATTTTGACCATAATGCACTTTTCTAGTCATCTTCTGCATGATTTCAGTGTTCGTTTACCCATTTTAATCATCTTTTTTTAATAACCAGTTTCAGATATTGCTTTTTCATTAAAACTCTACCTCTTAGAAAAGTATCCTGCTTGTATTTAAGAAAAAAACCAATTGAGGACATGTAAGGTCGTTTGTTTCTCAACGTACAGCTTTTGATGTACTTATCATCTTGTGCAGTTTTATATCTGAATTTTTAAAATTTGATTAAATCCAGTTTGCCCTATTCTTTCAAAACAATAATAAACACATTTGGATAAAATCTTCAGTTTCTTTGTGGTGTATCATACCCTCCATTCTGCCAAAAATACAACAAACTGATATGTTTCTTGATAAAGCTGTTTTTTTGGCCATTTTTGAACACAGAACTTAATTGAACTTTAGAAATGCCAGTACCCTGCAACTGTAGTGAGCAGAGCAACTGGTTTCTCAGGTTCCAAGTTAATTGCAAAGGTTCCTGTAATGACCAGTTAGCATTTAAAATGACTAGTTAAGGATATGCAGAAGGAGTTGACCAATAGGACAATAAAGGAATGGCTGAAAAAAATGGGGTTTTGCAGTCGTATGTGAATATAAATTTTTAAAATCAGCCATTTCAAGCAATAATAGCCTTTAACAAAACTAGAAATGTCTTGTCTGTATTTTTAAATCATTTTAGTGGTATATAGATCATCTTCTTTCGGCTGCTCCCGTTAGGGGTTCCCACAGCGGATCATCTTCTTCCATAACTTTCTGTCCTCTACATCTTGTTCTGTCACATCCATCACCTGCATGTCCTCTCTCACCACATCCATAAACCTTCTCTTAGGCCTTCCCCTTTTTCTCTTGCCTGGCAGTGCTATCCTTGGCATCCTTCTCCCAATATACTCAGCATGTCTCCTCTGCACATGTCCAAACCAACGCAATCTCACTTCTCTGACTTTGTCTCCCAACTGTCCAACTTAAGCTGACCCTCTAATGTACTCATTTCTAATCCTGTCTATGCAAATCTTAGCATCTTTAACTCTGCTACCTCCAGCTCTCTCTCCTGCTTTCTGGTCAGTGCCACCGTCTCCAACCCATATAACATAGCTGGTCTCGCTACCGTCCTGTAGACCTTCCCTTTCACTCTTGCTGATTCCCGTCTGTCACAAATTACTCTTCTCTACCCATTCCACCCTGCCTGCACTCTCTTTTTTACCTCTCCTCCACAATCCCCATTACTCTGTACTGTTGATTCCAAGTATTTAAACTCCTCCACCTTCGCCAAATCTACTCCTTGCATCCTCACCATTCTACTGACCTCCCTCTCATTTACACACATGTATTCTGTCTTGTTTCTATTGACCTTCATTCCTCTCCTCTCTAGAGCATATCTCCAACTCTCCAGGGTCTCCTCAACCTGCTCCCTACTATCACAACAGATCACAATGTCATCAGCAAACATCATAGTCCACGGGGACTCCTGTTTAATCTCATCTGTCAACCTGTCCATCACCATTGCAAATAAGAAAGGGCTCAGAGCCGATCCCTGATGTAATCCCACCTCCACCTTGAAAGCATCCGTCACTCCTACCGCAGACCTCACCACAGTCACACTTCATTCGTACATATCCTGTATAACTCTTACATACTTCTCTTATATATTTGCAGAGTATATAGTGGAATATAGATAAAATATGTTAATTTCTTTTAAAAATGTACCCATTTATGTCGGTGTGCAAACTTTTGACTCCTAGTGCTTTTAAATATGTATTAGCAACATACATCTAAATTGATGGCCATTCTAGATTTGCCAGTTAGTGCCCTCCTTAACAACCATATTTTGGGTTTTGTAGCTGGCAGACTCACCATTTGATGATTGTCAGAATTATGTCCTTCAAACTAATACTCAACACAGGCGTTCCATAGGGTAGCATGCTGAGCCCCTGCAGTACTTCTTGTTCACCTATTACTGTGTTGCCAAATCCTGTCATTAAATTTCCTGGTGACATCACTATCATAGACCAGTAACCAACAACAGTAATGAGATGGTTAACAGAGGAGATGTTTGCCTTCTGAAACAGTGTTGTCAGGACAATCTCTTTTGATGTCAGGAAAAAACAGAGCTAGTTATAGACTTCAGCTGGATTCAGACAACACTCCCATCTACTGTATACCAGAGGGTATGCTGTGAATTTGGTCAGCAGCTTTACATTTCTTGGAGTTACCACCAATAATGATGTATTGTGAGCACAACATTCCTCAGTCATAGTTGAGAAGGGGCGGCACGGTGGCGTAGTGGGTAGCGCTGCTGCCTCGCAGTTAGGAGACCCGGGTTCGCTTCCTGGGTCCTCCCTGCGTGAAGTTTGCATGTTCTCCCCGTGTCTGCGTGGGTTTCCTCCGGGTACTCTGGTTTCCTCCCACAGAGACATGCAGGTTAGGTGCATTGGCGATCCTAAATTGTCCCTAGTGTGTGCTTGGTGTGTGTGCCCTGTGGTGGACTGGCACCCTGCCCAGGGTTTGTTTCCTGCCTTGCACCCTGTGTTGGCTGGGATTGGCTCCGGCAGACCCCCGTGACCCTGTAGTTAGGATATAGCGAGTTGGATAATGGATGGATGGATAGTTGAGAAGGTTCACAGATGCCTTTACTTCCTTAGATATTTGAGGAAAGCCTAGATGTGTCCATCTCTGGTTGCCAATGTACAGTATATCTGTAGATGTAGAGTTTGTACTGACCGGTTGCGTGACATCCTGGTATGGCACCTGCTCAGTGCAGGACTGCAAAGCATTGGAAATGGTGCTTATGTTAGCAAGGAATTTTACTGGCTCACTGTTTCTTTCTGTTTAAGACATACAATATATAATGTACACTGTCTTCAAAAGACAAACTATTTTATTAAAGGTTTCAGTTATCCTGCACATTTTTTTCTGCTGTCATTTTATATTTGAATAAATATATTTTCAAAATTTCATGTTCATTTACATAGTATGCCATAATTTGGTATAAATGTATATCAGAGGGATGATTGAGAACATGGCTCTCAATTTGGTAAAAAGTGGAAAAAATAATGGTGTGCTAAGTTTTAATAATAAGCCCAGTGGTTGCCTTATCATTTCTGTATAAACAAATGAAATAAATGTAAAGGTAATAATATTTACTTTATGTTGTATTATATGCAGTCAAGTTATTGTGATGTTTTTAATCACAAATTCAAATCACATAGTGACAAATAGTAACGATACTTTTATTAGACATGAGAATGTCTAGGGTTACAAGACCAAGAAAACAGCTTTGACAAGAACAGTTCATCGAAGCATGCCTTGTTAATCATTATTTATGCAGCTTTTGTAAAATATCTTGAAGTTAAGACACCGTATGATGTATTAGTCCTGGAAAGTATGTAAACATGTCTGATAAGCCATTATTACATTTGCAAATTCCTTTTTTGTTCATTGCAATTTCTATTTTCAACAGCTTCATTTATATTTTGACTAGTTAAAATTCTTATTAGATTATTGCTGGTGATAATGGTGTTGTAGATTTTTGTAGAAGGAGTATTCCAGTTCACCTTTAGGCTGCTTTCAGTTAGAGATGCCTACAATTCCATTTTGATTGGTTAAGATTATCTTTAATGAGTTAAATGTATATGAAATCTAATTTATCATATATAATATTACATAATATTTTTTAAATCTACTTATTCCAATTCAAGGTCACAGGGGCCAAAACCTTTTCCAGCATCATTGGGTGCCAGATATGCAACAGCCCTGAAGAGGGCACACATGAACTAATTTGTATCAGCCATTTAACCTGTTTTGAATGTCTTTGGTGATGTGGCAGGAAAACAGCTTAAATACAGAGGGAATGCACATTTTGCTTGCTGTAAATCATTTCAAAAACCCCACAGAAGGTAATGGTAAAGTCTCTCAGATGTAAAAATATATATATATAATAAGTCAAAATTGTATTTTAGATATAGTGCATTATATTTTATACTAGAATGTAATTACAGATAGCATTTAATTTTAAAACAGCTTGCCATATGAGCCTTCAGTTCTTAAAGGGAAGACAGAATTATTTGAAGGACAAGCATACAAAGAATAGTAATTTAAAAGAATCTCAATTAAAAAAATAAGTAAAACTTGGTGACCTACAGTCCTGAAGGGAAAAAAATAAATGTAGTAATGATATAATCAAACATTGTACAACTCCTTGCTGCTTAATTACTTGTATCTTTACTTGCTAATCCCATTAAAATTTTAGTCTCCAAGAAACTCTCAAAACCAGGACACAGTGTTGCCTATATAGCTCAGGCTGCATGACTCTTAACCTAATTTATAGGAAGTCTTGTTGCTTAGAACAGTTCAACAAACCTGCAGGGACAACAAGAAAAGAGGGAACTACTGACTCCAATTAACAGGTCTACTAAAACCAGATAAAAAAGAAAAAAATTGGAGCTGCACTATTAGATGAAAACTAACATACAGTCATATAAAAAAGTTTGGGAACCCCTCTCAGCCTGCATAATAATTTACTTTCAACAAAAAAGATAACAGTGGTATGTCTTTCATTTCCTAGGAACATCTGAGTACTGGGGTGTTTTCTGAACAAAGATTTGTAGTGAAGCAGTATTTAGTTGTATGAAATTAAATCAAATGTAAAAAACTGGCTGTGGAAAAATTTGGATACTCTTGTAATTTTGCTGATTTGAATGCATGTAACTGCTCAATACTAATAACTTGCAACACCAAATTGGTTGGATTAGCTTGTTAAGCCTTGAACTTCATAGACAGGTGTGACCAATCATGAGAAAAGGTATTTAAGGTGGTCAATTGCAAGTTGTGCTTCCCTTTGACTCTCCTCTGAAGAGTGACAGCATGGGATCTTCAAGGCATCTCTCAAAAGATCTGAAAACAAAGATTGTTCAGTATCATGGTTTAGGGGAAGGCTACAAAAAGCTATCTCAGAGGTTTAAACTGTCAGTTTCAACTGTAAGGAATGTAATCAGGAAATGGAAGGCCACAGGCACAGTTGATGTTAAACCCAGGTCTGGCAGGCCAAGAAAAATACAGGAGCGGCATATGGGCAGGATTATGTGAATGGTTACAGACAACCCACAGATCACCTCCAAAGACCTGCAAGAACATCTTGCTGCAGATGGTGTATCTGTACATCGTTCCACAATTCAGCGCAATTTGCACAAAGAACATCTGTATGGCAGGGTGATGAGAAAGAAGCCCTTTCTGCACTCACACCACAAACAGAGTTGCTTGTTGTATGCAAATGCTCATTTAGACAAGCCAGATTCATTTTGGAACAAAGTGCTTTGGACTGATGAGACAAAAATTTAGTTATTTGGTCATAACAGAAATCACTTTGCTTGGTGGAAGAAGAATACCGCATTCCAAGAAAAACACCTGCTACCTACTGTCAAATTTGGTGGAGGTTCCATCATGCTGTGGGGCTGTGTGGCTAGTTCAGGGACTGGGGCCCTTGTTAAAGTCGAGGGTCAGATGAATTCAACCCAATATCAACAAATTCTTCAGGATAATGTTTAAGCATCAGTCACAAAGTTGAAGTTACACAGGGGTTGGATATTCCAACAAGACAATGACCCAAAACACAGTTCAAAATCTACAAAGGCATTCCTGCAGAGGGAGAAGTACAATGTTCTGGAATGGCCATCACAGTCCCCTGACTTGAATATCATCGAAAATCTATGGGATGATTTGAAGCAGGCTGTCCATGCTCAGCAGTCATCAAATTTAACTGAACTGGAGAGATTTTGTATGGAAGAATGGTCAAAAATAGCTCCATCCAGAATCCAGACACTCATCAAAGGCTATAGGAGGCGTCTAGAGGCTGTTATATTTGCAAAAGGAGGCTCAACTAAGTATTGATGTAATATCTCTGTTGGTGTGCCCAAATTTATGCACCTGTCTAATTTTGTTATGATGCGTATTGCATATTTTTCTGTTAATCCAATAAACGTAAGGTCAATGCTGAAATACTACTGTTTCCATAAGGCATGCCATACTGTATATTAAAAGGAAGTTACTACTTTGAAAGCTCAGCCAATGATAAACAAAAATGCAAAGAATTAGAGGGGTTCCCAAACTTTTTCATATGACTGTAGGTATGTTATAAAGATAGCTCAGACCACCATCACAAGCAACCTGGAAACCTCAAACACTGTATTTTCTTTTTATCATGCCATATACTTTAGACAATGCAGTGTAAGTGGATACCCTTCCAAATTATTGAGTTTAGGTGTTTCATAAAATAAGATTTAAGCACATACTGTAGCAATGTAATCTCCATTGACAAACATTGGCAGTAGAATGGGTCTTACTGAAAAGAACAGTGACTTTAAATGTGACTGTGTCATAAGAGGCCACCTTTGCCACAAGTCGGTACGTAAAATTTCTGTTTTGCTAGATCTGTTCTGGTCGAGTGTAAGTGGTATTATTGTTAAGTGGAGGCATAGCAACAACAGCTCAGCCCCGGAGTGGTAGACCGCCCAAACACACAAAGCGTGGCTGCTGAACACTGAAACACATAGTGAGTATTAATCGCTTGTCCTCTGTTGCATCACTCATAAATGCTTTTACAATCTGGTAGTTTGATACATGAATCTTAGTTTGGAAGATGTCAGGCAGATGCTACCTTCCAAACTGCATAGTGCCTACTTTAATGTTTGGTGGAGGAGGGATAATATTCTGGGGCTGTTTTTTAGGATTTGGGTTAGGCACCTTGGTTACCGTGAAGGGTACTGTTAATCCTACAGCATATAAAGACATTTTAGACCATTGTGTGCTTCCTGCTTTTTAGCAGTACATTGAGGAAGGTCCTTTTCTGTTTTAGTATGACTGTGACCCTGTTCACAAAGCCAGGTCTAGAAAGGTATGATTAGGCGAGTTTGGTGTGGTGGAACTTGAGCCCCTGCACAGGGCCCTGACCTCAACACTGTTAAACATTTTTGGGATGAACTGGAGTGGTGATTGTGAGCCAGGTCTTACTGTCCATCATCAATACTTAACCTCACAAATGCCCTTTTAGCTGAATGGGCACAAAGTCCCACAAACATACTCCAACGAGCCTGACTTATGCGCGAAATTCTGTTTAAATACATTTAAGCCCGAGTTGGACTCTGGGTGATGTGTAATGATCTGTTTTACAGTGTTAAGCCTGAATAACTCTTGGGCCTGTATTCTGCTGCCATTTAGTAGATGAAATAACAGCATGGTGCAAAAAATCACGAATATTTCTATGCATTCTGCCCTTTTATTGTAAGTCTATGGTAGCTCCTAAATATTAATGAGTGGGGTGGAGTGTCAACCAAAAGCACAATGGTAAATGAAAAATCATAAAGCCAGTTTTAGAAGAAACGGAATCTAAACCATTGCCCAAATTTAGCAATTATGAAGATGATGTGAAACTGACATCTGTTCAGTACTTTCTCACTTGCCAAGTTTTAGTTATTTTTATGTTTGGAATCCGCCTCATACTACTGCTGACAATCCTGTGCGTACTCATATAACCTTGGTGTAAAGATGTCCGTTGATCATTATTATCAGGACTATTTGTGATTAGTCAGTGATAGACTGGTGGAAAAAATAATTTTTGAAATGAACCACTGAGTTGAACAGTGTCAGAAATGTCGCAGTCACTGGCAGCCTATAACTGGAAATGATGTGTGGGTGTTTTTCAGTGGGCATAATGGTTAATCCAGTCCAGAGATGGAATTGTTCCATAAGCTGGTTGTTGCAGACACCCATTTTTTGCAAAGTTAATCCTGTATGTGCTGAAGAGTACGTTTTAATCTGCCAAGTTTAGGGACATTGGGAGCCAATGATTATTACAGAAGCACTGGGAGTAAGGCAAGAAGCAGATGTGGTGGATGGTGCATTAATCCTTTTCAGGGCTTAAGCAAACAGCCAAGTAGAAAAGAGTGTGTTGCATGCAATCCAGCAACAGAAATCCAGTATTTAAGTACCTGTTTAGTTTTAATTCAGTTATTTGCTAGAGATATTTTGAAACGGTGTTATGTGGTGGTGCATTGGCCGAAGTTCATAATTACTTGTTTTGAAAACTGTATATTAATTTAAGGCCCCCCCAAAGAAAATAGTTTTCTTTTTTCATTTTTTTTTGTAGTTTTAATAAAGAGCATGTATTGTGAAATTATATAATTTTCTTAAGTACTGATGAGCACCCTTGATAATATGGTTTGACACAGAGCAAAGAACACTTTAACTCTATGAATCAGTCAGTAGTACTGTATCATTGTGAATTTACGTATAATAAAAACGTAAAATTATTTTAAGATAGGTGCTTCTTTTATATGTTAATTTTGCTGTTTGTGCAAACGTAGTATTTCTAGACTGATGAGTCATTTCAAATAACTAAAATCCCTGGATTTGATTACTTTTGAATACGTGATTACATTTTACTTTTTAAGAAGGCTTACTTTAAAAGCCATTACTTTGTTGACCGTCCCTTTTTATTCCTCTAGCTTGTTGACTGATACAGCTTGTAGTTTTATAAATATTCTAAATTTCTGTTTTAGGGCATTTATTTTCAATTTTAAAAGAGTTAATATTAACATGAATTTTTTTCTCCTTTTTTACTATTTTATCTCTAAATATTAAGAAGATGAAGAAAAGATGGGAAGATAAGGTTAAAAGAATTGAACATTTAGAACAGCTATACAACAAATGGCCTTTATCACCTCCATATAAACCAAAGCTTTCAAAGCCATGGCAGCCCTCGTCTATCTGGAAGATTTTTTGTCGTCAAAACCTAGCGTTTAGTTTTGCTAAAGGATGTAAAGAGGTAAGTTACTTAAATTTAAGAGTGCCAAAAATGGTTTGAATAATGTTATTAATATTTTTCAAGAGGCTGTATGTAAACTATACCCAGAGTTTTTACTTTGTAGGAAGTTCATTTGTTTGCTCTCGAAAAAGAAGGAGATTGTGAAGGCCAAAGGATCTATTTAGTAACAACTTACACACAGCTTTGGCATTACTACAGGTATTTTTCATGTTGTTAATATTTTGAATCATATTGATAATTTGTTTTGTTCTTTTTTTTTGGTCCTCAAATTATAAATTGAACTGTATAGGGTTTTTAAATTGCTAACAGTTATGTTGTTAGTGATAGCAGTTGGCCATGTTAAAAAAAAAAAAAAAAAAGGTGTAAATTATCTTATGATCGGGTCAAACAACATACAGAGTTGGAGAGAAACAAATGGCAGTGCCCTGTGTGTCTGACTATCAAATCCAACAATCTTACACCACATGTGTATTGTGCACAGGTGGGGTATCCTCTCAATGTGATCACTCTTTGGGCAAGATGTGGACACCAGGGGCACATGGACTTTGATACTATATAGTAAATATTAATCAAACATTCCAGAATGAACATTATAAATAAATATGTACAGACCTAAAGATAGTAGGCATGTGATTACATTCAAATAGTAGGCCACTAGGGAGTACATATGCAACATCAATTGCAACTCACTTGATATGTCTATTGTTTAAATAATATTTTACCAGGTCACTGTACATCCTTGGAAGATCTTGCCATCTTTTGTAGACTTGCCTGGATGAAATGTGTGTTTTCTGTAGCATGCAAAGTAGCATATAATTGTCATGTAGTCTTCTAGTACCTAATTACAACTGTATCAGTGCATAAATGTTGCTGTGGCTTTTACATGATGATTTTTCCCATAAAATAAATGTTTCTGTTCAGAGAAAGTGGTCCACAACAAGTGGTGCAACTTAACTAACTGGTTATTGGAATAAAGTAACTACTTGTTTCCTGACAAAGGAAGCAGACGTGGGTTAAGGTATTTGGCTGAATATGGCAGTGCGTACATGACCGTTCTCTACCACTGACTTGCATCCCTTCCAAGGTATGATTCTCGCCTTGCATCCAGTGCTAGGCACCATCCTATTATGTATAAAACAGTTTGAGAAAAAAAAAAAGTTTTGGAGTGTTTCCTGGCAGTTTCCTTGACATTTAACAAAACAAGAAAAATCCCTGTTGGCTATTAATTCTGGAAGTATTAATATTCTGAAGGATTACCAAAATTATTGATTGAGTGTGCTTACATGCATACACATAACTAGGTTATGTTGAGTAACCCGGTTAAGGCAGAAACCTGGTTTCTTAAAAAAACACATTTTCATTGGTGAGTAATTTTTTTGGATTTCTTTTTGCCAAAATGCTCCAACATCATTAAACTTCGCAATAAAGTGTCAAACGTCATTATTGGCCACTGTAAATCCAAAAATAAGCATGACACACATGATAATTCATTTGTGTATTATAAATATATTTAGCCAAATTGATGCTTTATTTATATGTTTTTGTTACTGGTTTGTATACAGCATTCTCTTTTCTGCTTTGCTGTGTGATTGATCTCTGCAGAGGACTTGGTACATATTGTTCTTTCCTTACACTAAGTGCTGCTGGAATAATAATATTTTTACTTCAATAAGATAAGTATTGAGTTAGGCTGCTTGTTACTTGAAAAAAGAATCTATGTAATACACATTACTTTTAATGTGTTACCCTACTGCTCTTGAGTTTGTGTCTCTGTGTTTAGCACTATATGTTCAGCTCATCGACGCAAATTTAGTGATTTCTGAAATACTGAGGCAGATAATTTCAGCCAGGAGAAGGAATAATGCAATTGCCTGAACATCTGCCTGTGGAAATTTGTTTTGTGGGCACTTCTGCCCATGACTGCTGAACGTGTGTGTGAAGAAAACACATGTACAGATTACAAAACTTTTAATAGTAACCCGGTTGAGGGTTTACATAGCTACATAATCATGTTATTCACAGAGAAATCTACCTCTGTTAATCAGGTTTCTCAGAGGCCAATAATCTGGTTTCTCTAACCGAAATAAGGGTTTACATATCATTTTAGAAACCAGGTTTCTGTGAATAACTGGGTTATTGAGGCCCATGTAAACACGCCTATTGTAAAGAAAAGAGTTTTTCAATGAAGTGCTTTGAAAATCCCAATGCTATTTTTAGTGTAATGTCTTTATGGAATTCTCCATAATTGTCAGATCAATTGGATAGGTGGTACATCAAAAGCATGTGGTGATAAACACAAAGGGCTAAGCTTGATACTTGTGGTTTGTGTATGATGGTATGCTGAACTATTTAATGTGTCTGTCTTAGTTTTAATCAAACATCTCGACCCCCAAATATTCTTTGGGAGCTGCTTTTAATATCTCAACTCTCATTTGAGCAGTTCTTTCTTGTTGTACCTTCTGGTTCACTGGTAAGTTTTAAATTCTGCCTCTGCAATGGACATGTTTATTACAGCTTGTTGCATTCATGAAGCTTCTTCTATTGATTACCGTGTGTTGTGGTTAGCAGTACGGTTCAATATATAGTGCATTTGTGGTGGTAAAGAGGTCATGGGTTCCTTCTGAATGGGTTAGTCAAATGTTTCATTCTGACTATGGCAATAGAAGTAGAGGAGTAGGAATAAAGATGTGTAAAGGAATTCTTCTTGTCACTGTTTTGCAATGTGGGAGAATTGAATGAAAACAGACTAACACTAAATGATGCTTACGCAAATTACCAGGACTATAATGAATTTGTAGAGATTTTGCTTATACCTGTGCATGGCTGACTGATAAAACTTTACATTTCGCAAGTTTAAATCCTGCACGTATATTCCCAAGCAGTGTATATGATAAAGCTAAAAGTGCAATGCATTTTATTATTAAATGCATGACAAAATATAATACAATAGATGGCACATCGCAAATCATATGTGCTTACTATGCTCAAAAACAAAGTAATGACTGGATGGACAGAAATTTAATTATATATACAGTCAATAATCTTAATCCATGGGGGGTTATGCTTATAAAAAACAGGGCTGTGGTGTCAGTAGATAAATTCTTCTAGTTTCTGGTACTTCTGACTCCGACTCCCTGACTCCTCTGTGTTTAATATGCTAATGCATTTTCCATGTTGATTGAAGGAAGACAACATACGCATCATTTAACCACAGAACTATTAGCTAGGAAGCTGGCTCTCTACCTTATTGGCCAGTTAAACAAAAGACAAAAAATGAAAACAATAAGGTTTAATTTATTGTTTTTATCAAGTGGCTATAAAGTAGCAGCATGCATAAAAATCAGGAACAGGAACTTTACCAGTTCAAAAAATATTAAACACATTCTTCAGTAGTTTTAAAACAAAAACAAAGCTTAACTACATGAACAAAAAACAAAAACAAAAGCTGGAAAACCTAAAACAGTTTATATATTAAACTTGGAATACAGTTGTAGAGTAGAATAGCTGTTACATGCAATCCAAAATTAACTCCATGCAGTGTTCTAAGAAATAGAATTGCTTCTGCAAGATCCTCTTTCATAGAAGCTGTTAAATCTGACTTGATTATTAGAGCTGAAAATAGTCTTTCAACACTGACTTGGGTGGGTGGCATTGCTGTTATAGTTCTAGCCACATTACTGAATCTCTGGATCAACAAGGATGGCTTCTTCTACAGCCCATTTCGATAAGTGATCATAATTTTTAACTTCTTTTAATTATTTAAAAAACTCCTGCTGGAATCACTTTATTTGGATATTTACTGGTCGTTTATCTTTAACGCATAGGTGATGTCAGTTTGCTTTTGAAACTTCCATTTTGTCCAAGTAGGAATCAAAGTCTAATTCTTCATTTGAAGAGGATGATCCTTAGTTACCAGTAGTTATAGCTTCATCCAGTGGTGGTGTTTCAGGTAGTAGTAATCCCTTCATGCAAACTGCTACATCATAGAGTGCCTTTTTTCCATTAGCAATCTGGTCACTGCTCAACAAAATTCAGCTCATTGGATCAACATAAACAGCAGCTAACAAGATTTGATTATCCAGTGAGAGACTCTCTCTTTTCTTCATTGAAGATACAATGCCATCAGCTATTAACCCTCCACTTTTGTTCAGACAATATATCAGGCTCTTCCATTCCAAGAAAAATTTACCGGGTGTTAAATCTTCATATTGCAACCTCTTGGTGAAAGTAAAGAGGTAAGAAAGCAGGCTTTCGAGTTCTTTTACTTGTGCCCACTGGCTTTCAGTTAATAAAACATTTTCATTGTCCAGTTCTTCAAGTAAGTCTTTTAGTTCAAGCAAAAGCTTTACCATCAAATAAGTGCTTCCCCAGCATGTTGTTTGATCCAAAATGGCTCCTTTTCCTGCACGTCTTTTCAAAATGGCATCTGTTTTAGGGGCTCTGGCTGCAACAGTTACTTGCCTCAATTTGCCAATCAAGAGTAACTGCATGATAATCTTTCAATCCATGTCTTATTGCAAGTTGCATAGTATGTGTATGAACAGCACAATGCATATGTTGAATAGTAGTAAGCTAGCTTAAATGCTTCTTCAGCAATGTTATGCAAAATTTCACTATTCTCTTTGGTTTCACTTTCTCCAATACTTGCAGAACTGTCTTCCTCTAATATCTGTTTATCACTTTCTTCATCTACTTTATTACTTTTCTCAGTTGTGCTTAACATATTAGAAGCATTATCTGTCATAATACATAGAATCTGTTCCTTTTTAATTTCAAAATCTTCTGGAACAGGTAGTGTGCAAAGTTATGCTAAAGTTCAACCCTGGGTGGTAGCATATGTGGAGAGTGCAGACAGAACCCCTGAACACACATCAGGCCATAGCACACACCTACCCCTACATCATTACACTTGTTTACACTCAAATGAACTTGTTAAACACATTATATCTGAAATAAAATGAAAACACTTTTTGTAATGTACAAAAATGTACCTTAATGTACATTAATAATGTAATCCAGATTACAATATGTGAATGTCAGGTTGTATAATAGCTCATCTGAACTTCACACTAGTAGTAACACAGCTATGCACTGGGCTTTATTCTTACATTAGATAAGTAATTAATTATGACTATTGTTTGTGAAATGGGACATTTGAAATTGCTGTATTTTTTTTCATTACAATTTAAATTTATTAGGAGTCGGAGTCAGTACATTTTTACCGACTGTGACCTCGACTCCAGGTACCCAAAATTGTTTCCGACTCTCCGACTCCACAGTCCTAATAAAAAATCCTTTTGATATGGAAACTGAGATACTGAAGCATGGATGCTATGGGAAAATTAGGGTTAAGTTTCATGTATGTATTATTGAAATCAATTTAATGTTCAGGTGCATTGTGCTTTCAGTTTTATGTAAAAGAAATGTACAGTAGCTAGGGTAGAAAATTATAAAAAATTATAGATGTTCACTACACTTTAATCTGTGAATTTCCCATCGGGATTAATAAAGTATCTATCTATCTATCTATCTATCTAGTTACTAATCATTAACCACAAGGTCCAATTCTGGTTCCATTATATATTGATGGCATTGTCTCTTCTGTAACATCTTTACACAGATAATTCAATTCAACAGACTTTAAAGAACAGCATTAATTTCAAATTGATGACACTTCTACAGTTAAAGTGGTAGACAAATAGTCCATGATTTACTGTGAACTGGGCTGCTATTATTCTATCCTTATTCTATCAAAGTATGACTGACAGATGACATCTAAGAGTTCATAAATTTGAATCTGTCTCCTATATTCCTAAGCAGCATATGCCATAAAGCTACACGACATGGGGAAATGAATGCAATTAAGATGTAAATAGTAATAAACATGCACCAGAAACTCTAATTTGAACAACCCTAGTATATAATGTAGGTTTTAAGGCTGATGCAGATTTGTGTTTATAACTGTACTACTGCATTCATTTTTGTACTACAGTTCGGTGTGCAAGCACATGTGCTCTTTCCTCCATCTCCATTGTTCAGCCAATTTTATGTATCTTTGATGTTTATTTATTATCTCCAGTTTTTGTCACAAAGAATAAGTTACTTGATGTAAAGCAACCTTGAGAGGAAAAGCTAAAGTTCTTGATAGAGAAAAACAAGGAATACTAATTCATAATGAAGACAGTGTTTGCCCAGAAATATAGTTTACAAAGAATTATTTTCTACGTGAATGTTATTTAATTCAATAAGGAATTACATTATCATAGAAGCATATCTACAATGAGCATTCAAGCATACAATGTATACATAGAATCATGCAAGTGTACAAGTTCTCATCCATTTTTTGGGCTTACAGTCATAAGCGCTGTGCTCCTGTCCAATATTACAGCCTTCTTTCCATGGATGGCAAGACATGATGCTACGACTAGTTTCCTTTGGTTCTTACTATTTGCAAACAAAACCTTGTAAAGGCTTGAGGGTTTAAAGCTAAATCTGGCTTTGCATGAACATTCTGGGAAACACTCACTGGATGGATGGATAGATAGACAGATAGTTAGAATTTTATATGTTTCCAAGGGGAAATATGGCTTTTTACAGAAGCTCTTTAAATAAATAAATACATAAATAGGTAGACAAATAAATATTCATACACATTATGGTCTGAACACACACCAGAATGTGTAACAAGCAAGAAAATTAAAAAGAAAGAAAACTTCTGACTTGGATGTTGCAGTCACATTGAAGCATTATGGAGGCATATTGCTGTTGGTATAAAGAAACCGCAGCAGCGTGTCTTGACACACTTCTGATGAATGTACTCCGTGTTAGTGTGTCAAGGAGAGGATGTGCAGCATTGTTTATAATGGCACTCACTTTTATTTGTTTTAATTACCTTGTTTCAGGGGGCCTCTCTTGAAATGATGTTTCTAGCTCATCACACCACAGCGCAGAAAATTGCACTGGCCATCAGAGTTAATGATGTGAAAGATGTCACTTCCCACATCAAAGGATATTTGAGCAGACAAATGTTTTGTGTTTCATGTAAAATAATATTGCAAGCTAGAAGTAAAAGCAAATTAATTGATTATATTTTGAAACTTGATAACTACCATTGTATATTACTTTCCACAAAGCTTTACAAAGAAGTTGTCCTTTCAAACATTTAATTTAGTAACCTCAAGATAAAATACGTAGTTACTTCTTAAATCTTGTCATTGTTATTATGAATATAAAGAAAAGAAAAATATGATACTAGCACATCAAATACAGTATGTTAGAAAGACACTTGAAATGCAAAGCAAACAACAACAAAGCATAATACATCAATATAAAGATCATTGAACACAGAGCAATAAGGAGCATATTCAAGGAATATCATAAGATGCTTAAAGGCTTGTTTATATTTGATATGTCTGCATGAGGTATGAGGGCCACATGGTGAAAATTATGTCAGACACTATGTTTTCACTATGTTCAGAGAACAAAATTTTTTTTTAAAGCTACACTATATGCAAAGGGGTGAATTTCGTGGAGAGGCAAGTCATGTAGGTGCCAGAATGGTGCACGAAGGGATGAATATGATGTAACATCTCATCAAAGAGCAAGACAGGCTTGCAAAAATATCTGAAGTGCATCTCTTTATCACATAGGTCCCTCACTCACAAGAATATTATACTTACCATCTCCTTTTTTTCATAAGCACAACTCTTCTTCCATCAGCAAAGTCCCAGTTCCACAGCTGTGACATTGTTAGGCATGTGACATTGACCAAACACTGCCATCTTCTCTTAAGAGAACACAGCATGCCAATTGAATGGGCTACAGCAAGTATGAATGTGTTTTGGCCACTGACCATGCAAGTGTTTTGTAGCTGCAGTCTGCGTGCTGGCTTCATGTAATACAGTCATATGAAAAAGTTTGGGAACCCCTCTTAATTCTTTGGATTTTTGTGTATCATTGGCTGAGCTTTCAAAGTAGCAACTTCCTTTTAATATATGACATGCCTTATGGAAACAGTAGTACGGGGTGGTCCAGATCTAATTATGCAACTGTTTGACTGACAACCGTCTCCCCGCCATTTTGGAATGCAGGCCAGGTGCTGCCATCTATTGGTAACAAAGAATTTTAAGTGAAATCTCTATGTGCAGGGCAGGTGCTGTGAATTCTGTATGTAATAAACTTAAGTTATAGCGTAATGAAAATTGCATAATTAGATCTGGACCACCCTATATTTCAGCAGTGACATTAAG
This sequence comes from Erpetoichthys calabaricus, assembly GCF_900747795.2. Taxonomy (NCBI): domain Eukaryota; kingdom Metazoa; phylum Chordata; class Cladistia; order Polypteriformes; family Polypteridae; genus Erpetoichthys; species Erpetoichthys calabaricus. The sequence continues at coordinate 143,887,935 of NC_041398.2, read as the reverse complement.
TTTATTGGATTAACAGAAAATATGCAATATGCATCATTAAAAAATTAGACAGGTGCGTAAATTTGGGCATCCCAACAGAGATATTACATCAATACTTAGTTGAGCCTCCTTTTGCAAATATAACAGCCTCTAGATGCCTCCTATAGCCTTTGATGAGTGTCTGGATTCTGGATGGAGGTATTTTTGACCATTCTTCCATACAAAATCTCTCCAGTTCAGTTAGATGTGATGGCTGCCGAGCATGAACAACCTGCTTCAAATCATGCAGTGATAATCAAGTCAGGGGACTGTGATGGCCATTCCAGAACATTGTACTTCTCCACTGCATGAATGCTGTTGTAGATTTCGAACTGTGTTTTGGGTCATTGTCTTGTTGGAATATCCAACCCTGGCGTAACTTCAACTTTGTGACTGACACTTGAACATTATCCTGAAGAATTTATTGATATTGGGTTGAATTCATCTGACACTCGACTTTAACAAGGGCCCAAGTCCCTGAACTTGCCACACAGCCCCACAGCATGATGGAACCTCCACCAAATTTGACAATAAGTAGCAGGTGTTTTTCTTGGAATGTGGCATTCTTCTTCCACCATGCAAAGTGCTTTTTATTATGACCAAATAACTCAATTTTTGTCTCATCAGTCCAAAGCACTTTGTTCCAAAATGAATCTGGCTTTTCTAAACGAGAATTTGCATACAAGCGACTCTGTTTCTTTCTCATCACTCTGCCATACAGATGTTCTTTGTGCAAATTGCGCTGAATTGTAGAACGATGTACAGATACACCATCTGCAGCAAGATGTTCTTGCAGGTCTTTGGAGGTGATCTGTGGGTTGTCTGTAAGCATTCTCACAATCCTGTGCATATGCCGCTCCTGTATTTTTCTTGGCCTGCCAGACCTGGGTTTAACAGCAATTGTGCCTGTGGCCTTCCATTTCCTGATTACATTCCTTACAGTTGACACTTACAGTTTAAACCTCTGAGATAGCTTTTTGTAGTCTTCCCCTAAACCATGATACTGAACAATCTTTGTTTTCAGATCTTTGGAGAGTTGCTTTGAGGACCCCATGCTGTCACTCTTCAGAGGAGAGTCAAAGTGAAGCACAACTTGCAATTGACCACCTTAAATACCCTTTCTCATGATTGGTCACACCCGTCTATGAAGTTCAAGGCTTAACGAGCTAATCCAACCAATCTGGTGTTGCTAGTAATCAGTATTGAGCAGTTACATGCATTCAAATCAGCAAAATTGCAAGGGTACCCAAATTTTTGCACAGCCAGTTTTTCACATTTGATTTAATTTCATACAACTAAATATTGCTTCACTAAAAATCTTTGTTCAGAAAACACTCCAGCACTCAGATGTTCCTAGGAAATAAAAGACATACCACTGTTATCTTTTTTGTTGAGAGTAAATTATTATGCAGGCTGAGAGGGGTTCCCAAATGTTTTTATATGACTGTATCTATAAACAAACTCTTACTCTTCTGAATGTAACAAGGAACAAGGAATACTAATTCCTAATGAAGAGAGAGTGTTTGCTCAGAAATATAGTTTACAAAGAATTATTTTCTTTATTTTTATTACTAGGGGGCTCCGCCCCCTGCTCGCTTCGCTCGCCAACCCCTGGTGTTGGGAATGACAAAGAGCGTGATGTATGAATGAGATATAGAATAGTGTGACGGTGTAGATGATGCAAATAGAAAGCACCCAATAAAGTGTGTGGCACAGTGTAAAGGTTTATTTGAAAATTTCTTTGTACACGCCGTTTAAGTGTAAAAGGTAATTCCAGCTCAGAACTTGTAAGGTCATTTAAGATGGTTATTGTTGTGATCAGAGTCAAGTTTGTCAGAGCTTAGAAAGAGTTGTGTCTTTCCAGGAAGTAATGGAATGACTTGGGTATTTATGTTTTCCACATTAATATTTTTTGGACATAATATAGTGCGTTATGTTAAAAGGGGCATTTGGTCTAATGAGATTGCTGTTCCAAATCTCTCTGTAACTAAGTCGTCGCAGATAAAGGCTTGAGGAATTGTAATAATATGTGGGTGAAGTCCATCTGTATTGGTGAGTGTACCATCTCTCAGTTGTAATAAGCAATTGTTATGATCTGGTTCTGGACATCGTATCTTTTTTACTAACTGTATCTTTTGAAAGCAATGCCAATTGTCTGCGTATTTTAAGGTGCACTGAACAATAGCTGAGTGAATGGCATCTGGAAGAATAGCTAATCACTGTCTAAAATCTCCTCCTCATAAAAGTACCTTTCCTCCAAATCGAATATTATTATTCATAAACGTTTGTTCATGCCATTGAACATTCATCAATAAACAACATTTTTTCAAGACGGATGTCACGTGCAGTGCCACCGTTAATGTTCATAGTGGATTCCGATTTGTAGGATCTAATGTAGTTGATAAAGATTTCACTTTCAGGTACATCGTCAGTTATAAGCTTCTGTAGATATTCAGTATATGAATGTAAAGAAGGCAGTCTAATTTGACCCTTTTGACAACAACGTGTAAATGTATAACTTGTATTGCCAGTTGTTTCTTCAGGGAAGTGAACTAAATGACAATGATTGCAAATGACATTCATTAATCCGAATGAATTTTCCTGGTGTATGTTTTGCTTGTGCCGTTTGAGAGGCGCGTTGTTGCATGTGTAGTATTCGGGACGTGTTGTTTTGGAGCTGTAATCGATTTGCCTGTGCTGTGTGAGAAGCCCGTTGTAGCCTTCGCTGCCATTCACGTATGTCTGAGACGGGAGGTGTTTCGTTTTGAATCCGTGCCTGTTGCGATGCAGCACTTTGATTGATAGTTTGCGTCATGTGGATCTAGGATGTAGATTTGTGCATATTAAATGAACTATTGTAGGATCTAATGCAGTTCATAAAGTTTTCACTTTTAGGTACATCGTTAGTTAGAAGCTTTAGTTGAGCTTTGCGTATTTGGAGTCGAGTCATTTTTTCTTTTAGAAATATGGATAAGTAATAAGGAGTATTGCACTCACTGTTAATATGGAGCCTTTTCTGCGGTTGAACGGTTAATAGTGCCTTATTGTAATGAGATCCACCTATGCTGCATAGCCGTCTATTTTGTTGTTTCTTTCGTGTTCGTGTGTTTGTTCCTGTTATCCTTTCCTTTTCGTTTTGTACTGCGTATTTTAAGGTGCACTGAACAATAGCTGAGTGCATGGCATCTGGAAGAATAGCTAATCACTGTCTAAAATCTCCTCCTCATAAAAGTACCTTTCCTTCAAATCGAATATTATTATTCATAAACGTTTGTAGAAGTTTATGAATGGTGTTGAGTAAGTGACTTCATGCCATTGAACATTCATCAATAAACAACATTTTTTCAAGACGGATGTCACATGCAGTGCCACCGTTAATGTTCATAGTGGATACCGATTTGTAGGATCTAATGTAGTTGATAAAGATTTCACTTTCAGGTACATCGTCAGTTATAAGCCTCTGTAGATATTCAGTATATGAATGTAAAGAAGGCAGTCTAATTTGACCCTTTTGACAACAACGTGTAAATGTATAACTTGTATTGCCAGTTGTTTCTTCAGGGAAGTGAACTGAATGTGACAATGATTGCAAATGACATTCATTAATCCGAATGAATTTTACTGGTGTATGTTTTTCTTGTGCCGTTTGAGAGGCGCGTTGTTGCATGTGTAGTACTTGGGACGTGTTGTTTTGGAGCTGTAATCGATTTGCCTGTGCTGTGTGAGAAGCCCGTTGTAGCCTTCGCTGCCATTAACGTATGTCTGAGACGGGAGATGTTTCGTTTTGAATCCGTGCCTGTTGCGATGCAGCACTTTGATTGATAGTTTGCGTCATGTGGATCTAGGATGTAGATTTGTGCATATTTGCGTTGTTGATTTGTTTCAGGGTGCACTGTTCCAATGCGATGCAGTATTTGTGCACATATGCGAAAGTAGTATGGGCCATTGCCTTTTGGTGGCCTGATATTTACTCCGGTATATGCAAAAGCAAATGAACCATTGTAGGATCTAATGCAGTTCATAAAGTTTTTACTTTTAGGTACATCGTTAGTTAGAAGCTTTAGTTGAGCTTTGCGTTTTTGGAGTCGAGACATTTTTTCTTTTAGAAATATGGATAAGTAATAAGGAGTATTGCACTCACTGTTAATATGGAGCCTTTTCTGCGGTTGAACGGTTAATAGTGCCTTATTGTAATGAGATCCACCTATGCTGCATAGCCGTCTATTTTGTTGTTTCTTTCGTTTTCGTGTGTTTGTTCCTGTTATCCTTTCCTTTTCGTTTTGTACCCGTGACCGTGTATTCATGACTTGTTTCTTTCTCAGCATGCGAAATATGGATAAGTAATAAGAAGGATCGCAGTCACTGTTAATATGTTTCTTTTTCTGCAGTTGAACGGTTAATAGTGCTTTATTGTAAGGAGATCCACCAATGCTGACACCTATGCTGTCTAGTGTGAAGGTGTTGACGTTCACTTTAGAATATGTGGCTTTGGGTGTCACTTCTTATGGATGTGTGTGTGTGTGGGGTGGGGGGGGTTGAGGATTGTTGTTGCGCGAGCGTCTTCTTTCTTTTTGTGTTCCTGTGTCTTGTTGAATCCCCCTCTTTGTGTGTGTCCCGTCCCTTGCTTGTAGGGTCTGTGGGGTGGTTTTGTGTTCTTTTTTTTGTGTTCCATGGGCTTGTTGAATCCCCCTCTTGGTGTGTGTCCCGTCCGGTGCCTGTAGGGGGGGGGGGGGGGGGCCTTGCTGTTGTGCGCAAGCCTCTTTTTTTTTTTTTTTTTTTTTTTTTTTGGGTCTAGTTTCGTGTGCAATGTGTTTCGTGCTTTGCTTGCGTTTGAATACTTTTTTATGTGCCGTTTCCTTTTTTCGGTGCTCTTTGCGCCTCATTTCTCAATTTTTCCTGTGCTCACTCCTTTTTTCTGTGGTCTTGTCCGCCTCTCGCGGCCCCTCATCCGCCTCTCTCGCCCTCTTCTATCCGCCTTTCTCGGCTCCTCAGCCGACCCTCACGGACTCTTTTTGCGCCTGCGCAGTACGTCTTTTTGCAGCTACGGCCCATTGCCGGATGTGCCTGCGTCCATCATCCGGTTTAGCATTCTCGGTTAGTAATATGGATTTTTAATTAGAATAATGGTCTAATTAATGAATTTCTTAAATAGACAAGGGCATAATGTGCTAACTACCTTGTGATTTTTTTTTTCCCCTCCTCAGAAGCTCATAACTCCTTACAAACTAGAAACCTATAAACCCAGATGGCTATTCATCAGAATTCTATAAAAAATGTTACATTAAGACCTGAAATGTGTTTTATTTTCTTTGGGTCCAGAGAGAGAAAAATTCTCTAGCTAAAAAGTTGTTCCAGATATCTGTTTTTGTCTTTTCCAAGAACGAGGAAAACTGTGCAACATATTGCACTTCTAAATACCAACATTTAATTTTTTGACAAGAGTTGATCTCAAGTAGAATCTATAAATACTTTCCTGTATTATTTCACAGTATCTGGAAAAACACAAAATTACTATCAAATCTTTGATGTATGTATAACATAGTTGTTTCTTGTTTTTATTCAAATTGCTTTTATTCAAACTGAGCATGATGAATTTTTCTTCCAGTTTATTTGACATTTGTCTGTAAGTTGTGTGTTATTGATCAAAATAGTTCAAGAATGTCAACAGTTCAAATTGTTCTTCATTTGTAGTCTTGTATTCAGTATGGTAGCATAGTCAAAAACTAATCAGTGACCTTCTTGCCATCATTGTCTTACTAGGTTTGTTCAAGTTCATTTTTTGGAGCTGGCACTAAAAGTTGTTAAATTTGTTAGGTGGTTTTAAGAACCTGGTGGTGAGGGCAGTGGAAATAAAACAGGTGCTAGGCTTAGCTTGCTTGATGGAGCAAACATGACATGGTGCTTGATATGGATGAGATTTGACATCACAGAACTCTTAACATTTCACTGTTGATGTTTGCAATAGGTAGCCTTCATGCACCTGAGTCATTGGTGGGCCTCACTTTAAACATGTTACAATACTGTTTTTAGCTATCTCGGGTATAGATATTTGAAACACTGTAAACTTATGCTAAAATTCTTAAATGAAAGTAAAAGTGTGATGCATGTGTTAACACTGCATTTCTGATACAGGCAAAAGGTCATATTTAAAGTGCTGTTTGAATCTTTTTTTTTTTTTTAATTAAAGCTATTATCTTAAATGTGTTTTTTCACCATAGGATGCACATGCAGTCTTTAATGCACTGCTATGAAGTAATACCAGAAGGATGCGTTTGTAAGCTATACTTTGACTTGGAGTTCCACAAGCCTTCAAATAAAGAAGCAAACGGAAAGAATATGGTGGCTGCATTAATCCAGGTACATGACTGGTCTAGTAATATGTTTTGGATTTTTTTATTCTGAACTGATTTAAGGTTTACCTAACACACAAGATCATTAGTTTGACCAAATGAATTTTATAGTACTAAATGTTGGTTGTTTTTGAAATCTTAGTAATGTTAAAACATGTGTCTATAACTATCAACTTCCGGAACTGTTAAGGTGAAAATCACTACCTTGCTGTTTTCCTATTTTTTTTTTATTATAATACAGCCATTGAGCTTTGAGAAATATTTAGAATATTATCCCAACCATACATTTTCTAGTCTATTTCAGAAGCTCAAGGAGGTGCCTGTTTTGGCAGCACTGAGAATACAGCCAGGATTGAAAGGCAGTCTGTCACAGGTCACAAATACCGACTCTCCATCATACTGGTCCAATTTTCATTTGCCAGTTAATTTAACCTGTCTGTTTTAACAATGAGGGAGGAAAACCCACGTAAAAAATGGAAGAATATATAAACTCCATTGAAATGGTGCCCAGGCTGACATTTGAACCCAGGACTCTGGAAGCAGCATGGTGTGTGGCAGTACTATTATTTATGTATGCACCTTGCTGCCTTGTATGGATGTTATATCAGAAATTACCAACTTTAACACTTCACATACTGTATAATGAAGTGAAACTGAAGCAGTTTAGGTATTTCAGTTATAGAGTATGCAGTATCAGTTATGTTACCTCGGTGTGTTTTTTTTTTCCACTCTCTAATATTCAGTCAGTCATTCTGTGCATGTATACCTTGAGCTTGGCCAGGATAAAGTGAAAGGCCTCCTTTGCCGTTATGCCTAAGTTGAGGTGCATGCACTGGATCTTAACCCAAGGCAAGCACAAATTGACACAACTTGATACATCCATTTTAACCATGCTGACACAATATGTTTATATTTTCTTTTTCAAATAAAGCAGTGGGGGCCTCTTTTTGGAGTGTGTGGAGAGGGTGTCCCCCCCCCCCCCAGAAAATGTCACAGCCATTTTCACAATATTTTATTGTTTACAGTTACATTTTTTGGGGGTTTATTCATACATATTTTTAAATCAATTGCTTAACCCTTTAACCGCCAACTTCCTAAATATTCCCCATGCCAGGAGAAATCTGAACAATTTTTCGTTTTTTTACTTTACATTTATTCAAGCAGTATTTACCTGCTGAAATACCTGCTGAAATGTTTCAAATAAATGGTCAATCAAATGACGTAGCTTGAACAAGCGGTCACGGTTTGGATCTTTCTTATCTGGCTCAGATAACGGGCAGCAGTCCAGTTGAGATGCTGGGGATACACCCACTCATCGCCATCATCCGATGCGTCGTCATTCACAGTATCATGCAGCGCACGTTGCTGATCATCATTGTCGCTAAAATCTTCTTCAGAACTGCTACAACCATGATCAGAATTATTGTCCAAAATTGCCTGCAAAACCTCACTTGAAGTCAGTTTACGTTTCGCCATATTCACAGCTTTCACTTTCGAATCACATCATGTGAGCGGCCAATACAACCGCAGAGTTGTCGAAATACAATGTAGTAATAATAGTCAGTTATACTACGCGCCAGGCATTCACATAACCACAGGCAAATGTGCCGGATAATTCCGGCAGTAAGGCGTCCGCAATAACGCTACGATGCTGGATATATCCGGCAGAGAGCGGTTAAATTAATGATTATGACAGTTATTACTATTTTGCATAGTGGTAATATGGGTAATTAAAAAAAGGAAATTTAACTTTATTAATGTCTATTAAAAAAGACAAACAATAAATAGCAATAAACATAAATGAATTTTCAGTTTAAAAAAAGTTAATATAAATAATTAAAGTTTAAAATATGGCAAACAAAACAATATAAAGCAAAAAGAAATGTTGAAATCCTATATTGAAAGTATATACAGTATATTGTAAAGACTTGGGTGTGAGAGACAAAAGAATGTAACCAACGCTTCATGCAAGACTGGTGGTGAGTGGCTCTGAAAAGGACCATTGGCATCTTCATTGATTGCTCCACTCCACTGCCTAGGTCTTCTGCGGCATCACACACTGAAGCTGCTTCATCCCTTTGCCTGCACATACATACATACCGACCTCCTGTGCTTCACTCCACTCACTCCACTAACCTGGCTACACTTTCACCCATTATAGTGAACCAAGTGAATGGCAGCGTCTACATATGAGACCCAGGACAGCAAAGGTACATGCCTGAAGTGCTCTCTTTAAGTGCTCTGTTTTACCACCCTATGCCCCCCACACCGTATCCATGCTCTCGGGAACTGCTTTTATGTCTAGCATCTCAAGGTGTCCCCATTTCCTCTGACATGCCCTCGGTCAGCTGAGCTACATGTCCCTCTTAGGTCTGGACTGAGGGGTGCTAACATACAGTATATATACAGTATATAATATATAAACACAGAATATATTGCCATTGCACTACCTTATCACTGCTTGTACAGCCATGATCCTATAATGGATAAGGCAGGTTTGAAAAATTCAACTAAATGCTTTGGGTATAAAAGTTGTTTGTGGAGACTTCAGCAATTGCTCTTAGTCCAGAAAACATTCATGACGTTTAGCTGAAAAATCATTTGCCTTAAGAGTCTGTTTAATAAAGAATAAATAACTTGACTGGTTTATCAGTACAGGAGAATGGCAAGGAAACCTAGGTGTCAAGTTGGTGGCTATGTAATCATATAGTACCGAAGACAATATCTAGATAATAGCCGTGTTTAAAATAGAGTATGGTGTTTAATTAATTTTATGCACTCCATTAAAACACCCAAAAAAATCAGTGAGTGTTTCCTTTGAAGTATGGATGTACAAAAGCTGTGACAAATTACATAAATAAAGTCTTAGTCATGTATAGTTTTCATGGCATGAAGTTCAGAAAGAGTTAAGTGCAGCTTCATAAATAGTTCTAGATTTTCTTTATATAATTTTGTAGCAGTACTGGTAGCAGAAAACTGATGCAGCAGCAGCTCGTTGCTAAATTTTCTACATGTGAGAAACACTGGGATAGTCTGAGCTAGGGGACAAATATATAATTTTTTTCATTATATTGAAACATAATGAAACAAGCCTCACGAAATAGCAGGATACTTTTGCTGATGAGCTTACTTCCTTAGCAGCGGAGTAAATGGGAGCTTTAAGTCACACATGCAACCTTAATGATCATATGTTTGGCTTCCTACTCAGTACATCCTGGTTGAAAACAGGGGCGTCTACCGAGCTGTCACCTGAGTCAAACTGACATGCATGATTTTCTTTGAACAAACTGCACGCTTATTTCAGGTCAAGGTCATTACTGTGAATACCTCCAGATGAGCTACTGGTTCTTTTTTTTTTTCATAAAGATATCATTCTTACAGAACTCTAAAATCTATAGCAAAAATTAAAGGTTATGTTTTCAGTAAAACAAAAAATGAAACGTTACTTGTATTTTCTAGTCTAAGATAAATAAAATACTTTACTGCTCCTGTACTTACTGTACTTATAGTTTTTAAACATTTACTTCAGTACTGATAAAAGTGAAAATTTTCAAACTTAAAACTGATATATTTTAAAAATATTTTCTGCTTTATTTTAAGAAAAGCTTTCACTCAACTTGAAATACTTAATATATTCTAGAAAAAGACCTGACCTGTGTAGTGTATGTTCTAACTGTTACTTGCTTTAGCATTACTACAAATACAGTTCAAAAAGAGGAAATGCTCAGAAATGCTCTAAAAGAACAAATGATCATACTGTGGGAATAAAAAAAATATGAAAATAGTGTGTACTGTACAGTATATACAGATCCTTGAGAACATTTGAACACCCCTGGATTAGCTTGTTAGGTGTTGGAATTGTCAGATGATGACAATTTCACAGCCTAATAAATTATTTGTCTCTTCAAACATCATTTCAAACCCAGGAACCTTGGGCTGTGCAAGCAGTTGACTGATGTTCTGAAAATGAAACTAAATGATGCTTACAGAGCAGGGGAAGGCTGCAAAATTTGATTGCAAGGGACCTGCTGGCAGGTTTAGCTGCTTTACTGTGTACGTTACTTACATCAGCATGGCCTTTATGCAAGAACCATCAGAAGGAAATCTTACTTGTAATCTCACCACAAAACACAGTGTCATGTTACCCTGCCCTGCTGTGAAGGTACAGTAGTATATGTCAGTCTAGGAGCGAATTAAGGGATGATCTTTGTTTTATGTGGTTTTTGTGTTGCCCTATTTTGAAAGAGGTCTATAAGCATTTTGAAACTTTGCTGTTTATTCTTGGTTCTTTTGATCTTTTTCGTTATTTCAGTAGAACCTTGAAGTTTGTCTGGAATCAAGTGTACCATATACCACAGAAATGCATTCAGTAAGAGTTAGCGTGGCCAGCTGCACTCATATAGGGTGGTATTGTATGCTGTGCAGATAAGGACCAATGGCTACCCTAAGAAGATATAGTCATGGCTGAAATTATCGGCACCCCTGGAATTTTCCCAGAAAACACACCATTTCTCCCAGAAAATTGTTGCAATTATAAATGTTTTGGTATACACATGTTTATTTTCTTTATGTGCATTGGAACAACACAAAAAAACAGAGAAAAAAAGCCAAATCTGACATAATTTCACACAAAACTCAAAAACCGGGCTGGACAAAATTATTGGCACCTTCAACTTAATATTTGGTTGCACGCCTTCTCCCAACAGCAATTTTGAGATCTCTCCATAAGTGTTCAATCGGATTTAGATCCGGACTCATTGCTGGCCACTTCAGAACTCTCCAGTGTTTTGTCTTCAACCATTTCTGAGTGCTTTTAGAGGTATGTTTGGAGTCATTGTCCTGCTGAAACACCCATGACCTCTGATGGAGACCCAGCTTTCTGACACTGGGCCCTACATTGCACTCCAATATCTTTTGGTAGTCTTCAGATTTCATGATGCCTTGCACACAGTCAAGGCATCCAGTGCCAGAGGCCAATCCCCAAAACATCTTAGAACCTCCACCATGTTTGACTGTAGGTACTGTGTTCTTTTCTTCGTAGGCCTCATTCCGTTTTCTGTAAACAGTAGAATGATGAGCTTTACCAAAAAGCTCTACCTTGGTCTCCTCTGTCCACAAGACGTTCACCCAGAAGGATTTTGGCTTCCTCGGGTACATTTTGGCAAACTCCAGTCTGGCTTTTTTATGTTTCTGTGTCCAGTGGGGTCCTCCTGGCTCTCCTGCCATAGCGTTTTATTTCGTTCAGATGTCGACAGATAGTTCGAGCTGACACTGTTGCACCCTGAGTCTGCAGAACAGCTTGAATATGTTTTGAAGTTGACTGGGGTTGTTTATCCACCATTCGGACTATCCTTCGTTGCAGTCTTTTATCAATTTTTCTCTTCCGTCCACGTCCAGGGAGATTAGCTACAGTGCCATGTGTTGTGAACTTCTTGATTATGTTGCGCACAGTGGACAAAGGAACATGAAGATCTCTGGAGATGGACTTGTAGCCTTGAGATTGTTGATATTTTTCCACAATTTTTGTTCTCAAGTCCTCAGACAATTCTCTGCTCTTCTTTCTGTTCTCCACGCTTAGTTTGGCACACTCAGACACACAACAGAAAGGTTGAGTCAACTTTTCTCCATTTTAACTGGCTTCAGGGGTGATTGCTATATTGCCAGCACCTGTTTCTTGCCACAGGTGAGTTCAAACGAGCATCATCTGCTTGAAATAAAACGATTTACCCACAATTTTGAAAGGGTGCCAATAATTTTGTCCAGCCCATTTTTGGAGTTCTGTGTGACATGATGTCAGATTTGGCTTTTTTTCTGTTTTTTTGTGTTGTTCCAATGCACATAAAGGAAATAAACATGTGTATACCAAAACATTTGTAATTGCAATAATTTTCTGGGGGAAATGGTGCATTTTCTGGGAAAATTCCAGGGTTGCCGATAATTTGGGCCATGATGGTAAGTGTAAATAACTTGGGGTCTTGGAGTTTACTAGTGAGTCATGAGACCAGTGCCCAAGCACTACTATAAAGCTGTGGTGAAGTGAGACCCGCGTTCTTAGACAAAGCTTTTAATTTATATGATTTTCCTTGTGTACACAAAGTTTTTGTATGACCAAAAGAAGAAGACTGCAAATACAAGTGACTAAAATGAGATTCTTGGGCAGTATTGCTGAATTCAGTGTCCACAATAGACAGAAAAGTCCACAAACATCTCTGCCTGAAACCATTGCTGCATTGAAGCAAAGTAGTCAACTTGAGGTTATTCATCAGTTAACGGGGACGTTTCTATGGCATGGCACACATGAAGGGGATATAAGAGCAAACTAGGACTTATTTAGGGAGAGATTAAGAAAGTTACATTAAACAGGGAAATCTGATTATTCTATGAAACCTGATTCCACCATGGCCTACATTCGGAGAAACAATGTTAATGAGTGTAATACTGTTTGTAAATAAAGACAATAATACGTCTTAAAAAGGGTTGGCTTTTCAGCTGGGACACCCAGATTAATTGTCAGTTGTTTTTTTTTCTGTCCCTTATTTCTTCCCTCCATTTTTAGATAGGAAGCAAAGACAGAGTGAATAACTGTTCCATCTCCCCAGCAGTTCCTTGGTACAGCCATGAAAAGGGTCTGTTGAACAATCTGATCTCTGTAATTGTAATACTTTGGTCCTGTGAGTTGTTTTTACAATAGCAGTGATGTATATCACTTATAATGAATATAATCATATATCAAACAATTTATCATTCTGAAAGTACTAAATTCATATGGGGTATTAAATTCTGTAATATTAAATTATGAAACATCGCATTGAACGCACGCTAAGGAGATGCACTCAGATCATCTGCTGGCTTGCTGCTGCTGGCGAGCTGCGTGTTCTGCTTGTCGTTGTTTTAAGAGCTGGGAGCACCTGAAATGTGTCTGTCAAAAGCATTCCAACAACTGCTAGGTTAGATGTCTGTGAACTTGTTTTAAATTGTTTGTAAGTAGGGCGTGACGTGCAAAAGTCACTGCCTTATGGGTTTTGCTTCCTAAGGTTGTAATGTGTAGTCTCGCATGTTGTCAAAGTGTCTCTCCGAGATGATCTGGTCTCGATCGCTTCGCTCAACCCCGCTGGAGGTGTGCTGTGTTCCTGTCACTTTGCGTCTCTCCTGCTAGCGTAGTGAAGGGGGGGGGGGGAGCTGAACGCACGCTAAGGAGAAGCAGACGGATCAGCTATTGGCTTTGTGCTGCTTCTGCCAAGGTGTGTGTCCTGCTTGTCGCTCTGCACATCGATCATTTAAAAGCCTGTGCGGCAACTGTCCTTCTGTCTCACTGCCTTGTTTTGCATGATGCTAAAATGTCTCTCGCATTAAGATGAGCCTCACGTCTGCTAGTACAGACTTCAGCCTGGGACTTAAGGGTGATATAATATTATATCAAGCAAAAAAGTTATGACGAATATATGAATTCTATTTACTTAATTCTTATAAGAAAACATCATTGATTCAGGACCGGCTTTGGCTTCTTGTCAGAGTACTGTTCTTTCAGCCAGTTGTAGGGATCAGTTCTTAGCTAGTTGTAAAATTTCTCAAATGCAATGATTTCTTCACAGACTGACTTCTCTCACTTACAGTCATCCTAGCCAGCTCAATGAGGATGTGTGTGCTTCTTGTGGTCGTGGACTATACTGCATTTTGCAGTCCGAGCTTTCAGAAACAGTGGTCTTCCCTTGTGGTCATAAAAATTGCACCTTCTGGTGCTAAGGCTGGACTGATTGCAGCACCCATGTCCAGCTCCATTACTGGTGTTCTTCCACTCTTATGATTGATCACTAGATTATCCTCTATAGTAGAAGAGTTCCTACTTTTGTTATAGCCATACCCTAGGTAGTAAGGGTTCTGCCACAGAGCAGAAGATAGAAGGCCAGACAGAGCTAGTCTTTGCATTGGATCATAAAGTAAGCAGTGAACATCTTGCCATTGTTTTTGAGTGCACATTAAGTCCAAACTTTTGTTTAATAATTGGAGCAATGTTTTTATAGAACATTACAATAGTTGCAACACGAACAGGCCACTTAGCCCAAAAAGCTTGCCAATCCTATTCACCTAGATCAGGGGTGGCGAACTCCAGGCCTGGAGTGCCACAGTGGCTGCAGGTTTTCATTCTTACCATCTTCTTAATTAGTGACCAGTTTTTGCTGCTATTTACTGTACTTCTTTTAATTAACTTGACTCGGGCCCCATAGTTGTTTCTTCTTCTTTAATTAGCAGCCAAACAATCATGAGACACAAAACAAGCCACCACATGACCAGCTCCCCTGTGCCCATCACACAATATCTGAAATTAAAGAGAGGTGATGGTCTTGGTAAGGTTGATCTCTCAGGTCACCAAAACATTTTGACGGTGCTCTTAGAAAGAACAGAAAAACAACAGTTTTCGAAATATGTGCTGTGGCAGAACGAGAGCAGCAACAAGCCATGGAATTAAATAATGGGTTTAATTAACAGCAAGAATTGGCTTCTCATTAAGAAAGTGATTGGAGTGAAATTGGTTGGAGTTTGAAGGCCCAGTTTAGCTGGTCATCTGTTAGCTCGTTTCGCATCTCATTTCTGCTTGGCTGCCATTTAATGAAGTAAGGAATCAGTTCAGAGGGCTGAACTCTTCTAACAGGGCTATTAAAGTGATGGGGAAAAAGTTAATTAGCAGTGAAAACTGGTCACTGATTAGGAACAGGGTTAGAATGAAAACCTGTAGCCACTGCGACCCTCCAGGCCTGGAGTTCACCACCACTGACCTAGATTGTCCCTCTAGGTGTTCAGTGTTGGAGTTATGGTTGTTTGTTTTCTGACCCAAGTGTAGCAAACAGGGCCACATTGAGTCGTCTTTAGAAGTCATTTGTCTGTGATTAATCAGTCCTATCAGATGAGATCCATAGTACTATGGTGTTGTAATGTTTTAACCATTATAGATGTAGTGAGAAGTCAAGCAAAATGACACCTTTTATTTGCTAACTAAAAAGATTACAATATGCAAGCTTTCGCGGCGCCTCAGGCCCCTTCTTCAGGCAAGACATAATGTAATGAATTGTTTATTTTAAGACAGTCTTTGCCTAGAAGAGAAGTTAATTTTTCAAGTCCCTTTTAACTGCTTCAGATGCTGTGTGGTTATATTTACCAAGAACCATCTTGAAAACATGATTTTGAATTACTGTTTGTTTTGCTACTCCCTATAGACATATTTGTTTAGGATAAACCTACCAGGAGCACAAGACCATCAGCAAATTAAGATTATTAATAATAATAATAAGAAGAAGACTGTGAAGACGTACAAAGTCACATAAGTTACAGTCTTACTAAGGGAACATACATGTTGTAAGATTTAAGAACAGGCCTTTATTTGCATCTTTTTGTACAGTGCACATTTCCAATATACAGTACTGTAAAATTATCACTTTAAATGTTTAATTATTAAAAATTATTAAACACTTATTTTTGTGGGTGGTACAGTAGTTACCGTGTCTACCTTGCAGCTCCAGTCTTGGATTTTAATTCCAGCACAATTACTGTATTGAGCTTGCAAGGTCCAAATCTTTGGTCTGCATGGGTTTTCCTCATTTATTCCAAAAGAAATGTAGTATATTATATATAATTAATCTGAATTGACCTTATATACAGAAGTAAAAGAGGGTGTGTGTTTGTGTCCTTTGTGGTGGTTATATAACTGGATGTTATTTACTGCTATAGACTGTTGCATCCGTCTAGCTGGTTCAGTAATAGATGAACGATGGGATTGTGTTATCTGAAAAGTATTTTACTGAAATAGAGTGGTATAATTTGAAGTAGATGACACAAATTATATATGTGATTGATAAATGCCATAAGATCTAGAGGTATTTTTTTATTAAAGCAGATGCAGTCAACTGCATTTTTAACTGGTTACAATATATAAAAAATATTGATGAAATAAACCTGGGCTAAAACTACCTAAGTGGTGGTAAAGATACTGTCAGAAATTAATAACAAGAACATCTAAAAATCCAGATGTTTTTTTCAGTATGTTTGCCAGAAACTTGAAGAAGTATATCAAATCAAATGCTGTACTGAAGATGTACTAAATTTGGATTCTAGTACTGAAGAAAAGTTCAGTCGACATCTTATATTCCTTCTTTGTGATGCAGCTTTTAAAGATAACTTGCATGCTGGTAAGTTTTTAAAGTACAGTATTTGAAAAAAATTCTATCTCATTAATAACAATGCTGAAAATTGCTGAACTGCTGTTAAAACTAAAGTGTTAACTTAGAAATGGATAGCTGCAAATGAGCCATAGTTTATACAAAAAATATGCAGATAATTAATATTAAAGATAATCTTACAACTCTCTCTGTATATGTATGTAATTAACTGCTGAAATAATTGTAAGAGGTTTGTGTTACTTGTTCATTTAGTTCTGGCATTGCCCGGGTGAAAACATGGAAAGGTGGGAAGATAAAAAGAAATTAGAAATGATATATTACCAGATTTTATTACTCTTAAACTTTTTGCACTTAGTAAATACAGTACTTTATTGCTGGCATTACAAAACCTCTGTTTACACAATATACTTGTCTTTTCTGCATCCCAAATTGCAACTGAATAACTTGATAACAATAATGCCATACCCAGGGTGGCAGGGGGTCAAAACACAAGTAGTGAGAGAAGTTTCATTAAAGAAAAAATTAAACCTAATGAGCAAGAATTGATCCCAGGTTGCTTGGTTTAAAGGCACGTGTGCTAAGTGTGAGTGGCACGGTTTCTCTATCGTAGAGCACATTGTAGCCTTCTGGAGGGCAAGGTTGAACATTATTCGTCAAAAACCTGACTTGCGATGAGAAGTACCATACCTCTGTGGCAATCTTTAAGTCTGTGGCTTTAAACACTGCTGTACATAAAGAAGAAACAAACAAACTGTGAATAGGTTTTATAGACACAGTTTATGTTTTGGCTGATTATCTGATGGCATTTATTGTGTAGAGTTATGTGTAGTACAGAAAAATCAAACAGTGGGAAAATTCTTTTTCAAGTTACTATCTAGTTCTAGGTCTGAGGTTGCAAGGTAGTGGCATTCCTAAAGTTCATTTCTGGATTAAAAAATGACCAAAATAAAATATGTTTCTCAAGAAACACAACAGTCTATTGTTGTTTTATGAAATTAAGGTTATTCCATAAAACAAATTACCAAGAAACTGAAGATTTTATGCAAAAGCGTCTACTGTTTGCCTTGGGAGAAGGCAAACTGGAACTAAATAGGATTAAAAAAGTAGAAGAACCTGATGCACCAATAACACAAGAGTATAAGTACATCAGAGTCCGCAGCCTAAGAAACAAGCAGTCTTAGTTGGCTGTTTCTTTAAACAGTACACACCAAATTCCAGTGCCATCTGCA
This sequence comes from Erpetoichthys calabaricus, assembly GCF_900747795.2. Lineage (NCBI taxonomy): Eukaryota > Metazoa > Chordata > Cladistia > Polypteriformes > Polypteridae > Erpetoichthys > Erpetoichthys calabaricus. Next base: position 143,870,166 of record NC_041398.2, on the reverse strand, counting down.
ACAGTAAAAAGAAAAGCTTAAAATGGGCTAAAAACACAGACATTGAGTGGTGGATTTCTGCATGATTCCAAACTTTTGACATTTTAATCTTTTCTTTTTATTTGACAGTTTTTGTTTGAAATCCTGCTTCTAAGGGCAGCATCCCGGAGTGATCTTTTCACATTTACACTTTTTTAATGAAGGGTACATTTTATTTGGTAAATGAGGGATGTTACCCATCTTTCTACTGAATATAGAATACTGAAGGTCCTTTCGGACAGCCACATGCAATACATGATGAAAATGTTCTTCACTACAGGCTTTATTCTTTTTATTAAAATGAAATGCTATCTCATTAACCCCTTCACCCAGGGCCTTGCAGATGCACTCATTCAACATTATTCTTCAGTTTGTACCTCAAACATACCTGCAAAGTCTTTATGTTGTGTTTTATTGAATGCTTTTTGGGTACCCCAGCTACATTTTGTGCAAGGCAGAAACCAACTCATTATGAAATGCTGTTGTACTGCACACATACATACATACACACGCACACACACAACAAATATTAATTATAAAGTTCCTGTTTAAATCTTGTGGATAAGGTGAGCACATTAAAAAAAAAAAAGAGTACACAGAGCTGGGATTTGCACCCTGGTAGCTAAAGCTATGAAACTGTCTTTTTTTTTTACTATATAAGAAACATGCAAATATATACAGATATTTGATAATATCATACAGTAATACATGTGTAATTTATTCTTTTATGTTAAATACTGTCATTATTTGTTAGCTACTATAAAACCAATGATTACTGCAGAGTATCTTCATTTGGAGTGAGAAAAATAGCTAAATATAAATAAATTGGGCATCTGTTTTTGAAACTTAAGGTAATTTTGTCAAGAGCGTCATGAATCCTGGAATTCTGGAATTGCAAAGACGAAATCCTTTACAAAGCAGCGGTATCACAAATACCCCATCTGCCTCTTATCTTCCTGAAAGTAATGAAGAACTTGAAAATTCAACAAGGAACAGACAGAACACCACTGCTGTGGATTTTCCTCCTATTTTCGTCAAGGATAAATCTGGGCGTGAAACTTTGTTTGTTGACCTAGGTAAACAGATTATTTGATAACGGAGTAATAAAGCTGCTACAATGTGTTTTTATAATGTATATTTAAGGACTAGTATATTTTATTTCCAGGACCTAAATGTTATCTTTGTGTGTGCGTTTCACATTATCAGGTGTCTATACCAAGAACAGAAATTTCCGTGTATACAAGTCCACTAAAGCAAAAAAGAAAGCAGCTCTGAACTTGGCAGAGGACAATATGTTTATGCTACATCCAAGGAAGGAGGTTTTAAAAGAAGAGGACATTTTCTTGTCTTCTTTGATCAGCAATATTAGGTAACATTTATTTACATGATATTTTTAACATGGTATATTTTAAAGTTCTAAAACCAAGACTTCCTGACATGAAGTATCACCCCACATAGTCTACATTTTACAGAGGACATGAAGATGGAAAATATTCTTAGAAAAAGTAAAAATTGTAGGCATTATGTACTTTATTTGTTAGGAATAATATTTCAATTATTACAATGAATGCAAACTTTAAATCTTAATCATTTATACAGCACTTTTCTCAGTGACTACTATCACATCATTATTTACAAAACAAACAAATACAATGGAAAGCAAGAAAGGATAAGATAATAGATTAAAATAATTCATTTTTTGTGATCAATTTTTATTGGAAAATAATGCAATACAAAGATTACAGTTAGAATAACAAACCAGTAAAATACACCTCCTCCAAGGCCCTGCTGAAACTAAACTAGAAACTTTAAGATTGTTACGTAGATACTGTACATACATACATAGACAGACAGAACTTTATTTGTCTTCAGGGTGAAATTTGGATTTTTACAGAAGCTCTTTAAATACATAAAAAGAAAGATAATTGAAAGAAAAAAACTTGTGACTTGGCTGTCGCAGTCGGGCATTGTACAGATGTTTTGCTGTTGGTATAAAGGAGCCCCAGTAGCGTTTCTTGACACACTTCTGCTGAAAGATTCATTGGCTGAAAGTACTTGGTGTTAGTGAATCACAGAGTTTTGTTTTAATTCTCTTCTTTATTACGACCTCCATGGGCTCCAGAGTGTGTTCCATAACTGAGCCTGTCCTTTAATTATATTGGTGGGCCTCCGCTGAAGTGATGTTACCAGCAAGTTAATAGTTATGATTTCTTGCAGTTGAAGCCTCAAGTAAAGTCAAATTTAAAAAGGATGAGTACTAATGCTGAAAAGGTAAAGGTTTCCACGTAGAGGCAAAGTTTGGCTACAATGGTGCCTAAATAAAAAACTTTTTTTTTTTTTTTTAAGAAAGATAATGAAAAAGATTGGACAAATCTTAAAGTAGGAAAAGCTGAAGTCTAAATGGACAGGGAAAGGGCAATGAGGAGGTAAAAAGAAACCGCCTAATAGTTGGCCATAATTTGGAGACTAAAGGACAGTGCCAAAACATGAGTGAATGTGTCTGCAACATCCAAGTCACAAAATGAACATTGTGGGCTTAGGGATAGGACCAAAATAAAGTGTTTTCTTAGAGTGAAATAAAGGCAGTAAATTATCTGCATCTGGGAGAACTGATAATTGCAACATAAAGAAGCAAATCTGAAAACCTGCATGTCATTCAAATTGCTATGAGACAAATTTAGATCCTTGGCCCATATATTAAGAACCAAGTGAGGTTTAATAGAGGATTTTATAAAATGTAAGCAAAATAAGGAAACAGCGACTTTAGTAGGAGGAAGTGTGGCAAAAAGATGGAAACTAGGATGATGTGGAGGGCTTGTAGAAAAGGGAAAACCAACTGATTTTATAGCAGCATGTATTTGCAGGAAGGAAAAAAAAGCAAGAAGCAGGGATGTTACATTTGGAGAGTGTATTGTGTGTTAGCACCAGTCCGTTGAAGCATTTATTACAGTAAGAGTGATTGTTAATGGTCTATAGTCATTGGGACGGCCCATTTTTGTTTTCTTTGGAACAGGAATAATTGTAGTTTTTTAGAACAAAGATTCTCTCATTGAGATATTAAAGATGACAATGAAAACAGCTAACATGTTGATAAAGGTTTATGAAATGCACTCTGAAATTCCATCCAGACCCCTTAGAAAGGTGATTCATATGGCGCTGCAGGCAGTCTGTTATTGCAGTCAAAACAGGTACATGAAGCATTAAATTCATTGGTGAAAGAAACAAAGATCAGATTAGGCTTTAGTCTTTAGTTAGTACCCCTTTACCATCAGTAGGTAGGTAAAAATTCAGGAATACCAGATTTAAAGTGCAAAAGAGAAATGTTAGGTGTGAATGCTTTGACTGTTTAAATCTCACAGGGTTAGTTCATCAGAGTAGGTGGCAGAAAGCTAAAGCAGCAGAATTGCATAGCAGGACCCCTGGCATGATAAGATGGTCAGCATCAGATGGTGTTGGATGCTGGAATGTACAATTGTGTGTTACACAATCTTTATATTTGATGCTATTTTCAAAAAACAAATGTAGTCATTTAAAACTAGCATAACCTGTGCAATACTAAAATGCAGATATTATGAAAGGAAACAAAACATACAGATAGATACCATTTTAAAGAAAGCTAGTAATAACGTGTTCTCATTGCATTATTTGAAGACCTCAAAACAATAAATGTTTATGATATATTGTGCTATTGTGTTTTACTACTGCTCTTTTTCAGATGAAATGATGTCTTAACTGTGTTGATAGTACATATTTTGTTTAAACTTTTGCCATAACCTTTATTTGATTGTTTTTATATTAGATGTCATAAAAAATACAGCTGATAAAAGCATTGTAGTGATAGAAAAAGTGTGCCAAAAATGAAGCACCATAGTTTAGACTTCATAATGTGCAGGCTTTGTGGCTGTCGAGTTAGAAGAGTGTAAAGTCACGCACTGAATATGAACTCCGTAATTATATGTGACTCAGAGTCTGGTCTCTTATTTCCTTGGGCCCCAAGTTTTTTTGCAGGCAAAAACAAGCACCAGCATCTCTGCATGCTGCACATGATACAATGGTGAGCAATAAGTCATGATGGACAGATGACAGCTAAATAGAAAAACACAAATTATATTAAGAGATAATCTGCAGATTTGTCAGCAGTTTGGGAGCAGTATTGTTTATTTTACACAACCACATTTTATCAAGAAATGGCTGTATCAAAGTTTGTGAAGATTTACATGTTTGCGCTACAGAAGCACACAGATTAAAAAAAAAAAGTATTGTTTGGAAGTAGGGAGGTGGAGAGGCCCGTTTTACAGAATTCCCATGTAGGAAAAATCAAACATCATACTAAAGAGTCGGTGTAACTTTTTTGGTTAAATTTATTGTTTGTAACTTCCTGAAAAGAATATTCCAAAAATAATGTATTTAAATATCAAGATACTTGTGAATTCCAGTTTTAGTGTATGAACTGTCAAAATGAGCTCACTGTGGCTCAGTGAATGCACTTGCCATCTCACGGATCAGCATCTTGGGTTTGCATTCTGCATTCAGTTGTCATCATTGCAGAGTATGAATTTTCCGCCAATGTCAGTATGGGTCTTTCTCCAGGTATTCAGTTTTTCTCATGCAGCCCTACAGACGTGAATGGCAAGTTAATTGCCTCTAACCTGCCTCTTGTGTGAGTGTTCTTGTAGGTATATGCATGAGTGGGACCTGCAATGGCCACTTCCTGCCTTGCATCTGCACTGTCTCTCTGTGACCCTGAATTAAGCAGACTTGGGAACATTATAGTATGTTTAAAATATTTTCAGTATTAATTATTTTAACCTACTCAATCCCATTTATTGTCATGGACAGGCTGAAGTCTATCCCAGCAGCACAAGGCAGGGAACAGGTCTAAGTGGGATGCCAGCCTACCACATCTCACAACTGTACAGAGTGAACTAAGGGTGTACTCACAGTAGGGATGTTTGTTCTGTACTGTGCCCAAGTGTGTTTGTCCCCCCTACTTACTACCCAGCACTCACACTGCGCGTAACGTCCTGGGCCCGGGCACACTGTCATCATGACCATACAACTTTGTGTAAAGCCAAAACAAGATCTGAGCACAAAGTGACATGCATGTCAAAATGATTTTACATATTTTATGGCTGTTTTGGAGTTGTGTGTGGCAGGATGACACTCTACCCTCTTACAGATTTACTGAGTGTGCAGCGCAGCATTTTGCTGCTGTTCATAATAATACATTTTATTTATATAGCGCCTTTCCCATGCTCAAGGCGCTTCACAGAGTCTAAGGAAAAACAGCAGGGTTTATGTAACATTGGATACAAATGTTTTCCTGAGTACAACAATGAAACAGATAACAAAGCATTAAATAGAATAAAGAACAATAAACCAGAGTAAAATACTAAATTCAATACTAAAAGAAAAACCTAACAAATAACCTAATTTGTGATATAACAGACACACAAATTATCCTGAGCACCTGGACAGAGAGGTAAACTGAAAGAAAGGACAGAATGTTAAGTTAAAAGCCTTCCTAAACAGATGAGTTTTAAGTTGTTTTTTAAAAGAATGAATGGAGTCAGCTGATCTAGTTAATTTCGGGAAGTCATTCCAAAGTCTGGGTGCTATGGAGCTGAAGGCCCTGTCACCCATAGAGTGCAGGTGAGTGTGAGGCACAACAAGATTACCAGAATCAGAGGATCTTAGTAGGCGAACACGAGCATAGTGATTTAGAAGGTCACTGATGTAGTCTGGTGCAAGGCCATTTAAAGCTTTGTAGAAGAGGGCCGAGGATAGAGCCCTGAAGAACTCCTTGTGTGACTGGTGCTGAGCTGGATCTGCTGTTGTCAAGACTAACAAACCTTTGCCTATCAGTCAGATAGGACTTGAACCACTGGAGAGCAGTGCCAGATACCCAGCATATTCTCCATTCTGGACAGCAGAATGTCATGTCTGACAGTGTCAAATGTTGCACTAAGATCTAACAGAATTAATATGCTGGTTTGTCCGGAGTCTGCTGCCATAAGCAAATCATTGGGTACCTGAAGAACAGCACGTATGAGAAGATTTTTATGGTGACAAATTATGTAAAGTGAGGAATTTGCAGCTTTTCTTGCCAACTACAATTCACATTCTTGTGTAAGGTGAGAATAAAAACCTGTGTTTAACTCAAAAGATATTGAATGAAGTGACAATTGCACTATCTGACTTCTTCCATCATTGACATCATGTCTGCTTTCCGTGCTCGGGCACGTTTAGCGATCACACTGTTCCCGAATGCTACTGAACTGTGCTTGGGCCCACCTCTTCCAAGTGGGCTAGAGCATGCTTTGATTGGCCTAACAGCAATCAAATTAGTCAAATGAACTAGACTTTGTGGAGTTACATGCGGACAAACATGCTCAGGCATGAAACAAATTGCCAACTCTAAGGGTGTACTCACACTGGCAATCTGTCTAAACTGCCCTAACCGTTGTGCCAGGTTGAAAGATACTAGAGTACTCAAAGAAATCCCACATGAATATAGGAAAAAATGGGATAAGAAGTCAATGACACCTAATTAAAAAGATTACAATATGCAAGCTTTCGAGGCAACTCAGGCCCCTTCTTCAGGCAAGATGTAGGCAAACTCTTCTCCAACTTCCCTGGAGCTATGAAGCAACCACACAAGCCATTGCTCCACTACATAGTCTTACAAGACTGACCAGATTATTATATGACAAATAACATTTTGTGAACATATTTTACATATTTGTTTGTTTTTTAACATTAGAATGAGGTAAATGATATTCTACATCATTGGGAAAGTGTGAGGACGCAGTGCTTTAAATTGTTTGGACACAGTATACGTGTTCAATTTAAAAACTGATGCAGGTGACTTCATATTTTAATCATTAAGCTTTGGCATTATTTGAACCTGAGACTGGAATAAAGGCAAAATGCTCTCTGCCAAGGACTGTACTTGGCAGAAAAACTATGTGAAAATGTATTGATAATAAACTTTAAAATTGTCTATCATATTGTAACATATAGCATAGTGCTTTGAGGCGTCCCCATAAGTCAGTTCAGTAACTTCATGAGGTTCAAGCAGTAAAATGGTTTAACTTTACGGCAGGACCAGAATCAGACTTCTTATAACTGACTGTGTTCAAAAGTCTGTGCTGAGCTGTGGAAATCTTGGTTGACGGAAAAGTATTATTTGTATTTTTTGATGCAAATGCATTTTCAATATTAAGTTTTGTGTTTGTTTTTTTTGCACTGAAATGCCTCGAAGTCTGGTGTTTTCCTGGCACCCTAGCTGTAAAGCACACAAATATTTAAATCTAGTACTAACTATCCCGCAGTGTCAGTTCTATCCAGAGACATTTATTAGTAGCTCCTCCACCTCCACACACAACCAGTTGCCAGTGCAATTAATATAAAAAGTCTGACCTATTGTTTTGTTTTCTTCGTGCTGTATGAAAAAATGATGAACTTCGTTTTGCAAAGGCCTCTTTCTGGCCAAAGCATTTGCTTATCTATGTTTATGGTTTTAAAAAAGATAAGATTAAAATATTTAGCTCAGCAAAAGAATTAAGTGTATGTTTGTAAAAAAAATGTTATAAAGACACATTAGATTAAGGAGTAAACATGCGTCTATATGTACTGCCAGGCCTGAGGTACAGCTATGGTTATTACACAGCTACTTCTATAAATTTTGGACACCACCCAAACATTATTTTTTTTGTTTTTAAGATGCTTTGTGGCCAGTGTTATGTTTGCTTAACACTTTTTAAAAATACAAGTACCTAGTATTTGATTTTTTTTTTATTTGATACAGTGATTTAAAATGTGTTTAATATTTTTTAGGTTTACGGACAGGTTACGAATTCTGACTTTTGAAGAGAACACAATTGAAAAATCGAAATATCTGTGTGGATCTGAAACTCCATCATGCTTCACAGCAGGTATCCAAGTACTAAAGCTTTATTTTTTGCAAATGAAATGCATGTAAAATTAAACAACTTGAATCTGGCCAGCGTAAAATAACAACTGTGTCAGTATACAGACATGGATTTAATTGTAGACACTTATGAAAAAGAGTCTGGATTGGGATCTGATGCCATGCAGATGGTTGAGAACGAGTGCAGGACTTATATATTTATGTGGGCCAGTACTTATATATATTTGTATGTATGTATGTATGTATGTATGTATGTGATCGGTGCTGCCCCATCAAATATACTATAGGCAAGTTGTCCAAAGATATTAGATACAAACAATTCTCTGACGTTGTTAGTTGTGTTGCTTTGACCTTTTGGCTTTGAATTCTTGGTTTTTGGTTAGCATTTGGGTTGTTCTCTCAGTAATGACTCAGTGATAACGCTCTGATGTTTGACATTGATTTCTGACGTGCTCATTCCCTGGCCCATAATCCTTTGTTGCCTGCCTTTTTGTTATCTGGCAGAACTCTGGGGAGGGCAGCAGTATACTGAATTAATAGTCCTTTTACCAAATGCAAAAATGCTATGTGCATGCTATTTACAACTAGAAGAGAATGTTCATTTTCCATTTTATAGTTATTGGCTACTGCAGGGTGTATGTAGTATTTTAATGAATGTGAGCAATGATTCCAAATCAACTCTTTTTGAAAGTACTCTCCACAGTCATTGGGGAGATTATGCAAATTCTAGATGGCGCTCTTAATTTGTTATTTTTGAAAAAGATTCTGCATGAGAGTTGATGTCTGTCTTCAGGATTATAGCTTAAAGGTGCTGAACAAGGGGAATGATGTATATTTAGCTTCCAAACATAAAACAAGTAGGAACATTGCCAGCCATTTTTAATATTGTTTTAAATTCCCAGTGCTTACAAGTGAATATTATTTTGATCTCAACTAATTTTTAAAATTAAGTGTTTCTTTAAAAAGAGTTTTTGCAATATTCTACCTTTGCACTTAAGCATATAGCAAGTGAATAATAAAACATACATTTCAAGAAAGTAACATCATTGTTTTAATGGTTTAAGATGTTGCTGGGCAGAATGTGAACTCACCTTATCCAGAAGTTGATAACTTCATCCTGTCTTTGGTAAATGGACATGGTGTTCAAGGAGGTAGGATATTTTCATTTAAATGTCACCTGGTTTTAGGATTATCAGGTATAACACAGAAATATCACTTTTGTTTTGTTTTCTCTTCCTTAGGCATACGAAGATGGAATTACTTCTGCTTGGAGGAACTTCTAGTTTATGACATTTCAAAATATCGATGGTGTCAGAATATACAGAGACACCACAAAAGCAACAATATAATGTGAGTGATATAACCTTCCTAGACCTGCTTAATCTAATTTGGGGTCATAGAGGGCCAGAGCTTGTTCTGGCAGCATAGGGCTTAATGCTGAACCAGTCCATTAGAAGGACCACCCACACTCGCAAAAGGCCCAATTTAGAAATGCCATTTAATCAACATTAAAAGAAATAAACATTTAAAATACATCAGTCTGTGTGTAATGAATGAATCTAATACAGTAATCCCTCGCTATATCGCGCTTCGCCTTCCACGTCTTCACTCCATCGTGGATTTTACAGTGGTGTGAAAAACTATTTGCCCCCTTCCTGATTTCTTATTCTTTTGCATGTTTGTCACACAAAATGTTTCTGATCATCAAACACATTTAACCATTAGTCAAATATAACACAAGTAAACACAAAATGCAGTTTGTAAATGGTGGTTTTTATTATTTAGGGAGAAAAAAAAATCCAAACCTACATGGCCCTTTGTGAAAAAGTAATTGCCCCCTGAACCTAATAACTGGTTGGGCCACCCTTAGCAGCAATAACTGCAATCAAGCGTTTGCGATAACTTGCAATGAGTCTTTTACAGCGCTCTGGAGGAATTTTGGCCCACTCATCTTTGCAAAATTGTTGTAATTCAGCTTTATTTGAGGGTTTTCTAGCATGAACCGCCTTTTTAAGGTCATGCCATAGCATCTCAATTGGATTCAGGTCAGGACTTTGACTAGGCCACTCCAAAGTCTTCATTTTGTTTTTCTTCAGCCATTCAGAGGTGGATTTGCTGGTGTGTTTTGGGTCATTGTCCTGTTGCAGCACCCAAGATCGCTTCAGCTTGAGTTGACGAACAGATGGCCGGACATTCTCCTTCAGGATTTTTTGGTAGACAGTAGAATTCATGGTTCCATCTATCACAGCAAGCCTTCCAGGTCCTGAAGCAGCAAAACAACCCCAGACCATCACACTACCACCACCATATTTTACTGTTGGTATGATGTTCTTTTTCTGAAATGCTGTGTTCCTTTTACGCCAGATGTAACGGGACATTTGCCTTCCAAAAAGTTCAACTTTTGTCTCATCAGTCCACAAGGTATTTTCCCAAAAGTCTTGGCAATCATTGAGATGTTTCTTAGCAAAATTGAGACGAGCCATAATGTTCTTTTTGCTTAACAGTGGTTTGCGTCTTGGAAATCTACCATGCAGGCCGTTTTTGCCCAGTCTCTTTCTTATGGTGGAGTCGTGAACACTGACCTTAATTGAGGCAAGTGAGGCCTGCAGTTCTTTAGACGTTGTCCTGGGGTCTTTTGTGACCTCTCGGATGAGTCGTCTCTGCGCTCTTGGGGTAATTTTGGTCGGCCGGCCACTCCTGGGAAGGTTCACCACTGTTCCATGTTTTTGCCATTTGTGGATAATGGCTCTCACTGTGGTTCGCTGGAGTCCCAAAGCTTTAGAAATGGCTTTATAACCTTTACCAGACTGATAGATCTCATTTACTTCTGTTCTCATTTGTTCCTGAATTTCTTTGGATCTTGGCATGATGTCTAGCTTTTGAGGTGCTTTTGGTCTACTTCTCTGTGTCAGGCAGCTCCTAATTAAGTGATTTCTTGATTGAAACAGGTGTGGCAGTAATCAGGCCTGGGGGTGGCTACGGAAATTGAACTCAGGTGTGATACACCACAGTTAGGTTATTTTTTAACAAGGGGGCAATTACTTTTTCACACAGGGCCATGTAGGTTTGGATTTTTTTTCTCCCTAAATAATAAACACCATCATTTAAAAACTGCATTTTGTGTTTACTTGTGTTATATTTGACTAATGGTTAAATGTGTTTGATGATCAGAAACATTTTGTGTGACAAACATGCAAAAGAATAAGAAATCAGGAAGGGGGCAAATAGTTTTTCACACCACTGTATATGTAAGCATATTTAAATATATATCGCGGATTTTTCGCTGCTTCGCGGGTTTCTTAGGACAATGGGTCTTTTAATTTCTGGTACATGCTTCCTCAGTTGGTTTGCCCAGTTGATTTCATACAAGGGACGCTATTGGCAGATGGCTGAGAAGCTACCCAACTTACTTTTCTCTTTCTCTTGCGCTGACTTTCTCTGATCCTGACGTAGGGGGATTGAGCAGGGGGGCTGTTCGCACACCTAGACGATACGGACGCTCGTCTAAAAATGCTGAAAGATTATCTTCACGTTGCTATCTTTTGTGCAGCTGCTTCCTGAAACGACATGCTGCACGGTGCTTCACATACTTAAAAGCTCGAAGGGCACGTATTGATTTTTGCTTGCTTGTTTTTCTCTGTCTCTCTCTCTCTTTCTGTGCTCCTGACGGAGGGGGTGTGAGCTGCCGCCTTCAACAGCTTTGTGCCGCGGTGCTTCGCATACTTAAAAGCCAAACAGCCCTATTGATTTTCCTCTGCCTTTATGACAGTCTCTGCTCCTGACTCCTTTGAAGAGGAAGATATGTTTGCATTCTTTTAATTGTGAGACAGAACTGTCATCTCTGTCTTGTCATGGAGCACAGTTTAAACTTTTGAAAAAGAGACAAATGTTTGTTTGCAGTGTTTGAATAACGTTCCTGTCTCTCTACAACCTCCTGTGTTTCTGCGCAAATCTGTGACCCAAGCATGACAATATAAAAATAACCATATAAACATATGGTTTCTACTTCGCGGATTTTCTTATTTCGCGGGTGGCTCTGGAATGCAACCCCTGAGCTGGAGGAGGGATTACTGTATACAAGTTTCACTTTTTGAATGGAATTACTGAAATAAATCAACTTTGTCATGATATTCTAATTTTATGACCAGCACCTGTACTTGAATGTCTCTCTCCATAATTAAATCAACAATATTGTGAAACTGAAAATATACATAAAAACAAATGAGCTTCAAGTAATATTACAAAAGAAGCACAATCACTACAGATAAATTAAAATGTATCAATTAAAGAGGAATCAATCACGTATCTGTACTTTAACCAATTATGTCATGTAGAACCACATAACATAATTTTTGATTTGGCTGTGCTACTTGAACAGAAAAAATAAATAACAAAATATGCAAAAACATAAATATGCACATTATAACAAGGTCCAAACATTAATGCTAATAATGCTGTCAGAATACTTAGAAGCAGTGCTTTCAGAAAGTTCAGCACAGACAGTCGTAATGAAACTGTATCATACATACTTTAGTAAAGGCTCACTGTGAGAGGATGGAATGTGAGTGCATTATTAAGGATGACTCAAGATTGCATTGTTACAGAAAAGGCAACAAAGCTATGACAACTTCTGTTTGTTGAACTTTCGAGAAATATTCGCTGGTCTACTTCCGCTGGCACGTCTCCTTTGGAATATCAGTATGGCAAACTTTTAAATTAGTGCCTGCTTTTACTGGATATTTGAAAACATTGAGACGGAACAGATTGTTGGTTTAGGAGAACACAAGATTCTCTACCAAATAATTTGCAAATGCTGACTGGCTCCTAATTTTAAAGAAGAGCAGATGATGCGAGTCTCTACACAAGAAGGATGTTTTTACGAGGGCCTCCTATCCAACAGTGTCTGCCTCACACTTAATACAGCAGGGATAGGCTTCACTCCCAGTTATCCTGAACTGGTAAAGCTGGGTAGATGCTGGGTCTGTGATATCACAAAGTATAAAAGTGAAGCCTTTGTTGATTTATCACAACTGTGTATAGTGCTGTATTAAAAGGCGATTCATTTGGTCATCAAATGCTCAACAGTACAAGTTAAAATGACTGTAGCTGACAGCAGATTGGCTACTTCATTACACTCTCAAACTAAGAATGAATCGGGTATTCATTTATTTATGAGCCAATTCCATAAACAGATAAAAATGTTCATAATGAAAGCTTTTTTGTTGAGTGGCTCGCAATCTCGAGTACCTGAGGAGTTAATGTGGTGGTACGCTCAGGAGTGGCAAGTGTGAGTGAAAGTAGAGAGGGAGAGACATATGATGTCACAGTAGCAGCTACAGTTAGGTCCATAAATATTTGGACAGAGACAACTTTTTTCTAATTTTGGTTCTGTACATTACCACAATGAATTTTAAATGAAACAACTCCGATGCAGTTGAAGTGCAGACTTTCAGCTTTAATTCAGTGGGGTGAACAAAACGATTGCATAAAAATGTGAGGCAACTAAAGCATTTTTTAACACAATCCCTTCATTTCAGGGGCTCAAAAGTAATTGGACAAATTAAATAACTGGAAATAAAATGTTCATTTCTAATACTTGGTTGAAAACCCTTTGCTGGCAATGACAGCCTGAAGTCTTGAACTCATGGACATCACCAGATGCTGGGTTTCCTCCTTTTTAATGCTCTTCCAGGCCTTTACTGCAGTGGCTTTCAGTTGCTGTTTGTTTGTGGGCCTTTCTGTGCGAAGTTTAGTCTTCAACAAGTGAAATGCATGCTCAATTGGGTTAAGATCAGGTGACTGACTTGGCCATTCAAGAAATTTCCACTTCTTTGCTTTAATAAACTCCTGGGTTGCTTTGGCTGTATGTTTTGGGTCATTGTCCATCTGTACCATGAAACGCCGCCCAAACAATTTGACTGCATTTAGCTGGATTTGAGTAGACAGTATGTCTCTGAACACCTCAGAATTCATTCGGCTGTTTCTGTCCTGTGTCACATCATCAATAAACACTAGTGTCCCAGTGCCACTGGCAGCCATGCACGCCCAAGCCATCACACTGCCTCCACCGTGTGTTACAGATGATGTGGTACGCTTTGGATAATGAGCTGTTCCACACCTTCTCCATACTTTTTTCTTGCCATGATTCTGGTAGAGGTTGATCTTGGTTTCATCTGTCCAAAGAATGTTTTTCCAGAACTGTGCTGGCTTTTTTAGATGTTCTTTAGCAAAGTCCAATCTAGCCTTTCTATTCTTGAGGCTTATGAGTGGCTTGCACCTTGCAGTGCACCCTCTGTATTTACTTTCATGCAGTCTTCTCTTTATGGTAGACTTGGATATCGATACGCCTACCCTCTGGAGAGTGTTGTTCACTTGGTTGGCTGTTGTGAAGGGGTTTCTCTTCACCATGGAAATGATTCTGTGATCATCCACCACTGTTGTCTTCTGTGGACGTCCAGGTCTTTTTGCGTTGCTGAGTTCACCAGTGCTTGCTTTCTTTCTCAGGATTTACCAAACTGTAGATTTTGCCACTCGTAATATTGTAGGAATTTCTTGGATGGGTTTTTTCTGTTCTCGCAGCTTAAGGATGGCTTCTTTCACCTGCATGGAGAGCTCCTTTGACCCCATGTTGTCTGTTCACAGCAAAATCTTCCACATGCAAGCACCACACCTCAAATAAACTCCAGGCCTTTTATCTGCTTAATTGATAATGACATAACGACGGACTTGCCCACAGCTGCCCATGAAATAGCCTTTGAGTCAATTGTCCAATTACTTTTGAGCCCCTAAAATGAAGGGATTGTGTTAAAAAAGTGCTTTAGTTGCCTCACAATTGTTTGCAATTGTTTTGTTCACCCCACTGAATTAAAGCTGAAAGTCTGCACTTCAACTGCATCTGAGTTGTTTCATTTAAAATTCATTGTGGTAATGTACAGAACCAAAATTAGAAAAAAGTTGTCTCTGTCCAAATATTTATGGACCTAACTGTAGCTGCTACTGTGACATCTTTTGTCTCTCCCTCTCTACCTTCACTCACACTTGCCACTCCTGAGCGTACCACCACATTAACTCCTCAGGTACTCGAGATTGAAAGCCACTGCTCTGATCAATCTGTGGATAACCCACACCAACACAGAGAAAACATGGCAAAGTCCACAAGGGTACAGGATTTCAAACTTGAGGTCTTGGATCCTTGAGACAACAGCACTACCTTCTGTGCTCCCGGTCTACCCACAGAAATATTTCATAATGCAAAACTAGATACAAGGAAGAAGTGAACAAGTAGGGTCACTGACAGTGACACCATGGAGTCCTTGAAATGCAAACGTGTGGAGCAGGAAATGACACAATACAGAACCTGTTGTTTTTTAAAACTTGTTATTGAGGGACCTCACTAAATCTGGTGTACTTTTTGATAGGCAAACATGGTTATATGTGGGGTGGGTATAGGATCACCCTGACATAACCATAAGTCAAATGTGAAGTGGGGTATCCAGTGTATGTCACATGCCCCTACCCCATGTGTTCTTTTTCTCCTTATCCTCCCATCCTTCCTAGTTCTGTACCCCATGTGATCAAATACATTTTCTTTAACATCTGTCATCCTCAGTTCCTAACTTTGTCAATGCTGTTATTGTCTCCATGCAGCCTAAACGTTACCATAATTTAGATTTCTCCTTTGTCATCTATCCAGTCTGACTTAACTACAAGATCAGTGTTTATGAGTTGCCACATTCTGATTTGCAGCCATAGACGTGCTTCTACAGTTCCAGAATCTGTTTAATCCCTCTCTCTGTTGCCTCGATCAATGGTGTCTTTGTTCTTTTTGTCTTCCTGTACTGGTTTCATGCCATTTGCATGCTTGAGTGGATAAACCTGGCCTGTTCCGCTTTTACAAAGTGATGTTCTTTGTGCCTTTGTGTTTAGTTCCTTTCTCATCCCTTGTATTGTCACGATACACTGTCTTCGGTCAGTGTCCGCTAGTAGTATATATCCGGACGGCACTCAAGGTACCCCAAAACCCAGATAAAGTACAAAGTTTCTTGAAATCAACGTCACCAATATTTATTGGAAGAAAAATCATGAACCAGTATTTGTGGGTGAGATAAAGGACAAAATCCACAAAAAAAATAATGAAAGAAATAAACAATCCAAAAAAAAAAAAAATAGAATGCAACAATCCAGCAAAACAAAATAGTCGCATCCAACAAACAGGATGAATTCAATGAATTATTGAAAACATTTATGGCTAGTAATTATAGGCAAGGGCTCATAAAATGCACATGGTTCAAAGCTGCCAAAAAAAATAAAACGGTAGAATAAAAAGGTCAACTAACTTCTCCAATGGCTCTTTAGCAGCCAAAACCTCTCTCCCCAAGTGCTGAAGTTCTCCCTGAAATCTCACAGTAGAGTCACAGACTTAAAAAGGTTGATAAAAATACCTTTAAGACAACCTACAGAATCACCTATCCTCAACACTCTCCTTGCTACTTATGGCATTGAGGCGTTTTAAGTATTTCCTACATGCTCACCTAAAGGCAATGGGCTCCTACCATTCAGACTGGGGGGGGTCCATCCCCTTATCACTTTATTCCTACACATATACTACATCTAAACTCTTAAACAACAACAAGACATAACAGACATGAACAAGTACAGTAAAACTACTACCATCCCTGCACTGCGACTGCTTTTCCCCTTTCCTGTTTCACCTGACTGTTGTGAAATCAGCTGCTTGCTGGCTTTTAGCAGCATAATGGGAGTATGCAGCCACGTGTGTGTAGAATGAAAACTGCCCGTCAACTGACCACTAATGCAGCTAGTCTGCTTAAAAAGATGACTCTGCCAAGCCAGTAAGTGAAGGCAATATCTAAAATAAAAAAAATCTGACATTTATCGGAATGATGCGCTAACATTAAGTATCTTATGGGGATTCATTTAAATTTACGAATCTTTCAGCACTGCACCTGTGACCTTTATTGTATTACATTTGGCTAAATCGTGGCTGCTGCTGGTTCTTTTGGCTCCCCGCACCGGCAAAAGACCCGGCGACGGTTCTACTCCCGTCACACGTATTAACAAGCAGTTTCATTCTTGTCCCTGTTTACTGGTTCTGCACAAAAGCGGCTGAATTTGAGGATCCCTTCTCAGATATTTCCCAGCTTGCCTCACACACAACAAACAGTAAGGTGGTTATTAAGAATAAAACATTCGAATGTGGTATATGTTGTCCCATTTACAGCAGCTTCCACAAAATGTATCCAGATGCTGGAGCTTTACCATTTTTTCCTGTTCTGATGCATCTGACTTTGTGGCCTAATGGACAGTGGTCTGAGTTGGACTACTGCCTGTTTTATACCTCAGCTTGTGATTGTAATGTTTTAGGGGCTTTAGCTGGGATGAATGCAACTCTGCTTTACTTTTGAACAAACCTCTCCATCTGCTGGCTACTTCAAGCACTGAAATCCATCCTTTCATCCTTCAATCCTTGTCCTGACACACCAACAGCTACAGCCCATCTGAGGAACAGTGGCAAGAAAGTAGCCCATCATAGTGTCTGCTAATAGTATGCCAGTTTAGAGTCGGCCAATCAGAGTAAGTTGCTTGAAACACACACACACACACACAGATATACTGGGAAGTTGCAAAGTCACATGGATAATGGCAGAGCTGGTCTCTGTGAACCGGCAACACGAATGCCATGCTGCTTAAAAAGGAAGAGAATAGAAGAAACATTTTTGAAGGAAGTTAAATAGTAAAGCAGTTCCTCTTAAAAGAAATGGCTAAATGCAGAACAGGAACCAAAGGGTTAGTGAAATGGAAATTGTTATAACTGTTTGTACTCCATTATAACAGAGTCTGTAATCGTATAGGTGATGTGAAACCGATCTTTATTCATCTGTAATTGGCCTGTTTGATTAATCAGATCCATTAACACTAGAATTACCAGAGCCAAAGAAAAAAACTCATAAATCCGGCCCACCTTAAATCCCTTTGCACCTCTCCGTCAGCGTCTTTTGTCTTCTAAATGTGTCGATAAGCCCAAACAGCAAGCAGCCTGCTATACCATCCCCCCCCCCCCCCCCCCCCTTGCCTCAGAATGGGCGAGAAGTTCTCCCAGTTCCTGCCTTGATTGATTATCTGGGAGTGAGCTACCCAGAATTGTAAGGGGAAATAATTTGATGTGTGTTTTGTGTCTATAACAATCTGTGTAAACACATAGTTAAAATAGAAACGTTGTTCATTTTTTAGTAATAAATAACAAAATACAGACATGAATTGTATAATGTGTACTAGTGCTGGGCGGTATACCGGTTCATACCGAAAACCGTTTTAAATTTTTTTTATGATATGGATTTTTCTTATACCGCAACACCGGTTTAAATTGCCTAAACGACGTTCGGAACGTGGCGCAGCAGGAAACTGTTCAAGTGGGGACCTTTTTCACTGCTAAACACAGATTTGTTGCACTAGGGCTCTTTTTCACTGCTACACCACCAAACAGGTAGCGGGTAAAATAGGTATTGCACGGTGAAAATGGACAGAGAACATTCCGAAACTGAAGCCGACGATAAAGTTGAACATGATGAACAGAAGAACTTTTGCCGAAAAAAAGGAGTCACATCCGTCGCCTGGAGATACTTTTGTTTTAAAAGGTCAGATGTGTAAATACTGTTTCTATACTACTGGATAATACTGCAAGCCAAGTTGTACTTGTTTTATTTGTTTTCAATACAGTGTAATGTACCTGGGTACTGTGTAATAGTGTGACGACATGTTGACTTTATTCTCGACATTTCTACTTTATTCTCGCCATTTATGTCAAGATTAAAGTCGACATGTTGACTTTATTCTCGTAATTTGTCATTAAAGTAGAACATCGTAAACTAAACTTCATGGTAAAATGAATATTTAATTTACTAGATTTTCTCAAACCCCGTCATAAGTTATATAGTACATTAAATGCTTTGTGTTAAATGTTCTCCGAGATTCTTAAACTGACTTCTTGCACTAAGAGGAGGTGCCAGCAGCGATCGCCGCACAGAATACATTCACTTCATGATCTTCCTGCTCTCTGAACATTTAGAATGCTAAGATAAATACTTAATATAATTTTCATGGTGAAATGCATTAAAGCAGTGGTCCCCAACCTTTTTTGACAGCAAAGACCACTTTATTAGATGCAAATTTTTCCACGGACCGGTGGTGGGGGGGGCAGTTTTATACACAATTTACATAACATTTCTATTATTATTAAGTTATTAAGCAGTTCGCATACGTTTGCAACCTGAGATTTTTCTTCTTTTTTTGCATATAACAAAGACATATGCTTTGCATTTGCCATTCCAACAGATTGCACATCACAAACATTAACACTGTTATCGTTTTTTTCGTGTCTGCCATTTCTATAGGAGGGTGACAATGAGTTAAATTTCAATGGATGTTTTTCAAATGTTGACAAGCAATAAGCAAAAGGAATCACTGAAAACCACAGAAAACAAAAACAGCAAAAAAAAAAAACAGTACGAGGAAAGTTCGAAGAAAGAATTTTTTTTACAATGTTTCTGTTTGGGGATCGTTGTGCAAACGTGCACAACTGAGGTGCGACCACAGATCTAACTGCTCTGTGGATGATTCATTCAGGCATTTCAAGGTCACTTCGTTGTAATGAAAGCATCTGCTGAATGTACTTCGTAGTAACGTGATTTCTATAGACTCGCGTCATATGGAGAAACTGTCGGGACCATAAAAATACTTTGTTTTAATTAGTCTCTCACCTCTCTCTGCGCCGCTGCAAAGCCCCGCCCGCCAAGCGTTCTGAAAAGTCTGAGTGAGTCTCTGTTGCCGGCAGTTCTCTCGCGGCCCGGCTGTCAGACGGCTGCGGCCCGGTAGTGGGTCGCGGACCGGTGTTTGGGGACCCCTGCATTAAAGCATGCATTAATCATATGGGGGCACGGCGTGCCTGCCTTGCATTTGCATGTTTTTCTGGTGGATTTACTCGGCGTGCTTCAGTTTCCTTTCAAAGTCATGTAGGATGTGGGGTTTTGTTGTGCTATATTGACTCTGCTAGTGTATGTTTTGCTTGTATTCATCCTGCGATATGCTGGCGACTCGTTCAGAGATGGGCGCAACTCTGAATGGATGGCATAATTAAACATGTATAACGAAGATATTTTTAAAGTTCTGAACACTCCGTGGGCTAAGTTTATAACTAGTTTTAATTTCACAAAGACGTTTATCGTGTGGTGATTGGTTATGTGGTGAAAGAAAAAGGAAGGATAGGAACTGGGGTTTTGGTACGTCAGACAGAGACAGCATGCATGCATGCAATAAAGATAGCCCGCTCAGAAGAACATGCATTGAATTCTGTGTTCTTGTCTCCGACCAGCAGAACACAAACCCAACATTTACACAATATTTAAGTTAAACCGATAGCTATTCATACATCCAGTTTTTTGGAGCCTCGTCACACCTGCCATAAAGTTCTCTACACTGAACATACACCTGGGGACCCCTTACTGCGAGGGAGCAGCACTACCGCCTCACTACCGTGCATGCGTAATACCTGCTTTAATGCATTTCATCATGAAAATGATATCAAGTATTTATCTTAGCATTCTAAATTTTCAGAAAGCAGGAATATCATGAAGTGAATGGATTCTGTATGGTGATCGCTGTCTTCTCTTAGTGCGGAGGAAGTCAGTTTAAGAAGCGTAGTGATTAACCACTGGGTCGGGGAACGTAACACAAAGCATTTAATGTGCTGCATTAATTTATGACGGGGTAAATTAAGTAATTGATTAAACATTGATTTTAGGAAGAAGTTTAGTTTACGACATTCTACTTTAATTATGAAGTAAACTATGAGAATAAAGTGGAAATGTTGACTTTAATCTCAACATAAACGACGAGAATAAAGTGGAAATGTTGACTTTGTTCTCGACATATAGTTTGTTTTTTTCTTCACAGTATAGCTTAGCTTGAAACAAAGTCCATATTAATGCAGTTTGACTAAATGATGGTTCAGCTGGTAAAGATGTCATCACCAAGTTGCACTTGTTGTATTTTATTTTAATTTGGTGAATACTGTGTAATGCACCTGGGCTTGAAGTCTTGAAGTAATAGTGCAACTATCAGTAATAATACAATTATTTATTTTATTGTTATTATTTATTAGTTTAAATATTATGCAGTTTAATGATGAAAGTTGTTTAAAAAGTCACTTTAACGTGTCAGTGGACAGAGATTGTTAACATTAACAGAAAGTGTAGTTGGTTTACAAAAAATATTTACTATTTATTCCTATTCGGTGCAATACAATTTTTGACAAGCACTTCTGGATATTTTACTAAGTCTAAATGCCTCTTTGTATGGTTGAAAATATGTTGTCAAAATTATAGTTGTTTTTGCAAAATTTGTTCAATAAAAAGGTTCTATATTTTGACTGCATCTGTCATGCAATGTGATACCTTCTCCATTAGTGCCACCCCCTTGAAAACTATCACTTTATGGGGCAATGCAAAACTGTATTAATACTTGTGTGCACATTAAAATGTTTTTTTTGTACAATGTACAATACTCTTGACAGTGGAATAGGTTATTCTTAGCCAGTAATTGCAGTGGAAAATGTGGTTAACATCCACTCATGCATGGGGAAAAAAATACCGTCGAATACCGTGAAACCGGGATAATTTAGAAAAATACCGTGATATAGAATTTTGGTCATACCGCCCACCCCTAATGTGTACCAATCAGAAAACATCATCACACTAATGCAATATTATTTGAAAACGAACAGCGCCAGATCAGCTGTAAGTGTATGGCATTTCTAAAAGTTAGCTCTTTTTCAGTCTTATTCTCACCTCCCCCCCCCCCCTTTGATCTTACTCTAACTAACAGCACCAGCATAAATTCACACTCGATCTGATGCTGTTCGTTTTCAAATAATACTGCATTAGTGCGATGATGTTTTCTAATTGGTACTATTCAGGTTATACAAGGATTTCTTCAAAATGTCACATGTATTTGTCTGTTTCTTTTTTGCCCGGTGCTGCGTTGACATTGTGCACCAGAAGGCGTGAGCTTATTCAGTGCAAGCAGGAACACGCAGGTGGCCAGTTGCTTGTGCTATAACACGCTTGACTTGGCGGCGATCAACGCACATGTACTGTGCAAGGCCACTGAGAAAAGAAGAGTGTTCTTTGCTCACCTTGCAGAGGAGCTTCGTGATTGCTTCTTACAAGAAAAGGCGACGGATAAAGCAAAAGAGGATGCAACATTGACAAGCTTCTGTTCCAAGACCACCGCTTCCCCAGCCCCTTCAGTGTAATAGTAACACAGCACAGAGAGAAGTGTGTACATTGCAACAGGTGGACATGTCGTAAACATAAAAAGGACGGTCCTTATGTGTGTGTGTGAACTGTTAACATTTGAATCTGATGATTGCCTATTGTGTGGAACTGACCACTCTGTACTGTTTTTTTTCTCTACATGTCCTGAAGTACAAAAGAAACACCCCAATGCACCCAAAAGTGGACACTGGCAAGATCGGGAAAAAAAAAAAAAACCCGGTTACTGATTACAAATGCAAGATGTTATGTCAATAAATATGAAAAATGTTGCATGAGTGCCACAATGTTTTCAGAAATGTACTATACTGGTCATAAAATGAGTTATTCCAAATATCATATATACATATGTCTCTGTTTTTTGTCAATGCAGCTTTGACATCATGGATATATGGTGCATACTAATTCAGCGTGAGCAGGAACACTCAAAAAAACTGAAAAGAAAAAAAAAAAAAATCAAGTGACGGTGAGATACGAAGAAGGCAGATTCACCAGCGTTTGTGTGTCAGCTTTTATCCCTCCAGATGAGAGAATTTCCAGTTCCATTGACTCAAAACACCACTCACATCTACAGTTATTCCCAGTTTCAGATAAAAAGTAACTGCGTCAGATCTGGGGCGGGGGCGTTAGTATGTATTGTGATCGTGACTGAGAGAGTAAAAATGAAAAAAAAAAAACCCTAATTTTTACAAGTACTATAAATTTAACTTAAATTTTTAACTGGCTGTTACAGACACAAATCAAATGTATGTTTTATTGTATTGTATTTTTATTGTATACAGCTCACTACTCTAAATGGTAAATTTGCTGGGGAGCCGGTTTCAAACTGACGACCTGGATTATAAATCGGCAGTTCTAACCACAGCACCACGAAAGCTGTCATATTATACTTGCACCTTTTGTGAAACTGTTTATTTGATATTTGGCCATCCACCTTCACACATTATACAGTTCATGTCTACATTTTGTTATTTATTACTAAAACATGAAAACACACATCACATTATTTCCCCTCACAATTCTGGGTAGCTCACTCCCAGATAATTAATCAAGGTAGGAACTGGGAGAACTTCTTGCCCGTTCTGAGGCGGAGGGGGGGATGGTATAGCAGGTTGCTTGGGCTTATCAACACAATTAGAAGACCAAAGACGCTGACAGAGAGGTGCAAAGGGATTTAAGGTGGGCCGAAATTAGCAGTTTTTTCGTTGGTTCTGGTAATTCTAGTGTTAAGTGTTGAAAAGAAAGCAAGGCCTGGAACTCCAAAGCATAAGACGTGTCTGTCACCGTTGTCACATTGCAGTGTCACCAGCATGAAGAAAATCTGACCATGCACTCCTGGCCATCCTACCAACAAAACTGCTGCTCAGCATACACTGAACAAAATGTCAAAAATATGAAAAAACACAACAGCATTATCCACAGCACTGCATGTGAGTGATGACAAGTTTTTACCCACTTAATGATTTCCTCTATCATTGCAAACTTTTGATACTGTTTTTTTTTTTTCATATGTTCAGCCAGAATCTAAGATTAGATAAAAGACACCCTTCTGGCACATTTTGGTTTACTTGCATTATTTGTTGAGTGAGCAAAGGTCACTTAAATCATATTTCTGGATTTGTTTGTTTGTTTTTTGACCCAGTGGTATGTGCTGCTAAATCAGAGCTACAGAAAATGGAGTCCTAATACAAGTTTGATTATTGCCTTCACTCTCTGCCCTTATATATCTGAGTTTTTTATCCTGATATTTTGATTTTCCTCCCACAATCTCAGACATGTTCAGATTAGGGCAAATTAGGATTATAAATTGGCCACATGCATGCCATAACCTAGCACTTCATCCACACTTAAGGTTTAAGAGGCGATTATTGTCCTGAGTAGAGTACAATGAAATTCTTATAACTATAACTGCCTTTCATTAAAACTTTTGTCTTGCACTCACTCTGTCGAGAAGGGTGCCTGAATTGGGCTCATTTGAAAACTAATATCATAAAGGCTTCCTGCAGAATTAAGACTGTTTCAGAAATCCATAAGATACTGACGGCAATGTTAGCACTTGGCTATAATAAAGTATACACGACATTAAGTGGAGTGCTTGGATTACACTGTACAGAGAACATCTCTCGAAAATACACCATTTCAATATATTCAAAAGCCATGGTAATATGTTATTTTTTCCTTATTAGGATTATGGTAGATCTGCGAAATGAAGTTTGGTATCAGAAATGCCATGATCCTGTGTGCAAAGCAGACAACTATAAGTCCAAAGGTTAGTGTGTAGCATTTCGTCTTGCATGTAGTTGTAAAAAAAACCTCGGTGATGTTGACTTGCTGGCTAACTCTGCCAATGTGTATTTCCAGCCTGCCCTCTACCACCAGATATTTGTCTGAGCTTCCTGCTGACTGAGGTGAGTTCTTGCACTTTCAGCGCTTATTTTCTTTTTCTCATGACATTTCCTTGCATGCGTTTTATGTCTCCACTACCATGGCATCAGATGAGCTGGTATTTCATACTGTAGTGTATTGTATGTTTTACTATCATTCATTAATGACAGTCTGGCCTCCCAGATGTGCCTCTGAATGCTGGTGTGACAATGTGTACAGTATATGGATACCTGCCTTTTATTGATATCAGTAAAACCTCCTGCTTTGTCTTCATTGTAATTGATTTTAATATTCACAGCTCTTAATGTTTTTTCCCCTGTAACTGCAGTCAAACAGTAATGATATGCAAAGCAGGCCAAAAGATGACCAGCTAACTTCATGCCATTTGAGCCTGTGTGTCTATTATGTCTGAAAAGAAAAAAATGGTCTAAAAATAGTGATCTGCTCAAATTCACAAAGTATATGAATGACGCTCTTAGAAAAGAAAGAAACAACAGTTTTGGAAATGTCTGCTGCGGCAGAATGAGGGAACTAAGAGGGCATACAGTTAAATAATGGGTTTCATTAACAAGATAACAACTGGCTACTAATTTAGAAATTTGTTGGCACAAAAATGGTGGCTGTTCAGGGTCGCAGAATTGGCTGGCCATGGTGGTTACTGCATAGTCTGTAAATGTGAACGCTGACACTCTGATGACAACAAAATGAAAGGAAATCTGATTTGAAATTTAACAGTTCTTTTATAATCTACCTGTCTCTATAATGTGCGTTGTTTTCAACCCATTTACTGCGGGTATTTCATGCCGATGAGCAAACAGCAGTTTTGCATACCTAAAGTGGATTTTGCTCCATTGATTTGTACTTTCTACAGTTTAAATGTGTGTGTTTTTTTGGTGGATAGGACCCTGAAGATATTCAGTATACAATGGACAGAGCTGGAAATATTGAACTGAGCCCCAATACAGTGAGACACGAGGAGTTCAAACGGACACCCCAGTTAGAATGGGATGATGGTGCTGATGATGAATTGTATTTGAAGGTTTTGGAAGATGTAGAGGAAGAAAGCAAGCAAAGTGAAAAAAGAAGAAAATATGCAGAAATTCCTGATGAGCTTTTGCTGGAAGCCCTAAATGAACACGAGACATTGATGACTTAATGTGCTCTGAGAGACAGCTTCTTCAGGACCACACTAACAGCATGTTACTTCTTCATAAAAGGTGCTGTGTAAGAGTATTCATTTGAGACTGGTCTATAAAACATAGAAAGTGAATATATTATGCATTTTAATAACATTTAACTTTTATTAACAGGACAAAGAATACACTTTTAAAAGATGGAACTAATTTATGAGATGTGACAAAAGTTAGTTGTGTTTTGCTCAATAAGCATTAATATAATTTTTAGTCTTCTTGCCAAAGTAGAAACTTTAAACTTAACTTTTCACTGAGTGTCCTTCTTACAGCTCAAATATTGTTCAGCACTTTATACTTTTTTTTTTGTTTTAAAAACCAGCAAAACCTTCTACTTCAGTAAGTTGTATAAAAAAACTGAGCTTTCTACTAAACAAATAAAATTCATAACATATCTACAATATTTTACAGCAAAATGTGCCAGCGCCTGTTTGCATGTCTCACGTTGTTTATGTTATGAAGTCAGACAGCAATGGTAGATGTTGATGGGTTCTGATGAACAGGCATTTTTGCCAATTTGTTTTTTCCCTTTTTGAGGTTTTCTTTGAACTGGAAAATACTGCGGAAGGGCCCCACATTACTGCTTATATATATATTATTTATTTAAATGTTATTTTCATGACTGCTGTGAAATTTCCCAAAACCTTCAAAGCAAGGCACACCACGATGACAAACCTCAAGGCTTCTTTGCACAGGAGTCCAGAATAATTGACTTTTTGAGTTTCTTGTTAATATTATGAAGCTTCGTTTCGGCTCCCATAATTCCTTCAGCTTCAAGGAGCAATGCTGGAAGGCTTGTGAGGCCATACTGCAAAATAGAAATTAAAAACAGTATTCAGTCAGCGGCTAATCTGGTGTACTAGACTATCACATGACAACACATCTTGTCCAGTGTGTTCTTAGCAGCAACAGATACTATTGGTTCTCAGTGTTTTGGAATGAGGACCACTTTGTCAAAGATCTGGAGAACCACCTATGGGCAACAGCCATTTATTTCTATAAATTCCACATTACAATCGTCACATACAATATTTTTCACATGAAAACCTGTAGAAAAAGGTAACAACCCAAGGTACAAAGAACAACAAGTTAGCATACAGAGTCAAATATTGAGTTAGCCTGAACAGCACCTTAAATTCAGTGTCTGTACTACTCCTGCTCTTAGTTATGCCCTGCCTACATTGCATTTATGCTCATACTGCTACTATATGAGCCAACATGCTGCCACTTTTATGTTGGTTTTACCCAGAGGTCTCCATTTCTCAGGTCTGGATGGCATGCACTGTCCCTGTTTTAATCTCATGCTTATGAGATGCTCAACCCTGGCTACCTTGAAAGAAAGTCTGCATTACAAGACTAGTATTCAGATCTTGTTGGGTTTACTTTTCAAAGTTACAGATTTCAACAAATGATCCATAATAAAGCCTTGGAAGTGGAACTAAGGGATTGATGTTGGTTGTTGAGGTGCACGTCAAGGTGGCTTTTATTAATAAAAAATAAAAAGTTCCATGTAGTGCAGGAGTTATGATAGACTGGCGAGAGAGGCAGAAGTTTGAAGAAATGGGAGGTAGAGAGTGACCAACCAGTACCGCCAAACATGATTAGAGCAGGAAGTAAAAGATGTGATGGCACCAGGAACGTCAGCCAAGGTGCTCTGTGTAGCTAAATGACTTCAAGCTTCTTCAGGTGACTTTATCAGCAAGAAAGTTCTTTTAAGAAAGATGACAGGGTCAGTCTAACAACCACACTTTGAGAACCACTGACCTAGACTCACTTTGTTTTGTACTTGTGCTGTTAAAAGATTTACAGTAGCAGATTCACCCTGTGTTCACTCATTGAAGACCTCAAAATCTTCATGTCTTCACTCCATACTGAAAACAGCAAATTACTGACATATTCTTTATTTAGTCCTCTCCTGTAGCTATTGCATGACTTGAAAAAAAAAAAAGTTAAAGAAAACAACCTCCTGCTGAATATTAAAAATGATCCCACAAGAATAGAGCCACCATATTATTAAAAACACACATGACAAGTAAGTTGTATATGACAATGTTCAGTGGCCAAAATTACCTCATTGTAAATATTAAAACATTTTGGTTTATTGTCACAATTGGATTTGTAAAATGTCAGCACACTAATATTATTACTGGCACCCTGCCCGGGGTTTGTTCCTGCCTTGGACCTTATGTTGGCTGGGATTGGCTCCAGCAGATCCCTCCACCATCCCCCTTGACCTTGTGTTACGATATGGTGGGTTGGACAATGACTGACCGACACTGACTACCATTAATTACAGTGGATTTAGTTTGGCATTACTGACACTGATCAAAAGAAAAAGCTAATGTTTATGTTGTGTTTTATATTTGTAGTTAATTTTGGTCACTATGCAGTGAACGATTTTCACATAATGTGCTGTGATTCAATATTGCATAATAATAAATGTGAAAAATTTGCAAAGAGCTGCGTAATCCTAGTAAATCAGAGATATTTCAGATTATTTAAAGGAAAAGATTACAGTGGCCACTGGGACCAAGTTTATATTTTATTCAGAGTATTCTTTGAGCTGACAGGACTGTGCTCCGACTCAAAACTGCTTTTCCAAAAGAGAGAATTTTATACAAACAGAAGCAGTTTGAGTAGATAAACAGGTTGTTATCTGAACATGTACATCAACAAGTTCCAATTATATGTCTGTCACACTCCTGTAGTTGTGAAAGACTTTCACAACAGACAGCATTGCATCAGAGGATTAACTGTATTACTGTCCCACAGGTAACGCCAAAGGCAGTTTACTAGATAAACGGGTTGTTCCAAAGAAATGATTTTTCTTAGCTATCAAAGAGTTCATTTATTTTGTTTTATTACTTTACAACAGTCCTACTGCAGAAATGAATGAGATGAATGCTTTTTATAGGAACTGTACAGGAGGCAGCCATAGGAGGCATTTTTGGAATTTTGCACAGGCATGCAAAGATGCTACCCACAGTTGGTTTTAGGCAGTAAAATTTTGGTTTAAAGCAAAATTTTCTAGTGAGATCTTTTTTTTTTTTTGTGACCACACCTGCTAGTAATGAAAGATACACACCAGTGTCCAACCAAATGTGTGTGGTACAGTGAGAGTCAGGGCTCAGGAGATGAAATGTATTAATTTTGTTTTTCTTCTTCTTTCAGCTGCTCCTATTAGGGGTTGCCACAGCGGATCATCTTCTTCCATATCTTTCCGTCCTCTGCATCTTGTTCTGTTACACCCATCACCTACATGTCCTCTCTCACCACATCCATAAACCTTCTCTTAGGCCTTCCTCTTTTCCTCTTCCCTGGCAGCTCTATCCTTTGTATTCTTCTTCCAACATACCCAGCATCTCTCTTCTGCACATGTCCAAACCAGCGCAATCTCGCCTCTCTGACTTTGTCTCCCAACCGTCCAACTTGAGCTGACCCTCTAACTCTATCTTTAACTTTGCCACCTCCATCTCTGTCTCCTGCTTTCTGGTCAGTGCCACCGTCTTCAACCCATATAACACTGCTGGTCTCACTGCCATCTTGAAGACCTTCCCTTTCACTTTTGTCTGTCACAAATCACTCCTGACACTCTTCTCCACCCATTCCACCCTGCCTGCACTCTCTTTTCACCTCTCTTCCACAATCCCCATTACTCTGTACTGTTGATCCCAAGTTGATCCACTTTCGCCAACTCTACTTTCTGCATCCTCACCATTCCACTGACCTCCCTCTCATTTATACACATGTATTCTGTCTTGTTCCTACTGACCTTCATTCCTCTCCTCTCTAGAGAATATCTCCACCTCTCCGGGGTCTCCTCAACTTGCTCTCTAATCTTGTTACAGATTACAATGTCAACCTTATAGGCCACCTCCTGTCTACTCTCTGTCAAACTCTCATCACCATTGGAAATAAGAAAGGGCTCAGAGCCGATCCTCGATGTAATCCCACCTCCACCTTAAAGGCATCCGTCACTCCTACCACACACCTCAACTGCTGTTACCCCTTGTACATACATACATCCTGTACAACTCTTACGCCACTCCCGCCTTCTTCATACAATACCACAGCTCCTCTCGAGGCACCCTGTCATATGCTTTCTCCTGGTCCACAAAGAAGCATTGCAAATCCTTCTGGCCTTCTCTAAACTCCTCCATCAACATCCTCAGAGCAAACATTGCATCCGTGGTGCTCTTTCTTGGCATGAAACCATACTGCTGCTCACTAATCATCACCTCACTTCTTAACGTAGCTTCCATTACTCTTTCCTGTAACTTCATGCTGTTACTGATCAGTTTTATCCCTCTTTAGATACTACAGCTCTAGACATCACCCTTATTCTTAAAAATCAGTACCAGTACACTTTCTCACTTTCCAAAATTGCATTAAACAATCTGGTTAAAAACTGTACTGCCATCTTTCCTAAACACCTCCATACTTCCACAGTTATGTTGCCCGGACAAACAGCCTTCCTATTCTTCATAGCTGTTCTTACTTCCCGGTTCACTATCTCCACATCATCCAATATTCCCTCTCTCTCTCTCGTTCATTCATCAGCCTCTGAAAAGTACTCTTTCCACCTGCTCAGCATACTCTCCTCGCTTGTGAGTGTGTTTCCATCATTATCCTTTATTACCATAACTTGCTGTTCATCATTCCCAACTCAGTCTCTCTAGCCATTTGGTACAGGGCCTTTTCTCCCTCCTTAGTGTCTAGCCTCTTCACCAACCTCTTCCCCTGTATACTCTCCTGTGATTCCCCATTCTGCCACCAGGTGTCTTTGTCCTCTGTTCAGATGTCACACCAGGCTGACAGCTTTTAGCTGTCTCTCTTACTACTTCTGTTGTAGTCGCCCAGCTATCTGGTAACTCTTCAATGCCACCTTCCATCATTTGGTCCTTGGCTCTACCCTTACTCTCCTCCTCTATGAATTTTAATAATGAACAAAATTCAAAGGTCATCCATTTATCATTAGGGTTCACCTAAAAGCACTGGGACTGTTAATCTAGTAATGTCCTTCTAAAGTATTTCTCAAGCACTGGGTCATTACCCACTGGTGTCCAATGGTAGTTGGTCACAGTATGTCTCTACTCCAACCATCTTGCTCAATTCCATGCCAAGCTACCCAACACCTTGGTGTTAATGATCTAAGTCGAATCACCAAAAGGCGGCCCCAATACCTCGAGTTGTGTTGCTATTTTGTCTTGGTAGAGTTATATATATTGCTCTACTTTCCCCTATTGTATTATTAATATGTAGCCTTAGAATGCCTAATCTCACAGACTTACCACTGTTATAAGGTATTATTGTATATAACTTATCCCCACCTTCCCTTCTATATCTATAACCTCAGGCAATTAGATGTAGTAAAAAGACAAGCAGAAGTTAAGTTATAGTTTAAACAATGTATTTTTGATAATATTCATAAATAATAACAAAATGCAAAGTATATTTGAATATTGGCAACCATACAACCTGATTAAATGGTGATATATAGTTCAGGTGGCACACAGTCCTCTAGTTACTTAAATGTCTCTAGTTAAGGCATCATTGGTGCTCAGCTTTCAGCCACATGTCTGTTCAAAATGGCTGCTGAGCTGTGCTCTTCATTGTGTTGTCTTCATCACAGGATAGCAAGAGAGATGCTTCTTTCAGATGTTGGTTAGTAAGAGAGAGAGTGTGAGGTTAAACAAGTAAATATATAGATTTTCTGTCCAACCCCTACAGCCAATAGGGCATCGTAGTACTTAAAGGCTTCCGAACCAAGCCAATTCCAAACAGCAATACAGTAATCCCTCCTCCATCGCGGGGGTTGCGTTCCAGAGCAACCCGCGAAATAAGAAAATCTGCGAAGTAGAAACCATATGCTTATATGGTTATTTTTATATTGTCATGCTTGGGTCACAGATTTGCGAAGAAACACAGGAGGTTGTAGAGAGACAGGAACGTTATTCAAACACTGCAAACAAACATTTGTCTCTTTTTCAAAAGTTTAAACTGTGCTCCATGACAAGACAGAGATGACAGTTCTGTCTCACAATTAAAAGAATGCAAACATATCTTCCTCTTCAAAGGAGTGCGTGTCAGGAGCACAGAATGTCACATAGATAGAGAAAACAATCTCTAGCAAACAAATCAATAGGGCTGTTTGGCTTTTAAGTATGCGAAGCACCGCGGCGTCAGGAGCAGACAGAGAGAGAGAGATAGAGAGAGACAGAGTTTGTTTTTCAGTCAAAAATCAATACGTGCCCTTCGAGCTTTTAAGTATGCGAAGCACTGTACAACATGTCGTTTCAGGAAGCAGCTGCACAAAAGATAGCAACGTGAAGATAATCTTTCAGCATTTTTAGACGAGCGTCCGTATCGTCTAGGTGTGCGAACAGCCCCCCTAGCTAGCAATCTAGCTTCTCAGCCATCTGCCAATAGCGTCCCTTGTATGAAATCAACTGGGCAAACCAACTGAGGAAGCATGTACCAGAAATTAAAAGACCCATTGTCCGCAGAAATCCGCGAACCAGCAAAAAATCCGTGATATATATTTAAATATGCTTACATATAAAATCCGCGATGGAGTGAAGCCGCGAAAGGCGAAGCACGATATAGCCAGGGATCACTGTACTTCAGACCAATGGGGGAAATAGAACATCTTAACACCTGCCCCCAAACCATATGTTAAAATATACCTTAGCCCATTTGTGGGGGTAGAAATGACTTTAGCAAAGAAACACTTGCCAAACTGGTTTAAAACACACATCCCCCAAATCCTGTCGTAAAATTCAAACAGACCCATTCCTAAGGGGGGTGGTGGGCGCTAAACACTAAATTACATTGCTTTGCCCAAATTAGAAATAAAGACATACAAAACATTTATCAAGTTATATGTAAAATCTCACATCACAACAGTTGCTTAACCAAAAAGGTTGAGTAACACTGTCCTAGAAGGTATGTCTGAAAGCAGCCAAGTCACCAGCATGTATCCAGTGGCCTACCAAAGCCTGAAACTGTTCACTGCCCTATCTGTGGTAAATAGAGAAGGCACTGCAGTCCTAGGACATCTGATCTCCTTCTGCTTTTACCTTCAGCTACATTGCCAGCTTATTATAATTTCTCCTTCACTGAAAATGGGTACCTTATTTTCCTATAAATATACTACCACATCACTACAAATTAGAAATAAAACATGTTTAATGGGTGCTTTGAGCATTCACTACATGTTTATTAGTCATTTATTACCAGAATAAACACAAGTCTATTTTAATTTATTCTTTCTTTGTCCAGTCCCATTTATTTCACTACTGCAGCCTATCCTGACAGCATCACTCACAAGGCAGAACCCCTGTGCTTGACAGCAGTCAGTCACAAAGTCTGCTCAGTCCCTCAGGGTCAGCTCAGAGTCCTCACTCAGTCTAATCTACAAGTCTGCAGAATGTATGAGAAAACCTGAAAACATGCAGAGAACATGCACACTCCATACAGCAGAACAAACATTTTCAATTCTGTGCACATCAATGTATTCAAAAATAGCGAGAGTGTCATAAAAATATGCCAAAACATACACACACTTTATGTGCTGAGATGCGAATCTTAACCCAAATATACCCCAAATCAGAATCAGGGAAGAAGAAAACCAACTGAAAAAAAAAAACAAAAAACCTTCCAGCATTAACACACGCTGGCAGAAAAGTTAATAAAGTATAAGAATCTCACATTGATCAGAACACTCCACTACTTACCACGGGTTTTGCTTGTTTCCCACGCTTATTTTTCTTCATTAACTCCTTCATGTTTTTCACTTCAGACAGAAATTTAGTGCTGTTCTTCAAATCACAATACCTTTGTTTCATTTCTGCATAATCTTTTTCTAATTTTTTCATGTAACTTTCACTCCTGAAAATATGAAAGAAAAAAAAAGACAAAGCATAAGGCACGTGACAAAAAGAGACTATTTGGTGTGTCAGGCTTGCCTGGCTGGCCAATAGCTAAACTGCCCCAATCTCCTCCTCATCCTGATACTTTTATGAAGTTGCCCAGTTTTTCATTTCCACTACATGACTCAGTAGTTTGCTTTGGATTCCCACAGATCTTTGGTTTGATGAAGTTCTTACTAGATGCCATCTTAAATGCACATCTATTTACACTGTAATTTTTATCAGTGTCCTCAAGTATCTAATTTCTTATTCAACTGAAAGAGTTCTTCTGAATCAGCCTTATGGATACCTTTGAGAATTTTAAACACCTGGGGCCTCATGTATAAATGGCGTGTATGCACAAAAATGTTGCGTAAGCCCATTTCCACGCTCAAATCGCGATGTATAAAACCTAAACTTGGCGTAAAACCATGCACATTTTCATGGTAGCTAAAACCCTGGCGTACACAAGTTCTCTGCTCGGTTTTGCAAACTGGCGGCACCCAGCGTCAAAGCAGTGCTACTGTTCCAGTGTGGTTTCTTTTTTAGATCCACATCCCTGACGTGGCTTTATAAATACACTGAAATTAACCACATACTGCTTTTTCTCTGTACCCTAATGAGCTTTCATATGACACTCTCAGACAGTGGGCTACGACTCTCCTTTTCACGGCGACTTTGATATCTGACAACTTTTTTTATTTCGGGCACTATGCGACTTTGTGAACTTGAGCTTTCAAGTTTCTCCGACACTCTGTCACTCGTTCAACTTCCATTTTGTTGTTTATACCACTGTTTAAACCAACAAATAGTACATTTTTCCTTGCCTCCACTTGGTATTCGCTGAAATTCTTCTACTTCCCCCCGTGGTTTTGCCATTGCCTTTTCACAGAACGCTGAGCTTAAGGGCTATTTATATTGATTTGCATATTCAAAGAGGCGTAATTCTGGGAGGAGTTGGGGTGGGGCAGCAGGCACGTGCACGTGCGTTACTTTTCGTTCTGACCAGGATTTATGGAGCGGAAGAACGTGGAAGTTGGCGAACGAACAGATTTATGCATCTGGATTTTTTTGTGTGTACGAACATTTACGCTTTTGTCCTTACACCATATTTTAGTGTAAATTCTACGCAGGGCGTTATGCATGAGGCCCCTGGTTAGGCCTTCTCAGCCCCACACTGAACACATTTACAGGTATTCTTCTGAGACTGCCTGAGTAGGACGTGCTGTTTTAACAGTGGAATGCACTTTGTTCCTAATTGCTCCAAACCTGCTAGTGTTGTGCACTCCAAATGTCGCCTGCCTAGCACATTTTACAGTCTCAGCATAACATTCTGTGGCTTACATTTAACAAAATGTTAGTTTACATTGTGAAAATTGTTGGTGTTTTTAAGTGCTTCTGTACATTTCATAGATGACGAGAATGTTGTGTCAATGTAAACAGGTAAACAAAAAAAAAAAAAAAAATGACACCAAGATTCACAACCTCTGGCCATAATGTTACCTGGCCATGTTCATGTCCTGTCATTTTCTAACTCGCTTAATCCAGACCAGGGGTGTGGGGTCTGTGCTGGAGCCTATCCCAGTTAGCATAGGGTGCAAGGCAGGAACAAACCCTGGACAAGGTGCCAGCCTATCGCAGAGTGAACACACACACACTCCAAGCACACACATAGGCCAATTTAGCATCACCTATCCACCTAACCTGCATGTCTTTGGACACTGGGAGGAAACCCACACAGACACAGGAAGAAAATGCAAACTCCACACAGGCAGGAACCAGGATACCAACTCTAATCTCCTGTGACACAGCAGTGCTAGTACTGCTTCTCCATTCTACCCATAATTATTAAATCAAAGTTAATTCCCGTACTTTCAAGGAGTCTTTCTTGTTCTTAAGAGTTAAATATGTTCCATCTACCTACTTTATTTCCCACTCTCAAACCACACCATATTACTCTATTCTGTAAGGAATTTTCAAACACAGTTCCCAACTGCTACATTCTCACTATGACGTATAAAAAATGAGGAGAAAGCATGCACTGCCAATGTGTGATATGGTTTATTAACATGCAGTATGTTCTAGAAGAGAAATACAATGTGAAATATGAAAGAATGGGAGAGGAGATGTGCCATTTTGGCACTTAGAATATCACAAGTAATTTGAACAATTCATGTTGTAGTATTTCAAAAGGCAGTCCTTGAGGTACCTTCCTAGTCTTAAAATTCTTGTTAGTTCATTACCAATTTGCACATGCACTGAGCATACAGCAGCAGTATTTTTAAAATATATTTATTGCAGAAGAAACTTCAAATTCGCTGCAGATTTCGACTCTTTTAATTTATTGGCATCCCATAAACTTTGCTTAAGTCAAACCAAATCCAATTTGTTGCTGTACTTCTGTTCACTAGCTATCACAGATGTGGCTTTAAGTTATAATAAAATACAACGTACCTTATGAGCTCATATTTCATTGTAAGCAACTGCTTCCTCTTCATGTCCAGAGTGTTTACCACCTAAATAATAAAATAAGGAATCTTATTCAATGTTGAGCTGATGAACATTGTGGTGCCATTTGTGTTTGCTATACAATGGTACATCACACATGACATGAGATAATAAAGCAATTGCCAAAAAATGACCTCTTAAGTCATTAATAAATTGAAGATTTAAATCAATTCCCTTGGACCTTTAGAACTAACACACTTGCATTACGTGATGCTATACTTTATTACATATTCTACCTCTCCATCCACCATTAAATCATTGTATGTATAGCCACACTGAGCTTAGGCTTCCTCTCTCTTTAATGCAATTGTTCTATCTATTTAGAAAGCAACCCTAACTGTAATATGAGCAGAGCTGGCTGTAAAACGGACCAGAGCAGGACAAAGATCACACATTCTCATCAAGAAGTGTCAATTCTTCTTCAACCTATCTACTAAATTTTCTCAGTTCTTGATTCCATCCAATCTAATTCCAGTGAAGTGATATTTAAAGGCCTCTTACTGACACATTTCTTCTGCAAACATCTTGTGACTGTGTACACTTTTTCATCCCCAATGCCATTAGCCATCAACTGTCGTGTTTTCATAAAAATAATGGGACTAACTTCAGTACTGAGCTTCCCATGTTCACTATTGTTTGTCAGCTTTACTTATTTGGAGGTAATCACTCAAAAGTTTTCTTTTTTTTGCAAAAATAATAGGATTTCTATGATCTAATGCTTTAGATATGCAGAATATGGTCAAGTGATGTGTTACAAATGTAAGAGATGTCTCTTTATTTAATAGAAAAATCGGGAGTGGTCTCCCCCTAGAATTTCTCGTATACTCAGATATGGAGATGGATATTTGAGGAGTAAACCGCAAGACAATGATTATATTTTTTATATTATGTACATTAAAGAACCATCAACAACAAATCAAATCAAATTAACAATATATTGAAATATTATTATAAAAGTAAAGTTGACTAAATCGGATTCTGCAGCTGCATAAATAAAAGGTAAAGTATCACTTCCTGTTAATGGAAAAAGCCCAAAGGTTGATAAAAATCTACATTTTGTATCTAATACTTGTATGCAAAATTTGGTTGACCTAAGTGAAAGCGTACTGAAGTTATCGTGTTTACATGCACACACACGCACACAGACATAATTCCAAAAATGGTATTTTCGGACTCAGGGAGGTCTAAAACGTCGAGATTCATAAAAATCTGGAAATGGAATTTTTGGAGGATTCCAATACTTTTCCAACACGAGAAAGTAAAAAACTGAAGAAGGTTAATAAAATGTAGAAAGTAAGCACAGGCTTAACATTTCTAAAATTATATGAATTACTTCTCCAATAAAGACTTACATTTTCAATGTTTATGAAGATTTCGACATCCAGCTGACCAATGACAGTTATTCATATGTTACACCAAAAAGCCAAAGTTATCTCATCATAAAACGTGTCATTTTTCAAGTTTAATTGTTTGAATCTAATGCTAGCAAGGGAGGGGTGAAGCCATCAACAGCTACAATTTGGCAGTGGGCCAATGCTGCCCCCTCAAGGCACAAAGTAGTGAAACTGGAGACTTGGGGCTTGACCTCACTTGGCCAGTCGACAACAGTAAAAGCTCTTGCTGTACAAAAGTGAAACTTTTAAATTAGTGGGCTGGCACCCTGCCCGGGGTTTGTTCCTGCCTTGCACCCTGTTAGCTGGGATTGGCTCCAGCAGACCCTCCGTGACTCTGTGTTAGGATATAGCGGGTTGGATAATGACTGACTGTACATTATATATATGCGAGAGAGAGAGAGAGAGACACACACACACACACACAGGCACGTTAGAGACACACACACACACACACATACACACACACACACGAGAGAGGGGGCTGGATGCATAAGGTAGGAAGGCAGTTAAAGAATGTACTGGGCTTGTGTTTGTTTTCACTTCTGTTTACAGCGATCGGTTCGTAGTGTGCATTGTTGCAATGTTACTTTTCTTGGTGGTTTATTAAATTACAGATTTTTTCAAATGTTCATTTTTTTCCCTGTGCTTAAAACTCATTAAAAAAATGTTTTTAGCCAGCGGTTGGTAGCGCTATAGCGCAAACTATTGCAGTGTTAGTTTTCTCTGTTGTTCAAGGTTTTCTCAGTGTTATTATGTTTTTACATTTAGTTTACTATTACGCTGTGCATTCTATGGTTTAATTAACTATATTTGTGCTTAAAAACTTAAAAAAAAAAAATATATTTACATACAGTTTGTATGGTCTGGAACGGATTAATTGTATTTACATACAATCCTATGGGGGAAATTACTTCGGTTCACGACCAAATCGGGTTACGACCAGAGTTTTGGAACGAATTATGGTCATGAACCGAGGTTCCACTGTATATACATACACACACTGTGTGTGTGTGTTTATATAAATGTATTTAATGAATGTAACAGGTTACATTGAATCGATTAAAGCAATTAATCAATTGCATTCATGTATGTAATTAATCACAATTAACTGCATTTAACATTAAAACATGTAATTATAAAATTAATATATAAAGTATGAAGTAAATACACACTGAATCACAAAATTAATGTAGAATCAACACAAAGGAATACAAAAACTAATGGCATAGTTTAAACTTAAAGAATGAATGTAAACCAGAACTTTTAACAAAATACTACTTGAGCAAGTACAAACTGAATTTGAATGCCTTCCTAAAAGGCAAGTTGAAAAGGCCAATGTATTAATTATCAAATTGGCAAAGCATGAGATACAGAAGTGTCAAAGTAAAAAACAATCGAAACGAGTGTTGACTTTGAATTCACTTCTAAAGGCTGATTTAATCGAAAGAATAAGCATCTCTTAAATGGGCATACACTAAAACTTGTTTTAAAACTCCACAAATACTATCCTCAATTGTTCGTCACCATCAACGACCTGATAATTATACTCTACACAAGTGTTTTTTTCACCGGTCCGCCAGTGTAGTGCCCCTATGTCCAGACCTGAGAGAGAGACATGCCCCTCATGTGGTTGAGACCTGTCCGAGGAGGGTGGGACTACCAGGAGAAGCTGACATAAAAGCAGCTCTGTGATTTCCGTTTTGCAGACACAGCATTTAGAGAACACTTCAGCACCCAAGAGACGTGTCAGGGGTCCATCTGCCTGGGTGTGTGTTTGCCAGCGACTCTTGCAGAGAAGCACCTGTATGAGTAGGTAAAGGCACAAAGCAGCTGAGAAATGCGTGCGAAGTGCTCACTAATTGTTGTGTCAATTGGCAGTCGATTGGCAATCTCCGAGCTGCTTTTGTTGCCGCACCCTATCCCTCCCCTTTGGACAGTTTAGCACATGTATAGATTTAATGCTTTTGTGGTTGGTAGAATTTTGGTATGCCTTGGGATTTTTTGGGTTACAAAAAATGTACCACTACAGACATATGGTTGGAAAACACTGCTCTACCTACACCTTTGCTCCTGGCATGCCAAAAAACTATACAGTGTAGTAGCTATCTTGCTTAAAAACTGACACCATGCATTACTTGGATAGTAATGTTGCTTTCTTTGCATAAATTAGAGAAGATACTGCAAACTTGAATCATGGGTATGAAAAATCATTACACTTCTGTTTCGTAGAATTTTGTCATTATATTAGGGCAGTCAGCACTGTAAGCTAACTGGCAGACAAACAAGTTAAATATAGAGGTACAAGGGGACTTATTTTGGTTTTAGTGCCACTCAAAGAAACCTTATTTAGCATTTATGTCACATGACATTGATTTGATCTTCATACAGATGCATGAAAAGAAAAAAAAAGAACGTAAAACCACCTTCCTAATATAGTACAGGTCCTCCTCATGCCTTCATAACAGCTGTGTCCCATTGAGGCATAGACTCCACAAAACCACTGAAGGTTAAGTTGTGAGGTGCAGCCTCTGTGGATTGGACATGTTTTTGCACCACATCCCACAGATGCTCAACTGGATCATGTTCCTCAAACAATTCCTGACATTGGCGGGACACATTATCCTGCTGAATAAGGCCTTTGCCATCAGAGAATACTATTCCCATGATGGGCTGTACATGGTCAACAACAATCTTTAGGTAGTTGATACGTGTCAAAGTAACACCCACATGAATGCCAGGACATTGCCCAGAGCATCACACTGCTTCTGCCGGCTTGCCTTCTTCCCATAATGCATCCTGCTGCCATTTCTCTCTGAGGTAAGTGATGCACACACACCCTGCTGTCCAAATGATCTAGAAGGGAATGATCTTTCAGTGGTGTAGAGGGGTCACCATGGGCACTCTGACTGTCATCAACTACACAGCCCCTAACACAGCAAGCTATGATGCACTGTGTGTTCAGACACCTTTCTCTCATAGTCAAAATTAAGTTTTTTTGAGCAATTTGTAATACAGTTGCTCTTCTGTGGAATTGGACCAGATGGGATAGCCTTCACTCCCCACGTACATCAGTGAGCCTTGAGCACTCATGACCCTGTTGCTAGTTCACTGGTTGGCGTTCCTTGGAGCATTTTTGGTAAATACTAACCACTGTATCCTGGGAACATCCCACAAGACCTGCTGTTTTGGAGGTTCTCTGATCCAGTTGTCTTAGCCATCATAATTTGTCCCCTTGTTAAATTTGCTTAGATCATTACGCTTGCCCATTTTTCATGATTCCAACACATCGCATTCAAGAACTGACTATTCATTTGCTGCCCACCTCTTGACATGTCCCACTGTAACAAGATAATCAATGTTATTCATGTCAACTGTCAGTGCTTTTTAATGTTGTGGCTGATCAGTGTATATTGGCTGTCTCACTGTGTGAGGTGTTTGTGCTAAACCTTGCTGTGCTAGCTGTACATGAATTGAAAAAGGTCCCGATTCCACCAGATTCTCCTGCTGCCTTCTTATTGTCAATGTGTTTTTTTAACCGTTTGCATGACTTGCTATCACAGCTTCTCTCATATTCTTCATGTCAATTATTTTCATGCATAATTTACATCTTTCACATTTTGAGTCTTCATTTTTTGGAATCATACTGTACCATGTATCTTTCATCTGTTAACCAGAGGTTACTAAAACACATTTACTGAGCAATTTGACACAGGCTCTAGAATAGCTTGGGGATCTGATGGCACAACATCAAGACACTATATAAAAGCGGTCGGGATTGTCCTTCTGTCCCGTGAGTGCAAAGCGTAGCGGTATTCCGCTTATCACAGACTTACTACTTGCGGTACGAAGCAATGAGATGTGAGCAAAGTTCTGGTGCTCCTATCGTTCCCTTGCTTTTGTGTGTGTTCTTGGAGATAAGGTAGGCTATTTTTAGATTTGTATACAAAGAAATTTTGTCCTGCCTTATTTCTTCTAACTTGGTCACTTTATTAGCAGTCATTCATTGACTTTTGCGACATGACAAAAGGCAAAGCCCTCACCTGACTCACTCATCACTAATTCTCCAACTTCCCGTGTTAGGTAGAAGGCTGAAATTTGGCAGGCTCATTCCTTACAGCTTACTTACAAAAGTTAAGCAGGTTTCATTTCGAAATTCTACATGTAACGGTCATAACTGAATTCCACTTACGTACATACTGTATATACGTCCATAGCCTGCAGCTCGGTCGCCGTGTGAGGCGGGGTTGCGTCCTGCGTCCCCTGGCCTCCCACGTAGTTGGCTGCCTGCCTATATTGCGTCCCCCATCCCCACGCCTCCCACGTAGTTGGCTGCCTGCCTATTTTACACGTTTGGAAAACCGCCAATGCCTCTTAAACATCTTAGATTCACAGGTGACGATTTGAGTAGTGGACACTTTGATGTTTATGAATGTTTCAACTCTCAAAAGCTGGATGCGAAGTTATCGATGAAACCGGTTGTATGCTTACAACGCTTGACAGATGCTGAATGTCACTTCAACACAACAAGTCATGCAAATACTAACGTAATTGAAACAAACCATGAAACTCAAACCGATTATGACAGCAGCAATCCAAGCTGTGAGAAAATAGTAAAAAGGAGGCATGTCAGACGTCGTGGTACATTTTCTGATGCAGCTAGGCGGAAACAACTTCGTGACGCTACCGCCAAATACTCGCAGAAAAATCCACAAGTTAATAGACACGCTGTCGCTAAATACTCACAGGCAAATCCACAAGTTTATAGACATGCGGTCGCTAAATACTCGCAGGCAAATCCACAAGTTAATAGAGACGCTGCCGCTAAATATTCGCACACAAATCCACAAGTTAATAGAGCTTCTGTTTCTAGGTACGATCCCAATAATAAAAAGCAGCTCATACAAAAACAACAGGTTTGGCTCAAAAAACCCGATTGTGGATTTGCGTACAGCCACTGAAACTTTGTAATGGCACAAGACTTCAGGTCACGTGTCTACAAAAGAACCTAATTGAGGCAACTATTTTTACTGGCAGTGGCTCAGGGGAGAGCTTTTTATTCCTCGCATTCCCGTTATACCCTCTGATCTCCCATTTCAATTCAAGCGCCTCCAATTTCCACTAAGGCTCTGCTTTGCAATGACAATTAAGTCTCAGTGACAAACCCTACAAAAGGTTGGCATTGATTTGAGGCAAGATTGCTTTTCACATGGCCAACTGTACGTTGCATGCTCAACAGTAAGCTCAGTGCACAGCTTGGTCATATTA
Organism: Erpetoichthys calabaricus; assembly: GCF_900747795.2. NCBI lineage: Eukaryota > Metazoa > Chordata > Cladistia > Polypteriformes > Polypteridae > Erpetoichthys > Erpetoichthys calabaricus. The sequence goes on along the minus strand of NC_041398.2, from coordinate 143,827,215 downwards.
CAAACAGAGGGCCGAACTGACAACGTGGTATACAAAGAGATCCTTAACAAATAATTATTTGTATATTTTTCCTCAGTTTAAAAATGTTTACTTTTCTTCTTAAAAACAATTTTAAGGCAGTATTTCGCCGCTGTGAAACACGGGTATTTTGCTATAATATCATAATTTGTGATATAAGAAACTGCAATACTAGAAAATCTTTTGCCAAATTACAAGCAAAGTTACATGATAGAGTCATTATGAGCTTGAGTCAATTACAATGAAAATCTGAACTTCTCAAAAACATAATGGATATTTCAAAAGTTTTTCTGGACTGGAAAATTAACCTTTATTGTAACATTTCAAGTTTTTTAGGACCATGGAATCTTGGTCTTAAAATGGTAGTTAATAACTTTTTATTTGGGTAGAATATTGTGCTATTCATATTAAACAAATATGTTGATATGTGGCAATTAAAAAAAAAAAAAAAGAAACGGTACAGGGTTCAGACTTCAATATCACATCAATATGGGATTCTGAAGGATATTTACAGAACTAAATATAACACTTTCAAGGGCAAGTATCCATTAAAAAAAAAAAAAAAAACACAGTCACATAGCTCATAGATGGCTTATTCAAACACAAACTACTGAACCACAAAAACTTATAAATAAATCATCAGCTCTGTACCTACTGTTAAAATATTCATCATCATTTAAAGTATGAACACGTTGTTGAGAAACTCTAGATATCATTTCTGAGGCTGTCCATCAACCTCTGCACTTGTAGCTTATTAAAAACTGTACTGCATTTTTGTAATATGCTTTGTTAAGGGACCCCATGTGACAGACTGTACGTAAACAATACAATGAATGAGAAACAGTTAATCACCATCAATACAATGTTATTTTAGACTGACGCACCAATTCTATCAATCTGAAATTTACATTATATTTATTACATCCATCCATCCATTTTCCAACCCGCTGAATCTGAACACAGGGTCACGGGGGTCTGCTGGAGCCAATCCCAGCCAACACAGGGCACAAGGCAGGAATCAATCCCGGGCAGGGTGCCAACCTACCGCAGTTTTATTATCTGTGAATATTGGCATACCTTTGTAGTTTTTCTTCTGATATCTTTTAGTTCCTTCATTTCTTCAATCTAAACTCAAGTATAAAGATTGATTACAAATACATAAAAGATCATTGGGTCAAATATGCCACCTTTTTGTGTCCATATTACCAGAAATAAACATCTGTACTATTAAATTCACATGGGAACAAAGCTGTAACAAACATCCAAAAAATAAACAGTAGTGAAGAAAAATATATAAAGTTGTATATTGTGATGTAACACTATACATTTAATTCCAAAAAATACATTTGTCATTTAGAGCTAACATTTTGTTACTGACAGAGTCATATACTGTAGAAGCCAGAAATCCCTAAAACCCGTGTATGAATTTTGGGGTTTAGGGATTGTACAGCTAGCATTTTTAACATGGTACAACTTTTCTGTGTTCATATCACAGTTTTTTTTTTCATCTATATTTGTTACAGAAATAAAAGTCAGCAGATATTACCGTTTCAACAAGGTGATCTGAAAATCGTTTACTGAATCTCTCCATCATGCTCCTGTAGTCTCCGGATTGCAGCATCTCCCTAAGCAAAGTAAAATTATAATTTTTCAAATCACATCACCACATTATGCATCAGGAATTCTTAACACATACATTTTATAGCTTTTATATTAAGAAAAACTGAAATTTTATTAAGAGTGTAGAATTCAACACTGTAGTGCACTGTAAAATGAATTTTAAAAATATTTCTCGTTCTCACTCAGCTAATGTTTAAGCATGTTAAACACACATTACATTTTATGTAACTTACCCAAATTGAAAGGGGGGAGTTGCAAAACACACATGTACTGAACGATAGGCACACTGCTCAATAAAAAATACATGTACAGTGCTTCAATATACACTTGAAAACTGCAATTCCCTATTTACTGTCCATACTACTGTAGATAGCAACTACAGGGGAAGAGGTCATCACAATAATTATTTACATCTACTTGAATATCCACACACACACCTTTGCACCCTAAATACCCTTTTTCCTAATAAAAAATACACAGTGACATTCCATAATCTGATACAGGCAAATGGGGAATGTTACAAAAGTAAACAATAAATCACAACAATCTTGTATTTAGATTTCAGCTCACCTATATTCCAATGAGAATTTCTGGAATTCACTTAACACTACATCAAGCTCAGTAGCTTTTGTGGACTTTCTTTGAGGTACAACACGATGACCAGGTTTACCTACATTAACAATGAACACAGCAAAAAAAGTAATTGGAATCAATTGACAGCATATTTTGAAAACCCCTTTTATTTTTTTATATTTTTATTTTATTAATTTTCATTGAAAACCCCTTTTAATCTCTACATATATAAAATCCAATGTCAGTCTGTCTGCAGGTCTTTCCTTTTTTCCTGTCATTTTTTTGAACATTCCAGTTGATTTTGCGACATCTCTCATTGCACTATGTATCATAGTTCGCTTGCAGTACTAATTTATTCACGCGAATCCGAGAGACACGAGGGGAGAGGGGTGGGGCCCTCCTCACTCACGTGCCAGCCTCAGGGTGTTCCTCACCTCCACTTAGCTAGCGAACGACAGAATTACTTAACGGATTTGGATCAGGTTTTTTTTCTATAATTGCTTGAACATTCCGGTTGATTTTACGACTTCTCTCATTGCGCTAAGAACTATAGTTTGCTTGCAGGTGTGATATATGTGCACTAATCTGAGACAGAGGCTGTGGGCCGAGGGGAGGGGGAAGCATGACATCAGGAGTGGGAAGCCGGGCAGGACCCTCCTCACTGTCCTGTTTCACTACTACGTGGGCGGAGCCGCAGGGGACAGTTAGTAACACAATAACAAAACTTGTTGCTCATATGAGAGACTACATATCTAGCACTATTTGGATGTATGGTATGGATAGCCACCTCTGTTTCTGCTTTTGTTTATAGCACTAGTTATAGTATTAAAAGATTAAAACTTACTAAGCTTGTTTTCCTACTTGTACAATTTGTTCTATTTTATGTATCAGGAGTTGGGAAAGAAAGTCCTTTTCTCAGCTAGGACAGTCAAAGATGTAAGAAAACTATCTACAATGACAGTCATACCTAGGTAAAGTGTGAAGCAAGTGGAATGTAGTCCTGGGTGTATATCCCTAAATGCTGGTAAGTGTAAGAACAGACAAGTAGTAGTAGTGACAGAGGTGTAACATATAACTGTAGTCTTCATTAAAAGAACATGTGCATTTGATAAAAGGAGAGTTATATTTTAAGGATAGATGTCCCAAAAACCCTTTCCCACAGACACTACTATAACTCCCAGTCTAGGCTTAAATACATTTTATTTGCAGTAAATTGCAGTTCCTTGACACCTAAAATCAACTTGTTTCCCCAAGCTCTCTGAAGGCTGAACTTAATGAGGCTTTGTACTCACCACTTACTGTTTACTTTCTAAGACAAATTATCAATATCTTTATTTTTAATGTTAAATTCTGCCAACACCTCCATTAAAATTAATTCCTAAAATCAATTCAGCTATTACCACACTCATTTTAAAACAAGATAAAAGAGCCCCTTGGTTGTTCGAAGCTGCTGCAAAGCTGTAACTGGAACAAGTCATTCCTAAATTAATTCATTGTGATCAGACTGATTTCATTCATTTCCTGCCACATAGCAAACAACATTTGTTGTCATCTGCCTGTCACTGAGGCAGCTCCAGCTCTGTCATGTCCAGGTGCAATTCTCACATTACATGCAGAGGAGGAGTTTGTTTGTGTGAACTGGGCTTTCCTCTGGTGTGTATTAAGATGAATGGGATTTGGCGAAATATTTATTAATTTATTTAAGGTGACTCTTTACTATACTCAGTACATACGAAAATGACAAATCCATAAATCTATTCCTTCCTGTATGGTGATAGAAATACACCATCAGAAGATTATTTTAATAAATGTTCAAACGCACAATAACGAACTATGAATTAAATGATAGATTAAAATAGTACTTTAGAATGCAGATATTTAATATAAATACAAATCTGAACAGCAAATTTTACCTCTTACATGGAATGTCATTATATTAAAAGTGATTAAACAGCCAGCGCTCATCCCATTGGTAAAGGCATTTTGATATATTGATATCAACATTTCTTTATTAGTGCAGGGCATTTTCATCTCTAACAACTGCTGAGTCCTAATCAGTCTAAATGAGTCTGTTTCCTTTTTTTCCTCCCCTCCCTTCTCATCTCATTACTGACTCCCGACTACTAAAATGAACTTTTTTCCCTATTTTACTTTCATCAGTGCCATCCCCTACCTCAACCCTCCACTGGTAAAATACTTGTCTGACTCCTGGTCATTTGTTTCCTGTTTTTTGTGAAATACAAAATGCCCTTCTATTAAGCATTCTGTTTTAATATGTGACATGCATGATGGAGGAGTGTCTTTACTTGACTGAGAATGATATCACTGGGCATTTGCCCAATTTAAAGTTAGATTGTCCCTCCAACTATCCATCCTGGCTTCCTGTTAAAAGAAATCTGGTCTTCAACCCTGTTCTTTTCCATATCTATCTGTTTCCTCCCTGAAACGGAACCACATTTCCTTAATCTTTGTCCTCTTACTCCCTATGCCACTGAGACATAGGATCATGTTAAAAACCTCCTTGGGTCCTGTCCTGGCTGTCACGACTAGACGCCACTCTTTCACTGGTTGGTGCTTTGCCTTTTTTTCTCATCAAGGCATTACCACTCAGAAATATGTTCAATGGCTCAGTATGTTCTAGTGGCCACAGTCCCATTTCTCTATCCATCCTCTTTATTTTTCTTTCATCTCCAGCTAAGGTTTGTCCTTAGGACATTTGGGGTTTTTGTTTTCCTCTTCCTTCCCACCCTCTTTTTGATTTCTCTTGGTCTCTGTCTCCCCATCTGAAACCTGTCTGTACTCTGTATGCTGTTTTACACAAAATATGCTTACAGGCCTTTACCACTATACTCAATATAGAATAGTGACCTCTCTTCCTCTTGCCACATTATGCTGGAGCACTAAAACATTTCTCTCTCATCCAAAAACCTGAATCACCAATAATGCATAATTAAATTTGTAACCCTGTATCTTACTCCCACAAAACTGTTATGCTACGGGACTGGCCACCATTGCCTAATGCGATTTCTCCCATAATGCCCCAGGCACTTTTTTCCATGTGTTTTGACACAGTCCTCACATCTATTCCTATTGTTCCTTCATCTCTGAATTCCTTTTCTCATTCTTACCTACAGCTATTCCTTTCTAAACCCATCTTTTAATTTTCTGAACCTTTCCATTCGCTGTCTTTGCCTTTTTACAGTGGAGGCTTCTCTCACTAGGGGCGACTGCAGCCAGGCTAGCTCTGGCTTCTCAATAGAAACCCCAGTTCACTTTTTACAATATGGTTCTTTTCAAAATCTCTGTTCAGCAGATCAGTGGGGCATTTGGTTTCAGTGTTAACCAGAATGTTTTTGCAGTAGAGCTGGTTGAGGGTTGGGTGGCTGAGAATTTCATAATATACCCCGCAGCATAGGGGTGTATCTGGCGCTAGTCTTCATGGACATTCTGGTTCCACTCTTATTCTACTCCTTCATTTTTCTCTTTACAGTCATCATTCCTCGCAGGGATGGGGGTGGAGTGAGAGAAATCGGGAGTGGGTGCTTCTTTTATATTTACCCTTAGATTTAACTTTTAATTATTTTACATTTACTGGATCCAATAAAAAAACAACACAAATAAAAAGAATGTTTCAGAATCACCACCTTATTCTCTAACTCAATGCCTCATAGTTTGTTTCATATGAATGTTAAAATAGCACAACTGGGTTACATTTTCAAACAATAAAATTGATAATTGATTACCTGAAGAACTAGAAGTTGAAAATGTTGCTCTTTTCTTTCCAGGTGTATGACATCTCTTTTTATGAACTGGTCTCTCCTGGTTAGAAAAAGCAATACTTTATATCTTTTAAATAACTACAATGGGTATGTGCATTACAGAAACATAACCCTCACCTTTATTTAGGAATTCACACAATTAATCTATTCTAAAAAGTGTTCATAGAAGTTTGGAAGTAATGAAGAGAAGGATTTTCTGAACCTGAATATGTCAGTCCTTCCAAAAACCAAAAGGATTACTGAACTTTGGCAAAATTACTTCTTCACATGTTCTTCCAATATAAAACACGTTTGAATGTGTTCTGCAGTAAATTTGTGTTATTGTCAAACAAAAGCAAGAGAACAATAATCTTCTGTAAAATTCACTACTTAAAAACTAGGTTTGAACATTCAAAAATAAAACCAAATTTAACAAAGAAGGTTGAAATTGATGCTACTCCTTTAACGTAAGAATACAATTTTTGCCAGCCATGTCTGTATATGTATATTGGAAATTATTATAACAATAATGAAAAATAAACACTACATTTATAACTGACTACCACTTCCAATGAAGTGTTTATTTTTTTCAGCTTTTACATGAATACTACTAACACAGGCAGGGTCTTCATCACTTAAAGAATCTTCAGACGATAAAGGTGAATCGTCCATCACTGGCTGTTGTTGTCTTGATGAAGGACGAGCACTATTTGTCACACTTTTTCTTTTAGAAGCTAAATTCCCAGATGTGGATGGAATGTCATTGTAAATTGTAAGTCTTGAATTCATCTGCAAAAAATTAAATTAAAATCAAATAATTTCTTTACTTGACTTCTGTGTAAGTCACACTTTAAATCTTAAAACCTTAACCACGACTGTTCTGTTCTGTTATGTACCGTACCGTACTGTACTAGGGGGCTTTGCCTCCTGCTCACTTCACTTGCCAACCCCCGAGCCTCCGCTAAGTGCTAGCCTCATTACGTTTCTGCCAGTTGCTTATGGGGATGCAGATGTACAATTTAAACAGATGTTAATTTTCATGGGAATTGTTACATATGCATAATAGAACTATTTACATTACAGCGAGTAATTAACCATATTAAAAAATAGTAAAACATAATAATTTGAAAGAAAATTATGTTTCATGTTGTATTAGTTATTCATTGCATAATACTTTTTGTTCTGTTTGGCTTTGAAATTAACACACAAATACTTTTTAAACTTACACTTGTACTGTAAAACTTCAGTACAAACAATTTTTTGCATTAAATTTTCATCAATATTGCATTGAAGTTTGATTCTGTGTTTGGACTTTCATTGTTACAATGCAATTTATAAATACCCATGATTGAATTTCGTTTCTTTCTCTCTGTTTTTTCAAATGTTTGGCTCTGAGATTTGTTAATTGCCTTTGCAAAAGCTATTCTATTGGGAAACTTAATGTTTTAATACGAATGGCATATCAAGATCTCCTTTGTCAGTCAGTCAGTCATTATCCAACCTGCTATATCCTAACTACAGGGTCATGGGGGTCTGCTGGAGCCAATCCCAGCCAGCACAAGGCAGGAAAAAATCCCGGGCAGGGCGCCAGCCCACCGCAGAGATCTCCTTTGTTGTCTAATGTTATCCGCAAAAGATTTACTACATTACCTTTCTTGGATACATCATTCTTTTTACAGTAATTTGTGCGCTGGAAAACTGGACGGTGTTAACGGTTGTAGCTATAGTTCAGGATATCGAAAGTTGATGTTTTAATGTTCCACACGATCACCACCAACTGTTCCAGCATTGTCTATTGATATGCTTTTAACCAATTTGCTGTGTAACTGATCAACATTTTTGGCGTTCATTCGTTTGACTTCATCGTTTCTCTGTGCTGGGATTGCCCGTGTACTCATTTTTTCGGTTGATAATCCTTTGTGATGAAATTCTTCAAAAAGATTTGGATATAATACATCTTCTTTACTTGGGAATTTAAAGTGAGGATAATGTTCAAATTTATAAGAGCTATAAGAGTAGGAACTGTGTCTGTCAAAAGCATTTTCACGAATGATAGGTGAGAGTACCGTGTGCACGGTTGAATATGGTTGAGAGAAGGGTGTGACTTGAACAAATCTCATGGCCAAAGTCTCATCTCACGGGACTTGAAAAAATCTCTTGAAAAAAGTCTTGTCCCTTGCACATGTGTGTTACTATATCTATTATAAAAAAAAATCCTGGAAAGGAAAAGCAGGGCGACGATACGTGATCTTATTGGAAGACAATTAAAAGACCCGCGAGACGAAAGAGACTGGCCACGAAGCGTCTCACGGGGCACGTAAACATGACACTTGGTGCCAAGAGATTGTCCCAGGACCGTCTCGCGGGGACGTGGAACATGAAATTCTTGCAAGACACACCCTACTTACAACCAATATCAAATAAGAGCACGGCCAGCAAAACACTCAGTTGTGTAAAGGCACATAGCACACACAGATCCTGTGCTCTCAGCACATATAAAGCATATAAGGACAATATGTTCTAGATGAAACGTCAACAACTAAGCAAAGAAGAAAGAACAGCGCGGAGAAAAGAGACTTAAAAGCGTTGGAAAGAAAAAAAGGCAGATAGATTATGAAAGCAGTGGAATTCGAAAGGCTCAAACAAACGATGGTGCAATACACATGCAGAGAAAGGTAAAGAATATGAAAGCAGTAAAATTCTAAAGTATTGTAGCGTCCCAGCCAGGTTGAAGCCATTTTTGTTTTAAGTGACTGTTAGGTCTGATTGAGGGAGGGCGGAGTACAGCACGGAAGACTGATAGCGGGGTATTGATTGATGTAGTAAGGGGGGCAAGACCTGGGAGAGGAGGGTTTGGAGAGGGTGCTAGAAAGTTGTGTTTGGGGTTACAAAGTCGGCAATTGTCCAAGTAAAACTTTTGTGACACTTTATTATGTCAGTCGCTACAGTATAAAAAAAAAAAAAAGATAGTAAACTTTGCATTAGCGCAAACAAAAGGAAATTAATCATCAGGACCAGGTGCAATTGAAAAAATAGCAGGACGAAGCGAGGTCAGAAATAAAAGGCAAAGAGTAGAAAACAAAGTAAAACATCATAAAGATGTTCAAAAACGAGGGGGCTTAACACATCAGGTTAGAGATAATGAAAACAGTGGAATTCAAAAGACAAAAAAAACGTAGGCACGATACACATGCAGAGCAAGATACAGAAAATAAAAGCAGAAAAATTCAAAAGTATCAAAACAAGACAAAGATCACATTAGTGCTAAAAAAGAGATTGAAACAACGGCAAATAGAGATCAAATATATGGACATAGGTGATATGCCAGAAGTATGGAAATATTGTAAGGCTTTGAAGTTTAAGTCAGAGACTTGCAGATCGTCTAATTTGTGTTGCCATCAGGGAAAAGTAGTGTTTCTACATAATGAGGAGGCATATCCAAGAGAATTAAAAGATTTGATGTTTGGGAAAAGTGAAATCCACAAACAGTCAAGTCAGTCATTTCCCAATCCGCTATATCCGAAAACAGGGTCACGGGGGTCTGCTGGAGCCAATCCCACCCAGTACAAGGCGCAAGTCAGGAACAAACCCCGGGCAGGGTGCCAGCCCTCCGCACAATCCACAAACACTACAGGCAAAATATACGAGTCTACAATAATCTTTTCGCCTTCGCATCATTCAATGCACAAAACGTAGATTTACACAATAATGGACCATACGCTATGAGAATCTGTGGTCCCGCAACAGTTAAAACAACGACAAGTTTAATTTAAAAGAAAACACAATTCGGTCAGGTGTATATTTATGATCACGGAGAAGCGATGCAAATTTTAACAGGCGACAAGAAAGTTAAGTAGTATATATTCCACGAATAACATTAGACACCAAAGGAGATCTTGACATGCCATTCATATTAAAATGTTTACAGTTTCCCGTGAGAATAGCTTTTGCTATGACAATTAACAAATCACAGGGACAAACATTAGAAAAAGTCAGATTATTTATTAGAGAAAAAGAAACAATATTCACTCACGGGCAGTTATACGTTGTGTTGTCACAATGTAAGTCCAAACACGGAATCAAAATTCAATGCGATCTTGAAGAAAAGGTCATTAAAAAATTGTGTTTAATGAAGCTTTAAAGTAAAAAAGTGCAAATAATGAAATTGAAACAATTCCAAAGAAAAAAAAAAAGCTTTTAAAATTGTATATCCAATTAACCAAACACAGGGGGGTTTGGCGAGTGAAGCCCTAGTATATTATATATAAATAAATGTTATAATCTGTAGGTTGTGGTTAAGATTTAAATATTACTTTTAGTGATTATCTGATTAAAGAAACTGCACTAGAGATTCTAAAAAGAGAGATGTGTTCAAACCAAAGGAACACTATAAAACACTTAACAATCTGTGCTAACTCAGTGATGTAGGCTTTCTTCTTTTCCTTTTTTTAAAAGCTTTTTTATTTATATATTAAATCCAGCGGGCGGTATGGTGGCGCAGTGGGTAACGCTGCTGCTTCACAGTTAGGAGACCCAGGTTCGCTTCCCAGGTCCTCCCTGCGTGGAGTTTGCATGTTCTCCCCGTGTCTGCATGGGTTTCCTCCCAGAGTCCAAAGACATGCAGGTTAGGTGCATTGGCGATTCTAAATTATCCCTAGTGTGTGCGTGTGTGTACCCTGCAGTGGGCTGACGCCCTGCCCGGGGTTTGTTTCCTGCCTTGCACCCTGCATTGACTGGGATTGGCTCCAGCAGAGACCCTCTGTGACCCTGTGTTCGGATTCAGCGGGTTGGAAAATGGATGGATGGATGGATTTTACAGAAGGTACAGGGTATTACAATGTTCTCATTCTCAAACCTGCTGAATCCAAGTCTTGGAGGTAGAAGCCACAGCCTATACTGGCAGCATTTAATAAACTACACCGATACATTTATGGACATAGCAACTCTCAAACAGGGCCAAATTAGCCTAAAAGCAAATGATATTGGATGAAACCCATTTAGATAAGAACTTCCAAATTCCACAGGGACAATGACCTTATATAGTACTTAAATCCATATTGCCCCTTTGATAATGTTAGCATGGAATATAGTAAAAATTCTGCTACTTTGCTATTTCAAAGCTGTGTTGTGCATGAGTACAAGGGCTTTTCTGAAAGATTTCGGCATAAAATGTTTCTAGTTTTTGTTTTGATTCCTGACTTATAGCTTTGATTATTGACATTTAGGCATCCTGAAATCCCATTTGAACTGTGAAGCAGAAGTTTGCAAACCAAGAGTTCAGCTAACTGCCTCAATTCAAATTTCACCATTGTAAAAATAAATAAATAAATAAATAAATAAAATATTAAAAAAGAATCCGAATCATGTAGAAAAATACTGTGACTCCTCTGTTCAGTCTTATTCGCTTCATTTGAAGTGCTCTGGACTTCTCTGTAAACTTGTGAAAAAATGCATAAATACAGGTGACTGTCTCTCTTTCTCTGCTTTTTTGATATGACTTGAATATGCGAAAACTATATAAATATAGGACCCTATGCTTGCTTAAATTTCTAAGTTTGAGTAGGGTCATATGGTATACCAGTTTTGGAAAAGTCCAGAAAAACCCAAATTTTAAAACAGTATGGTACCAGCATTTTGGGATTTTTGGTACCAGACAGTGGCATAGCTAACTTGCTGAAGGCCCCTGTGCAGCACCCTGAGGTGGGCCCCTTCTGTCTAGGATAACTGTTAGTAATTTATTCGCAACTAGATCCTAGCGGGGGCTGGGCAGTGACATCCGAGACCTGTCACTATCACATCACATGCTGATGACAAACAAATCAGCTCTCTAAATGGAATTTGTATTAACGTTTTTAATCACTTTATTTCAGCTGCTGTAAGTTAGCAAAAATAAAATACATTGTAGGATTGGAACGTGGGAGGTGTGGGTAGTAGTATTTAAATATATGCAAAATTTGGACCTGCTTACTTTTCCAAGAAAACTTTGTGAAGGAAGATGATTAAAATGTAACATAAGCTAGAAGGTGGAAACTGTTCAGTGCTATAAAATTAAGCAATTTAAATTTGTAACAAATTAAAACAACAACACCGGCTGACAGGATACTACTACACAATCGACCTGTTTTGCACAAGTTCTGAGAAAATGGACATCATAAAGTGGTCGCACTCACAAATCATCACAGTAGTGACACTAATGCACAGTAAGCCACACAATAAAAAAAGATTACAGATATGTTAAACTGTTAAAGCTTACAAAAATGGAACTGACTCACACACAAGTCACAAATCATATTACTTATAAAATCACTATCACCTTAAAATACAAGCTTGCATGCCTACTGTTGCTCAAAAGTCTCAACAATGTTTGACACATCAAGTTCTCTTGCACGCTCGTTTTCAATTGAGAGTACAGCCAAGCCACTAAGTCTGTCTTGCGACATGGTGCTTCTGAGGTACTTTGATTTTTTTTTTTTTTTTTGATGACCCCTGCTTGGTTGACTTTAGTGTAATATGAGTAAGAGAAGCACTGGCCTTTTTGACTTGACTTTGAGATGGAAATGGTCCAGATGGCTGACATGGACCTACTGAAATCACAAATTGTTTATCGTCAGGTGTCAATGGTTCCAAGAAATTTGCCTTGTCGGTTGGAAATTGCTTTGACATATACAGTATATTGCTTGTTTGTCTTCAGTAGTTTCTCCAGTTTGAACGGTTTCCGCAGATAGCACCTGATCTGAAGCCATTGTATCGTTACTTCCAGACTCAGTAGTTGCAACCATTTCACTCACTGCACTGTCTGCAAACAGTAACCTGCTTGTGGCTTTTGCGACTATTCCCCAGCATCAGCATTCTCAGTTTTTACCACTAGCCCTTGCTCAATTTTGAGAAAGGTAGAAATCTTGGTAAGCTTAGCGTTTTTCAATTCCTGTTGCAGGTGTGCCTTACATTTAGCAGCACCACTCTTATGATGTTTGCAGGATCCGCTGCTACTGGCTGACATGGCGTATGGTGAGAATATATAAAAAAAAACGACAATTTGTTCAAATATTTGGCATTTGCCAACTAATGGGGACCACAACTTAACAACAGAATCACTATGATTTACCGTTTACGAGTTCAAACTTCGAAAAGTGATGACATCAAATCAAAGTACAAAAGTAATAATTATTTACTCTAATAATATATATTTACATTATTCATGTGTCATCCTTCAAAACTTGCTCTGTTCACATCTGCTATAGCACGGAAAACGTTGCCAAATTTGGGAATGTGCACTTTTCTGTAAGGCGGACAAAGCCGTGTTGTATCTCCAATTAGGCTCCCAGCCTCCGAACTACCGAAGTCTAAATTTGTGAAAACTGCAGGCCTGCCAAATACGTAATATCATCATGGATTGGAATGGACTTGCCTGGTGGTGGTGCAAACATGCCACTGAAACTGTGAATTATTAATGCAATGAACTGTGCAAGTGATTTAAGTTATTATAGACTAGGGGGCTTTGCCCCCTGCTCGCATCGCTCGCCAACCCCCGTGTTTGGTTTTCCGGATACACACTTTTAAGATTTTTTTTTCTTTGAATTGCTGCCATTTCATTAGTGTAACTTTTATTTCAGAACTTTTGTAAAAACACTATTTGTAATCTTGCGAGTCCCAATATGCTGAATCTTTTTAATGAGGTCAGGACAGGTTTCTCTGTTTGGAATTTCAGCACAGACAAAACGATCTACATCATCAGCAGTTAATAATTTTTTTTTTTTTACAAAGTAAAAAAGTAAGTAGAGTTCTGCATTGGACTCCTGTCTGTAAAGTGCTATTTTCCTCTCACAGTTCCAAAAGTACATGGGGTTACCAAGGTGATACCCCAGCTTTTGTCTAGGTTTTTGTACAAGGGCTAGGCACGTTTTTGACTCCTGGGGTAAATGTAGCTTTTTAAATAAGCAGACAGATAAATATATATACATGAACAAAGTAACCAATAAATGCATGTGCGGTAAACTCCGTTTTTGAAATTCTCAAGATTCTTTATTTGTCACATGCGTAGTTATACAGGACAACACGCAGTGAAATACATCCTGATCCGCTTATCAAAATCTGTGCAAAGTTAGAAGAATATCAGTTAAATTAACAAAAAGTCATAGATTGAAAGATAACAGTATAGTAGAACATAATAAATAAGTAAAATTATGTGAATAAAGTAGAATTAAGTGTTAAGGTGCAATAGTGTAGTAATTATTGTGCAAAACCAAAGTTAGACTGGTGCATAGTTAAATGAGGCAGTTTGTTTGTTTGCGCTTCTGCGATCTTTACTTTTTTTTATATTTTCTAATTTTCCTACTTTCATATCCTTTAACTTTCTCCACATGTGTATAGCGCCGTTGTTTTTTTTTTTTGAGCCTTTCTAATTTCACTGGTTTCATAATCTCTAACCTGCTCTGCATGTGTTTAGCGCCAACGTTTGTAAGCATCATTATGAAGTTCTACTTGTCCTTTTATTCATTGTCTTTTAATTCTGAGCAGTACAGTACAATACATAGAACAGAATAAATCCTCAATACAGTATAAAAATAAAAATTCTAGAAGTACGGAGTAGAATTTCACATTAGATGATATCACATAATATGATTTGGATTTGTTTTAAGTCCTGGAGACCTCATTCATCAAGCTGCCTCCCCCATTTTGCCATTCCACATCTGAAATAGCGCTAATCCGATGAAAGGACCTCTCATTCCCACGTACCCATTCATCAGGGATGACTTTACCTTAGGCAGACAATCTACAATTTAAAGAGATTGTTATTTTCTTGAGAAATGTTACATATGCATTATTTTTCTTTAAAAACTTTTGTAAAAACGATACTTGTTTCTTTATTTCCTGCCCCGCGCGAGGATACATCTCTTTCTTCCCGGACGTATAATACTGCTTGTGTTTTGAAGGGTGTTGCGGCTGAATGTATGCTAAGGATATGCCTTTGAATCATTTGCTGTCTTTTTGCTGCTTGGTAGCTGCCTCTTCTGCCTGTCGCATGTCGTTGTTTTAAGAGCTCTGAGCACACGATGCTTGCCTGTCAAAAGCAATTCAACAACTGCTAGCATAGAGGTCTGTTGCCTTGTTTTAAATGATGGCTCACTGCCTGGTCTCGCGTGACATTGTAAAAGCAATACCTGTCTTTTATTTCTGGCCACGGGCGTGGTTGAATTCTTTCTTGCAGGATGTATAACGCTGCTCGCGTTCGATTGGGATAGCTGCTGTCGCAGCTTTCTCTACATGTGTATAGTGCCGTTGTTTTTTTTTTGAGCCTTTCTAATTTCACTGGTTTCATAGTCTCTAACCTGTTCTGCATGTGTTTAGTGCCAATGTTTGTAAACGTCTCTAAGAGGTTCTACTTTGTCTTTTACTTACTGTCATTTAATTCTGAGCCAGATTGGACGTGCTTTTTTTTCAATTCCACTTGTTCTGGGCTGATAATTACTTTCCTTATTTTCTGAATTTGCACCTCGATTATTCTTTTTTGCTCTTTTTTCTGTCCAACGCATTTGAGTCTCTTTTCTCCGCGCCTGATTGGACGTGCTTTTTTTTTCCATTTCACTTGTTCCGGGCTGATCATCACGTTCCTTATTTTCTAAATTTGAACCTAGATTATTGTTTTTCTTTTTACCATTTTTTTCTCTCCATCGCTTTTGGGTCTCTGTTCTCCGTGCTTTTCTTTCTTCTTCGTTTAATCATCGACGTTTTATTTCTACCCTATTCATTTCATTTCTACCGTACTGACCTTATACACTTTATATGCACTGAGGGCCCTGGAGCTGTGTGTGCTACATGACTGCCTTTACACCAGTGATGGGTCGTTCTTGAACGATTCGTTCATTTTGAACGAATCTTTAAGGTGACTCGGGAAGAATGAGTCGTCTTGTGGGAGTGATTCGTTCAGTCGCGCAATGCAAAATCATAGTGACAGAAATTGACAGACCTTTTTTATTTATAAGAAAATGCGTTTTAGATATTTTTGATAATTTTATGATAATTTCTAAATATGATCCAACATACAACAAATGGAATTTTACGTTAGTATTTGACTGAGGTACTGAGCCAGTAAGTGGTCACATGACAAAAGAACGAACGACTCGAAAGACTCAAGGAATCCATCCATCCATTTTCCAACCCGCTGAATCCAAACAGGGTCACGGGGGTCCGCTGGAGCCAATCCCAGCCAACACAGGGCACAAGGCAGGGAACCAATCCCAGGCAGGGTGCCAACCCACCGCAGAGACTCAAGGAATAAACTAATCAATTCTCTTTCCGGCTCAGACTGCATAGGTTAAGTTTATGGGGTTGTCACGTGATGAACGAATGACTCAAACCCGAAGACTCGAGAGATGAACTAATCAATTCTCTTTCCGGCTCAGACTGCATAGGTTAAGCTTATGGGGCTGTCACGTGATGAACAAACGACTCGAACCTGAAGACTCGAGAGATGAACTAATCAATTCTGTTTCTGGCTCAGACTGCCTTGGTTAGCTAATTGGGCTATCACGTGATGAACGAACGACTCAAACCCGAAAACTTGTCAGATAAGAGGCGAGGTGAGCGAATCATAGACTAAAGACCCAGGTAAACAATGAATTAATATTTTCTGTTTCTTATAGCATTATAGTTTTGTCTTGTTTGTAGTGTGATCAACATTTGTGTAAGCAGTAGATGTGTTAGGGAGGTAACAGGTAACATTTTAATTATATTTTGCTAAAATGAACGAAATGACTCGAAAAAGGATTCGTTCATTTTGCTGAACGAGACTCAAAGGTCTAAGTCGGTAAAATGATCCGAACTTCCCATCATTGATTTGTTTTTTTTGATATTGCTTGTAAGTAGGGTGTGTCTTGCAAGACTCTCGTTCTATGTTCCAGTGAGACGCACCGTGGCAGGTCTCTTTAGTCTTGCGGGTCTTTAAATTATCTTTCGAGAAAGATCACGTATCGTAGACTATCAGGACAGGGGACAGGATTTCTTTTTATAATAGAGAGATAAATAAAAATCTACACGGCCCCGAGTAGGTCCCCCCCACCAAGCTTGTAGCCCCTTGTGCTTTGCACAATCTGCACAATGCATTGCTATGCCATAGGTACCAGAAGTAAAATGTCAAATTTCCCCTTAATACCCCCAACTTAACCCTCCTTCCCTCAACACTCTATACTAATTAATAATAGTCTTTTGTGATAATACAGTTAAAAGACAATCATAACTTATTTTCACATCATCCAATGAGGCAAAAGTGAATACCAAGGCTATGTTATACTTTATTTAATAAAAATATAACAACTAACATTTTTCAGCTCTTTCGAAACATACAGATGCCAGTCCTTACAATGTTATGCAAGGTTTGACTCGGCAATCTTTTCAGTGAGTATGCTTTTAAAACAGTTTTGCACAACAATGTGCTAAGGGTTTTCAATCTCCCTTTCTCAAAATCTTTACACATGGTACACTAGTTTTTTAAAGCAAAATTACTGTTTTGTGATCAGAGACACAAAGTGGCACAATAGTTAGGGCTGCTGCTGCCTCACAACTCCAGAGTAATGTTCCTGGAGTGAGTGGTTTTGATTGTGGGTGTTAGTGTGTACTGCAGTAGACTGGTGCCCATCATGAATCCACTGCTGCTAAGAAAAGCATCATCTTCACACGACTGGTTAAAAAGATTAAAAAATGGATGGATACATTCTTTTCTTTAATGTTAGCCTGGCAAAAACGTGGCCTGCTCAGTTGTTAACAGCCTATACCACAACACCTGCTATTTCTTTGCAGTGTATATTTCAAGAATGCTCTCTAGACCAGGGGTTTTCAAACTCAGTACTGGGGACCCACTGTGGCTGCTGGTTTTTGCTCCAACCAGCTTCTCTTTTTAATTGAACTCCTGGGCTAATTAAGTGAACTGCTGTTTCCCAGATTCTGTGTTTTGGGATCAATAAAGAAATTAAATAACTAAGTTTGGTTAAAAAACTTAATTATTAAAATATACTATGCAGTTATATAGGAATAATAATAAATAAATATTTAACAATATTTTCGTCTTGATTTTCCTTCTACTTTTCCCAAGTGTTCAAATTGTTTATTTACTTAATTATTTACTAATTAGAGGGTTATAGCTTATCACAATTCAGTGTTCTTTGCCTGGGTGTCTGCTCTGCTCATTTTTAATTGTTATTATTAAGATACAACAAAGGGAGCAAACTGCACAGAGAAAGGACAAAATATAATGAAATCAACAAAAACACAGTTAAGCATATAAATCTATAGCAAACATAGAAATATTTCTAAATGTCTTATAAATGTAAAATCATGCTGCTGTGCTTTTCTGAATGTAGAATAAGAGAAGAGGAAAAAAAATAGTTAATGAATTGAGATCAGTGTTATTAGTTCTCATCACAGATTATGAATCTGACTGGAACAAAAACCTGCAGCCATAGTGGGTCCCCAGGACTGAGTTTGAAAACCCCTGCTCAAGACTACACTATTTCCTTTATCATCAATGTCACCCTGGTATAGACAACATTTATTTACCCAGACCTCAAATTAAAGTCAGAGTTTCAATCAAGGACACCTATATCTATATAACTGTTAGCTCACTAACATTAAATATGTATAGAGGCTATAAAACATGCACGTGATAAGGAATAAACTGTTCTGGTTAGTAATTGTAACATATCATTCTTAGCATATAAATGTTTAATATTTGCAAAAGTCTGATTATAGTTCTTTTTTTACCACAGCTGTATTTCATGGCTTTATCGAGGAACTAATTACATTTTTGCTATATTTTGCCATTTGGAGAGGTCACAGTATTGATATACAGTATATAGATATCTATGCTGCACAGTTTACTGTCAAATAATGCAAAGAGTACGTGACATGTGTCTCGCCCCTAATTCTGGGCTCATCAGGCGTACACACTCACTGCACCCCCTCTCGGGGATCGAACCTCGGAAATCAGAGGCGAAGCCTCTTTACGTTGCGCCACGATGTGTGGTTCGTTTATTTGACGGCATGTAGATTGGGGTAATTACATGCAGACCAAGCACAAGCGTTACCTGGTAGGTAACCACCCATACAATCAGATTGTGATTCAGACTACGAATGTCATGAATGTAATTACCCTGTTCTACATGCTGTCAAATAAACAAACCACACGCCGTGGTGCAACGTAAAGAGGCTTCGCCTCTGACGCTGACATCCGAGGTTCGATCCCTGAGAGGGGGAGCAGTGAGTGTGTACTCACACTTATATACAGTATTATATATATATACAGTATTATATATATATACATACATACACACACACACACACACAGTTAGGTCCATAAATATTTGGACAGAGACAACTTTTTTCTAATTTTGGTTCTGTACATTACCACAATGAATTTTAAATGAAACAACTCAGATGCAGTTGAAGTGCAGAGTTTCAGCTTTAATTCAGTGGGGTGAACAAAACTATTGCATAAAAATGTGAGGCAACTAAAGCATTTTTTTAACACAATCCCTAACTGTAGTTGGTTTTGACATTTCTTCCCATAGCCATTAAGAGAAGATCCTAAGAGGTTAGTTGGTACCTTTCAATGTATATGATAACAAGCATTTTTTTAACACAATCCCTTCATTTCAGGGGCTCAAAAGTAATTGGACAATTGACTCAAAGGCTATTTCATGGGCAGGTGTGGGCAAGTTCGTCGTTATGTCATTATCAATTAAGCAGATAAAAGGCCTGGAGTTGATTTGAGGTGTGGTGCTTGCATGTGGAAGATTTTACTGTGAACAGACAACATGCGGTCAAAGGAGCTCTCCATGCAGCTGAAAGAAACCATCCTTAAGCTGCGAAAACAGAAAAAACCCATCCGAGAAATTCCTACAACATTACGAGTGGCAAAATGTACAGTTTGGTACATCCTGAGAAAGAAAGCAAGCACTGGTGAACTCAGCAACGTAAAAAGACCTGGACGTCCACGGAAGACAACAGTGGTGGATGATCGCAGAATCATTTCCATGGTGAAGAGAAACCCCTTCACAACAACCAACCAAGTGAACAACACTCTCCAGGGGGTAGGCATATCGATATCCAAGTCTACCATAAAGAGAAGACTGCATGAAAGTAAATACAGAGGGTGCACTGCAAGGTGCAAGCCACTCATAAGCCTGAAGAATAGAAAGGCTAGATTGGACTTTGCTAAAGAACATCTAAAAAAGCCAGCACAGTTCTGGAAAAACATTCTTTGGACAGATGAAACCAAGATCAACCTCTACCAGAATGATGGCAAGAAAAAAGTATGGAGAAGGTGTGGAACAGCTCATTATCCAAAGCATACCACATCATCTGTAAAACACGGTGGAGGCAGTGTGATGGCTTGGGCGTGCATGGCTGCCAGTGGCACTGGGACACTAGTGTTTATTGATGATGTGACACAGGACAGAAGCAGCCGAATGAATTCTGAGGTGTTCAGAGACATACTGTCTGCTGAAATCCAGCTAAATGCAGTCAGATTGATTGGGGGGTGTTTCATGATACAGATGGACAATGACCCAAACCATTCAGCCAAAGCAACCCAGGAGTTTATTAAAGCAAAGAAGTGGAAATTTCTTGAATGGCCAAGTCAGTCACCTGATCTTAACCCAATTGAGCATGCATTTCACTTGTTGAAGACTAAACTACGGACAGAAAGGCCCACAAACAAACAGCAACTGAAAGCCGCTGCAGTAAAGGCCTGGCAGAGCATTAAAAAGGAGGAAACCCAGCATCTGGTGATGTCCATGATTTCAAGACTTCAGGCTGTCATTGCCAGCAAAGGGTTTTCAACCAAGTATTAGAAATGAACATTTTATTTCCAGTTATTTAATTTGTCTAATTACTTTTGAGCCCCTGAAATGAAGGGATTATTTTAAAAAATGCTTTAGTTGCCTAACATTTTTATGCAATCATTTTGTTCACCCCACTGAATTAAAGCTGAAAGTCTGCACTTCAACTGCATCTGAGTTCTTTCATTTAAAATTCATTGAGGTAATGTACAGAACCAAAATTAGAAAAAAGTTGTCTGTCCAAATATTTATGGACCCAACTGTATATATCTTCCCATGGGCTCACCACCTATGGGAGGGGCCAAGGAGGTCGGGTGCAGTGTGAGTTGGGTGGTGGCCGAAGGCGGGGACCTTGGCGGTCCGATCCTCGGCTACAGAAGCTGGCTCTTGGGACGTGGAATGTCACCTCTCTGAAGGGGAAGGAGCCTGAGCTTGTGCGCGAGGTTGAGAAGTTCCGGCTAGATATAGTCGGGCTCACCTCGACGCACAGCTTGGACTCTGGAACCAATCTCCATGAGAGGGGCCGGACTCTGTACCATTCTGGAGTTGCCCCCAGTGAGAGGCGCCGAGCTGGTGTGGGCATACTTATTGCCCCCCGACTTGGAGCCTGTACATTGGGGTTTACCCCGGTGGACAAGAGGGTAGCCTCCCTCCGCCTTCGGGTGGGGGGACGGGTCCTAACTGTTGTTTGTGTGTATGCACCAAACAGCAGTTTGGAGTACCCACCCTTTTTGGAGTCCCTGGAGGGGGTGCTAGAGGGCATACCTTCTGGGGACTCCCTCGTACTGCTGGGAGACTTCAATGCTCACGTGGGCAATGACAGTGAGACCTGGAAGGGCGTGATTGGGAGGAATGACCCCCCGATCTGAACCCGAGTGGTGTTTTGTTATTGGACTTCTGTGCTCGTCACGGATTGTCCATAACGAACACCATGTTCAAGCATAGGGGTGTTCATATATGCACTTGGCACCAGGACACCCTAGGCCTCAGTTCGATGATCGACTTTGTGGTCGTGTCGTCGGACCTGCGGACACATGTCTTGGACAGTCGGGTGAAGAGAGGGGCGGAGCTGTCAACTGATCACCACCTGGTGGTGAGTTGGCTTCGATGGTGGGGGAGGATGCCGGTCAGGCCTGGTAGGCCCAAACGTGTTGTGAGGGTCTGCTAGGAACGTCTGGCAGAGCCCCCTGTCAGAAGTAGCTTCAACTCCCACCTCCGGCAGAACTTCGACCATGTCCCAAGGGCCTTGTTCCGTGCCTCTATTGTTGATGCAGCTGACCGGAGCTGTGGTCGTAAGGTAGTCGGTGCCTGTCATGGCGGCAATCCCCGAACCCGTTGGTGGACACAGGCGGTGAGGGATGCCATCAAGCTGAAAAAGGAGTCCTACCAGTCCCTTTTGTCCTGTGGGACTCTGGAGGCAGCTGATAGGTACCGGCAGGCCAAGCGGAATGCGGCTTCAATGGTTGCTGAGGCAAAAACTCGGGCATGGGAGGAGTTTGGGGAGGCAATGACTTTCGGACGGCTTCGAGGAGATTCTGGTCCACCATCCGGTGTCTCAGGAGGGGGAAGCAGTGCAGTGTCAACACTGTGTATGGTGGGGATGGTGCGCTGCTGACCTCGACTCGGGACGTTGTGGGTCGGTGGGGGGAGTACTTCGAAGACCTCCTCAATCCCACTAACATGCCTTCCAATGAGGAAGCAGAGCCTGGGGACTCGGAGGTGGGCTCCCCCATCTCTGGGACTGAGTTCACCGAGGTGGTCAAAAAACTCCTTGGTGGCAGGGCCCCGGGGGTGGATGAGATACGCCCGGAGTTCCTCAAGGCTCTGGATGTTGTAGGGCTGTCTTGGTTGACACGTCTCTGCAACATCGCATGGACATCAGGGACAGTGCCTCTGGATTGGCAGACCGGGATGGTGGTCCCCCTCTTTAAGAAGGGGGACCGGAGGGTGTGTTCCAACTACAGAGGGATCACACTCCTCAGCCTCCCTGGAAAAGTCTATTCGGGGTTTCTGGAGAGGAGGGTCCGTCAGATAGTCGAACCTCGGATTCAGGAGGAACAGTGTGGTTTTCGTCGTGGAACAGTGGACCAGCTCTACACCCTTAGCAGGGTCCTGGAGGGTGCATGGGAGTTCACCCAACCAGTCTACATGTGTTTTGTGGACTTGGAAAAGGCGTTTGACCGTGTCCCTCGGGGAATCCTGTGGGGGGTACTCCGAGAGTATGGGGTACCGGACCCCCTGATAAGAGCTGTTCGGTCCCTGTACGATCGGTGTCAGAGCTTGGTCCGCATTTCCGGCAGTAAGTCGAACCCGTTTCCAGTGAGAGTTGGACTCCGCCAGGGCTGCCCTTTGTCACCGATTCTGTTCATAACTTTTATGGACAGAATTTCTAGGCGCAGCCAGGTTGTTGAGGGGGTCCAGCTTGGTGGACTCAGGATTGGGTCACTGCTTTTTGCAGATGATGTTGTCCTGTTTGCTTCATCAGGCCGTGATCTTCAGCTCTCTCTGGATCGGTTCGCAGCTGAGTGTGAAGTGGCTGGGATGGGAATCAGCACCTCCAAATCCGAGACCATGGTCATCAGCTGGAAAAGGGTGGAGTGCCCTCTCAGGGTTGGGAGCGAGATCCTGCCCCAAGTGGAGGAGTTCAAGTATCTCGGGGTCTTGTTCACGAGTGAGGGAAGAATGGAGCGTGAGATTGACAGGCGGATCGGTGCGGCGTCCGCAGTGATGCGGGCTCTGCATCGGTCAGTCGTGGTGAAAAAGGAGCTGAGCCGTAAGGCAAAGCTCTCAATTTACCAGTCGATCTATGTTCCTACCCTCACCTATGGTCATGAGCTATGGGTAGTGACCGAAAGAACGAGATCGCGAATACAAGCGGCTGAAATGAGTTTTGTCCGCAGGGTGTCTGGGCTCTCCCTTAAAGATAGGGTGAGAAGCTGAGTCATCCGGGAGGGGCTCAGAGTAGAGCCGCTGCTCCTCCGCATCGAGAGGAGTCAGATTAGGTGGCTCGGGCATCTGATCAGGATGCCTCCTGGACGCCTCCCTGGTGAGGTGTTCCGGGCACGTCCAACCGGGAGGAGGCCCCAGGGAAGACCCAGGACACACTGGAGGGACTATGTCTCCTGGCTGGCCTGGGAACGCCTTGGGATTCTCCCGGAAGAGCTAGAAGAAGTGGCCGGGGAGAGGGAAGTCTGGGCATCTCTGCTCAAGCTGCAGCCCCCGCGACCCGACCTCGGATAAGCGGAAGAGGATGGATGGATGGATGGATATATTATATATATATATATATATATATATATATATATATATATATATATATATACACACACACACACATACAGTATACATACATACATACTTTCTTTAAAAGGCCAAGCTGTATATATTATCCATCCATCCATCCATCCAACACAGGGCACAAGGCAGGAACCAATCCCAGGCAGGGTGCCAACCCACCGCAGCTGTATATATTAATAAAATCAAATTGTATTTTATTAAGAAGCTAACTGCTTTACTGAGGTGAAACTGAATAAGTGAAAAGTACTCATCCTTACATTGAGAAAATAAATATAAATGTTCTTTAAATGTTAACTTTGCACAGAGCAGGACATTACTGAATTCTCAGAAACTGATGGCCTTTAGATTTACTTTAATTAAATATATATTTACTCATCCTGCTATTTATTTAAAAATCATCTATGAAAAAACAAATTCCCCCTGGGGGCAAATAAAGTTCTATCTATCAGCCATCATAAATAAATAGTGTCATTAACAATTTCCTCTCAAAGCAACAAGTACTCTTCCCTTTAAAACACATATGGCTCATGTGTATTGGTTGAAACTAACTTGCTCTTTATTGTTTTTAATCTTGTTAACCTGAAATAAGATATTTATGTGCTTGTTTGTATGATATTTATTTATCAAGCTCTCTGTTACCTGTATGGAATTGTCATTCATAACCAACTCAAACTCTAGCTTTATCACTTCTGCTGCTACATTTCACATTGGGATCGCCCTTGTATTTTCAAAGCAACAAGTGGCTTGGCAATGACTTTAACCCTTTTTTATACAGAAGGCCAACAATCCAGTTACAGTCTAATTTGTAAAATAAATATGTTAATGTAAGGTGACTAGTGGGTGATATGGAGAAGAAAACTTTGTTAACAAAGTTTATGCCATCTAAAGAAACTGGATTTTCTGTATGTGGGTGATGCATTTGCAACCGTAATATAACTGTATATTTCACATGGTAGCAGCATTGATGATAAATATACTGTATATATTTGTGCAGAATGATGAATCATTTCAGAATAGTTGAAATAATTTATGGAGGGTAATACAGAGAATACTTTAAGGACAATATGCAACAGTTTGCAGAATACTCAAATAAGGAGCAATCATTCATAATCAGGTAGCACAATGATTCTTTGCATACAGTGAAAGGCTGCAAAACATTTTGGAGATTGCTACAAAGGAATTTAGTCAATGCTCAAAGTTAAATTCTACTAAAAATCTATTGAAACATCGTAAAAGTAATTCAGAGGTAATCCCTATTTGAAGGTGGCATTTTGGGGTGGTTAAAAAAATAAAACACAGATGTATAAACACAGCTCTTCAAAGTACTGTCCTATAGATGTGAACACTTTAGATTGGATGCCATAGGGAATGCATCCTAAATTATCTAAAAACTAGCAGGGACAGGATTATAACTGCAAATGGAGTCTGAACTTTATGTTTAATAATTTCCTGAAAAAAAATTTTTTGTTGACTGCCAACTAAAAGCTGGGAGAATTTTCTGCTACATGTGCCAACAAGTAGTTAACTGGAATTTTAGAGAGAAAGGAAAACAATTATTGTGAGTTTTGCACAATAATAATGCATTTAATTAGCATTAAAATAACATCCTTATTTTATTTTGACATCAGTAACAAAGTGTCACTGTGGCAATCAATATGTGAAAAATTATTGCCCACAAAATCTCTCTCTCTAACCCCCAATACATTCCTTGGTTGGCTATGTATACACGCCTTTTATAGCAGGGCTGTATAGGTCAAATGTCACTAATCACATTCTACTGTATATCAGGTAGCATGGTAATCTGTCTTTAACATATATTAGCTGAAGTGATGCCAAATAGTCCTAAATATAATTATCTATTCTTGCAGGATCCCACTAGGATTTTTGGTTAGATGATGCTAAGAGTACCTTGATTACAAAGATTTAAGAACAGGCCTACAGGATATTATTGTAGGCACAGATAGGTACAGATCATGAAATAGATAAAATGATTAAAAAGGTCTGACATGTTCTTTCTTGATTTCATCCTTGAAACATTTCAGAATTCTACATTTCCATTTAACTTTTGTGTTAATATAGCTTTGATAGTCATTCAAGCCAAGACTGTGGAAATGATTTTCTATTTTATCCCCCACAACACAAAAGTAGAGATCTTTCTTAAACATAAGATTATTTTCTTTTTTTGGAATATATTTCAATGTCAAGTCTAAAATTACTTCAAGTACAAAATCTGATGGCTTTGGTGTTTTCAAATGAGTCTAAGTCATATTAAATTGAAATCTCTATTGTAAATATCAATATAAATGACTGCGTTTTGTTTGTACACAGACCAAAGACCATGGATAGTTAACAAGTATGTTATACATATCAAAACTGTTCATTTTAAAAAACAAACATCAAGGATGAATTCAAATGTGACACATACATTACCCATGGTGTCTCCTGAGTCGTCCTTTTCTAATTGTTTGTAATCTTTGGGCACATTTGGCAATCTCCAAAAAGAGCTACAAATTAAACGTAAAAGGGTTAAATTGTTTGTTATTTGAAGCTACAATACCTTGATGGAACATTTAATTACTTTTATTACACATTAGATGGCCGCAGTCCTGTATACCAGTTATTTTTAATTAGCTGTTTAGTTGATGTTCAGAACTCTAAAAATACATCAATAGAACCCTGTTTCATGTTAAGCAACTTTCAAGAATTAAAACATATAGAAACTAATTATCCTTACACAAAATATTGTACTTCTTATGTGGCCAATGAAAACTGATACATTACTCGAAAATAAGAATTATTTTCAGGAATTTAAGTTAAAAAAACAACATCAATTATATCTGTCCATTGTGCAAATAATCAAGTAAAACCTACAGAGTACGCTGCAAGAACCAAAAAAAGCTAATTATTTTGCATTCTTCCTGCGGTGGGTTGGCACCCTGCCCGGGATTGGTTCCTGCCTTGTGCCCTGTGTTGGCTGGGATTGGCTCCAGCAGACCCCTGTGACCCTGTGTTCGGATTCAGCGGGTTGGAAAATGGATGGATGGATTTTGCATTCTTCTAAGAAGCTTCATTTTTAATTGAAAATAATGTGTCAAGGTTCAGTTTTCATATATATATATTTTTTATTTTATACAATGATTTAATAAAAATACTTTATTGTCCAGAAAATTTTCCCTATGATTTTTATCCTCTGGCATATTTTTGTGTTTAACATACTTAGTTTTTATGTCAATACCAAAACACCATCATCATACAGTTTAGTCAGCCAGTTTAGTTTGCCTGCTAAATCCTGATGTGTGTCCTTTTCTGGCAGATGATGTGAAAACACAACACTGGACTTGCAAACAAGCTACCACATGAGCCGTTGACTCTCAGAAGCTTGTCTCCTGATTCTGTTGTGGCTTTGAGTCTGCCTAGTCTACCTGAGCCAGATGTATAATATATACGTACATAGACGACCATAAGTGAATTTTGCTTAAAACTGAGTGGGAACAAGTAGAGAATCGACTGTCACATTTCTAAAGCAATTCAGTACCTCAGGAAGGCTGTGCTCAAAGTAGAGTGTGGTGATTTTGAACTGCAAAGATCAGTGGTGCTCTCATTAACCAGATCCAACATAGAGTGAGCTTCTGAATACAATAAACTATCCACAACAAAAAGGCCACATATAAATGTGTGCCATCAGTGCAGAGAGCACATTGCATGTGTGAAAAATAAACATAACCCGTTGCAAGGGAAATCTTTTCTTGTAAAATCAAATTATACAGTGGCCTTCAAAGATATCAATGGACTAATGTTAAAAGTGAACAATATATTGTCAGTAACGACAATATATGTCAGAGTCAATGTTAGGTTTAAAGAATTGTCTGCTATGTTTGTGAAAAATTGAATTACAAAATATGCATTCAAAATAAACAATGTGTTACACCTCATCAAAAGGAAATGAAAAGGACTGCCATTATGAGAGTTGATAACGAAGAGACACCGGAGATGCAAATTCCAGTCCTCAAAACACCCAACTCAATGACACCAGTACAAGCATGTAGGAGGCTGCACAGCATTCACCATCTGATGGCACATCTAAACAAATAAGTAAAGTAAGTTAAAATTACTGTTTATTTGGAAATGTAATCATGCCCTACCAAAGTATACCTAGACCACAATGGTTATCTAAACTCTATTTGCTGTTATTATGTAATACAGTTAATGCTAGGATATCTTTCTCTCAAAAGGACAGAAAGATATCCTAGTAGACAGAAGCACTTTTCAAATGCATGGAGCCAAGTAGCTGCAGTGGTCTGTCTGTGTGTGTGTGTGTGTGTGTGTGTGTGTGTCTCTCTCTTTTGTCACCATGCTCATTACAATGTACAAATTAATCACTAAGCTGAAGTTAACCTTGTGCTACTGAGCTTCTGAATTGAAAGTGGCAATTTTAGCTTTTTATTTTTCATTAGTCTTAATTAACTTCTATTGCTGTAGAAAAATTGTAATTTGATAACCCAGTACTTGCTTTCTGATAAAGTCCTTTTTTCATAAGTCCAAAAATTGCATTCTTTTTCTTTTTTTGGAAACCTAAACTTTTTTTTTAACCTCTGGCAGTTATATTTATACCATGTCAGGTTATTCAATAGACTTGAACTGCTTAGATATCAATAAAAGCTTGAAAAACAGGGTTTTTGAAACTTTTGACCTATATATTATCTTATAAATTTCCACTGATATTACACATGCAGCAGGACAAAATTAGCACTAGGCATATTATGGGAGTAGATTTAACAGGGATGCAGGCATCCAGCTGCACAAAACCCCCACTTGCATTCCAAAGTAAGTGACTGAACTAAGGCTTGTACCAGGACCTGTCTGATAACAAAGGTATAAATCACCTACAACGACATGTCTTCAGAGGCCCCTCTGCAGACTTCTTGAGCCAGAAGGCATGGAATGGACTCAAGTAAGGACAAGGACCTATAATTCAATGGATTACAACTAAAATGGACTGGAGACCCTGCCCTTTAAAAGACACTGATTTTGGAAGTGGAAAATGTGGAAGAGAAATTAGAGTTAGTGGTAGTATAGTCACTGTGCATTACGTGTTGTGGTATGATTTCCATATTAAAATAAATATATAGCATCTATCTCTGAAATAGTAATAAAGAGCTAACAAATGTCAGAAACTTGTTCAAGCATATCATGAAACCAGATAAAGGTCAAGTGAACAACAAAGAACAAGAAGGTTCTGAGTAGTGGTTCAAGCAAGAAGTTGGCTAACTAAAATGTACACAGTAAAATCTCAAAACTTAAGAAGTATTAGAAAGTATTGTAAGGACCAAGAATATAGTAACACATCATTCAATCTGCTGAGGAAGCTGATCATATTGCTTTTTAATAAATGAATCAATAACCTTTAATGGACTTTACTACATCTTTTCCATTCTGTGTTATTGAGTGGCCACAATAGTGTGGCTATTTTCTCCTTCCTGATCTTGGAACACAACCTAAGGACAGATTTTTTTTTCTTTCTTCCCCCCCAACAAAAGACAATGTTGGATCTTCACTGTATTCCATGGCAATCAACAACATTGGACTCAGCAACCATTTAACTACACATAGTTGGAATCTGGGACCATATTTTTGTCTTTGTTGCCGTTTGGAGTTTTAAGAAATGGTAGTACAGTACTAAAAAAAGAAAATCTGTCAATTTTTTTGTTCTCATATTGTATGTTGTTTTAGTGACTAGCATTTCGGTTTTAGTTATACAGTATTTGTAACAGAGTAAAGGATGCCGATTAAAGAAAATGTACTGTATTTAGTATGTATAAGCTGAAATAAAAAAAAAACTGAAGACACTTTTTAAATAAACAGTAAATGGTTTAGGCATGGGAGTCTTAGGTTGACATATGATGATATAACAAAAACCATATGCAAAGATTAGCAGGCATTGAAATCAAAAACTATCTGGATGTCAGTATGTACTGTATGTGAACATATGAGAGAAAGACATCTCTGAATAAAAAATAAAAATGAACACAAACAAAATGTGTGAAACTTACCTTAATTTTGCACTCTCATTTGATCCATCAATCCTCACTGTCTTTTTACTTTGCACCTTCCGAGTCAGTTTTTGCTTGCTGTTCATGCCATTTTTTGAAATTGTTTTATTTTTCTTTAAATTCCACTTGAGGGTCTTGTTCCTCATTTGTGTTATAGGACCATCATTCCTATTTACTTTTGATGATGAAGGTAAATTGGGTTGAGCAGTCTTCAAAAATGAAAGATTGTTTATTTGTGGAGATGTTACCTGAACCCCTGAAAATGACTTGCTAGTTTTAATATTTTCTTCCAGTTCAGTGCTATGAAGCAGAACACCTTGAAAAACAAAAAGTTTTTATAAGTTTTTGCAGGAATTCCGAACTAAAGACAATTAAGCAAAAACAGGAAATGGGCTTCATATAACATCATTCATTCAGTTATTTTTTGTTTGATTATGGCCTGATAAGGGTTTAATTAATTTAATATATACAGAAGTACAATAAAATATTCAGCAAAGTTGACAGCCTTTCAAGAGAATAATTTTCTTCAGTGCTACAGACAAATAATTTCTTAAGTTTACTCGTGTTTTATCTAGTGAAACATTCCTGCTGCAGCTGATAACACCTGTGCGTGTTAATCCACAACTTGCGCCCAAAATGCGTTCATTTCAGGACACTGACAGTTGATTAAAACAAGTGTGGTTTTGACTTCCTTGTCTTTTTGACACTAACATTTCATTTCTTGTTTCTTTTACTTATGAAATGCATAGAAAAAGTTAAAAAATTGGTTAGTTTAGGTAGATGTTTTACATGTTCACGACCAGTTTTCCAAATAAATGCAGATTGTCAATTTGTAAATGACTGACATGTGTGCAGTAGCTAGATTATGCTGTCAAAATGGTCACCATCACAGCAGCATATCAACTTAATTTTTGTTAGAGTCAATAATGACACTTGCCTGCTTAGTCTATGAAACCATTTCTCTTGTCCTATACAGATATAGTCAAAACTATTAATAGGTCCGAAAAATAATCCAAGACATGTTAAACTATGAGCTTTCTCAACAAAGACTGAGGTGTTTCTTAATCTTGTGTCATGGACGTGTCAGGAATGTCTCACTGGTGTGGGGTCAACTAAAAATATGGGGAAGTTTATGGTGTGACACCACCACAATGTGTTGCCTGAAGAAGGGGCCTGAGTTGCCTCGAAAGCTTGCATATTGTAATCTTTCTAGTTAGCCAATAAAAGGTGTCATTTTGCTTGGCTTTTCTCTACCCTTGGGATTAATAAATTATCTATCTATCTATCATTAATAATACAGTTTCCATTTACTTTATATTGTAGGAGAACCCACTGAAAGACTTCTGACATAATTTCTGGTCTGGATATTGCCAACTCTGCCTCTTCCGCTTCTTGTCCTACTTGAACAACCTCTACAGTGGCCACTTATTTAGAACCTACCTTCCAACAAGGACAGACCTTAGCTTTTTTAGAAGCTTACTCATATGCTACAATAAACCAAGTATACATCATGTGACATTTTTGCAACATTCTTTTGCTTTCTTTCACTCAGCCAACCTAGACATTAAATGAGGGTGCACACTGGAGATCCCACCCTTGTTTTTTGTCTTTCTGATTTGTTTGCACTGGATTTGCAAATCAAATATCAGACCCAGTTCTATCATGCAGCACTTCATATTTAGATCTGAATGTTCATTAAAAAAATGACAAATGGCAACAAATTTCACATCTCTAAATTTAATATAACCTTTCTTATCATAACATAAGACACAATATTCGAATACCTCATTACAGGAAATTCTTCACTCACTATGCTTATACTACTCTATTACACATGCATTTGTATTATATTTATTGTATTGCTATCCATATGTTCAGAAGGTTAGATTTGGCATCACTCAGGCTTAAGTACTGGAATTACTGGACAATACTCCATTTTTTTTCAAACCCACTTAATCTAATTTTAGTGTTGTGGGGGCACTTGAGCTTCTCCTGGCAACACTGGGCATAAGCCACCAACTCAGGACAGAGCAACAGTCTAAGTAAGGGCCTATACATACTCTGACTTACACTGACAAAGGGGTGGTTTTGAATAACCAAATCTTTACACCTTTGGGAACACCCATAGAAAAACCAACGCAGACATGAAGAAGTTGTGCAGTTGTGACCCGCTGGGCTGGCTACTTTGAGCAGCTGTTCAAAGCTGATCCTCCGGCTGACATTGGATATCTCTGGGTCCACGGTCCTTGAGGCTGATCCTCCAATTAGATGTGAACCACCCAGTCTCACTGGAATTGCACAGGTGGTGAACCAGCTGAGGGGAGGAAGGGCTGCAGGAATCTGTGGTATCCAGGGTGAACTTCTCCAGGCTGGTGGTAAGGCTGTCCTCCTGGCATTCCAAACAATCTTTGCTTCCATTTGAGAGATAGGCATCATCACAACTGACTGGAAAATGGGACTTGTCGTCCCTATCTGGAAAGGGAAGGGAGATCACCTAGATTGCAGCAACTACAGGGGGATAACACTGCTCTCAGTGCCTTTTAAGGTCCTTTCTAGGGTCGTCCTCAATAGGATCCATTATCACTTGCTCACCTACCAGCGACCGGAACAGTCTGGTTTTACGCCTAAGGCTGGGTTTATACTTCACGTGACGCAACGCATGCTGCAGCGGACACTCCTGCTACACAAGTGTTGTACTGTTTATACTTAAGCGCATACTTCACGGAAATCTGGAGGAATCCACCAGGTGGCAGTGCGAGATATTATCATGGTGAGAACCGGTTTAGCTTCTCTGTGTTGTACACCTTACTGCAATATCTCTGAAAAGGATGTTTAATGATTAAATCCATCAATCCAGGGATTTGTCCATTCCAGTAAACATTGGGCACGAGGCTGAAACAATCCCTGGACGAGCATCAGCTCATCGCAAGGTGAATACAAGCACTCACATACACTAGTGTTATTTTAGTGTCACCAAATCTGTATATCTTTGGAAGGAAACTGGAGCACACTGTGGAAACCCAGAAGGAAAACATGCAAACTCCAGGCAGAGAATACCAGCGACATGACTCCCTGCGAGACAGCAGTGCTACCGCTCTGCCACCGTGTCACCCCATGTGTGTAATTATTAACAGTATTCATTATTTAAATGAAATTAATGATTTATCTGTAAAATGTAACATACATACTTTAATGCATTTCATCATGAAACTAATATCAAGTATAAATCTAAGGATTCTAAATGTGCAGAGAGTTGGAATATCATACATTTAATGTGTTCTGTGGCACAGAAGACAATATATGAGAGTTTTAAAATGTATCGTGTCATTACGATAAGGAATATAAGACACTTGAATATAAAAGCACCACGAATGCATCTGTATGTCGGCATTTTGCTTCCCTACATCGAACCATTTATCAAACATTGAAGCGCACACATCGATCTTGTAGGATCCGCAAAGCGGCTTTCTTTCAAATGTAGATAGTAACCAGAGACTCCGACGTCACATTTCAACTTTTAGCACACTGCACCTCCTGACTTTTTGCCGGTACTGCAACTCGCGCATGCGTCGCAATTACAATTTTGTATTTAGATTTAAGCTCACCTATATTCCAATGAGAATTTCTGGAATTCGCTTAACACTACAACAGGCTCAGTAGCTTTTGTCGACTTTCTTTCAGGTACAACACGATGACCAGGTTTACCTACATTAACAATGAACACAGCAAAAAAAGTAATTGGAATCAATTGAATTTTTGAAAACCCCTTTTAATCTCTACATATATAAAATCCAACGTCAGTCTGTCTGCAGGTCTTTCCTTTTTTCACAAGAGAACTACTTAACGGATTTAGATCGTTTTTTTTTCTGTCATTTTTTTGAACATTCCAGTTGATTTTGCGACATCTCTCATTGCACTATGTATCATAGTTCGCTTGCGGTACCAATTTATTCACGCGAATCCGAGAGACACAAGGGGAGAGGGGTGGGGCCCTCCTCACTCACGTGCCAGCCTCGGGGTGTTCCTCACCTCCACTTAGCTAGCAAACGAGAGAACTACTTAACAGATTTAGATCGGGTTTTTTTCTATAATTGCTTAAACATTCCGGTTGATTTTACGACTTCTCTCATTGCGCTAAGAACTATAGTTTGCTTGCAGGTGTGATATATGTGCACTAATCTGAGACAGAGGCTGTGGGCCGAGGGGAGGGGGAAGCATGACGTCAGGAGTGGGAAGCCAGGCAGGACCCTCCTCACTGTCCTGTTTCACTACTACGTGGGCGGAGCCGCAGGGGACAGTTAGTAACACAATAACAAAACTTGTTGCTTATATGAGAGACTACATATCTAGCACTATTTGGATGTATGGTATGGATAGCCGCCTCTGTCTGTTTCTGCTTTTGTTTATAGCACTAGTTATAGTATTAAAAGATTAAAACTTATTAAGCTTGTTTTCCTACTTGTACAATTTGTTCTATTTTATGTATCAGGAGTTGGGAAAGAAAGTCCTTTTCTCAGCTAGGACAGTCAAAGATGTAAGAAAACTATCTACAATGACAGTCATACCTAGGTGAAGTGTGAAGCAAGTGGAATGTAGTCCTGGGTGTATATCCCTAAATGTTGATAAGTGTAAGAACAGACAAATAGTAGTAGTGACAGAGGTGTAACATATAACTGTAGTCTTCATTAAAAGAACATGTGCATTTGATAAAAGGAGAGTTATATTTTAAGGATAGATGTCCCAAAAACCCTTTCCCACAGACACTACTATAACTCCCAGTCTAGGCTTAAATACATTTTATTTGCAGTAAATTGCAGTTCCTTGACACCTAAAATCAACTTGTTTCCCCAAGCTCTCTGAAGGCTGAACTTAATGAGACTTTGTACTCACCACTTACTGTTTACTTTCTAAGACAAATTATCAATATCTTTATTTTTAATGTTAAATTCTGCCAACACCTCCATTAAAATTAATTCCTAAAATCAATTCATGCTATTACCACACTCATTTTAAAACAAGATAAAAGAGCCCCTTGGTTGTTCGAAGCTGCTGCAAAGCTGTAACTGGAACAAGTCATTCCTAAATTAATTCATTGTGATCAGACTGATTTCATTCATTTCCTGCCACATAGCAAACAACATTTGTTGTCATCTGCCTGTCACTGAGGCAGCTCCAGCTCTGTCATGTCCAGGTGCAATTCTCACATTACATGCAGAGGAGGAATTTGTTTGTGTGAACTGGGCTTTCCTCTGGTGTGTATTAAGATGAATGGGATTTGGCGAAATATTTATTAATTTATTTAAGATGACTCTTTACTATACTCAGTACATACGAAAATGACAAATCCATAAATCTATTCCTTCCTGTATGGTGATAGAAATACACCATCAGAAGATTATTTTAATAAATGTTCAAACGCACAATAACGAACTATGAATTAAATGATAGATTAAAATAGTACTTTAGAATGCAGATATTTAATATAAATACAAATCTGAACTGCAAATTTTACCTCTTACATGGAATGTCATTATATTAAAAGTGATTAAACAGCCAGCGCTCATCCCATTGGTAAAGGCATTTTGATATATTGATATCAACATTTCTTTATTAGTGCAGGGCATTTTCATCTCTAACAACTGCTGAGTCCTAATCAGTCTAAATGAGTCTGTTTCCTTTTTTTCCTCCCCTCCCTTCTCATCTCATTACTGACTCCCGACTACTAAAATGAACTTTGTTCCCTATTTTCCTTTCATCAGTGCCATCCCCTACCTCAACCCTCCACTGGTAAAATACTTGTCTGACTCCTGGTCATTTGTTTCCTGTTTTTTGTGAAATACAAAATGCCCTTCTATTAAGCATTCTGTTTTAATATGTGACATGCATGATGGAGGAGTGTCTTTACCTGACTGAGAATGATATCACTGGGCATTTGCCCAATTTAAAGTTGGATTGTCCCTCCAACTATCTATCCTGGCTTCCTGTTAAAAGAAATCTGGTTTTCAACCCTGTTCTTTTCCATATCTATCTGTTTCCTCCCTGAAACTGAACCACATTTCCTTAATCTTGGTTCTATTACTAACTATGCCACCGAGACATAGGATCATGTTAAAAACCTCCTTGGGTCCTGTCCTGGCTGTCACGACTAGACGCCACTCTTTCACAAAGATGCACTTTTCACTGGTTGGTGCTTTGCCTTTTTTTCTCATCAAGGCATTACCACTCAGAAATATGTTCAATGGCTCAGTATGTTCTAGTGGCCACAGTCCCATTTCTCTATCCATCCTCTTTATTTTTCTTTCATCTCCAGCTAAGGTTTGTCCTTAGGACATTTGGGGTTTTTGTTTTCCTCTTCCTTCCCACCCTCTATTTGATTTCTCTTGGTCTCTGTCTCCCCATCTGAAACCTGTCTGTACTCTGTATGCTGTTTTACACAAAATATGCTTACAGGCCTTTACCACTATACTCAATATAGAATAGTGACCTCTTTTCATCTTGCCCCATTATGCTGGAGCACTAAAACATTTCTCTCTCATCCAAAAACCTGAATCACCAATAATGCATAATTAAATTTGTAACCCTGTATCTTACTCTTAACTGTTATGCTACGGGACTGGCCACCATTGCCTAATGCGATTTCTCCCATAATGCCCCAGGCACTTTTTTCCATGTGTTTTGACACAGTCCTCCAATCTATTCCTATTGTTCCTTCATCTCTGAATTCTTTTTCTCATTCTTACCTACAGCTATTCCTTTCTAAACCCATATTTTCGTTTTCTGAACCTTTCCATTCGCCGTCTTTGCCTTTTTACAGTGGAGGCTTCTCTCACTAGGGGTGACTGCAGCTAGGCTAGCTCTGGCTTCTCAATAGAAACCCCAGTTCACTTTTTGCAATATGGTTCTTTTCAAAATCTCTGTTCAGCAGATCAGTGGGGCGTTTGGTTTCAGTGTTAACCAGAATGTTTTTGCAGTAGAGCTGGTTGAGGGTTGGGTGGCTGAGAATTTCATAATATACCCCGCAGCATAGGGGTGTATCTGGCGCTAGTCTTCATGGACATTCTGGTTCCACTCTTATTCTACTCCTTCATTTTCTCTTTACAGTCATCATTCCTTGCAGGGATGGGGGTGGAGTGAGAGAAATCGGGAGTGGGTGCTTCTTTTATATTTACCCTTAGATTTAACTTTTAATTATTTTACATTTACTGGATCCAATAAAAAAAAAAACACAAATAAAAAGAATGTTTCAGAATCACCACCTTATTCTCTAACTCAATGCCTCATAGTTTGTTTCATATGAATGTTAAAATAGCACAACTGGGTTACATTTTCAAACAATAAAATTGATAATTGATTACCTGAAGAACTAGAAGTTGAAAATGTTGCTCTTTTCGTTCCAGGTGTATGACATCTCTTTTTATGAAATGGTCTCTCCTGGTTAGAAAAAACAATACTTTATATCTTTTAAATAACTACAATGGGTATGTGCATTACAGAAACATAACCCTCACCTTTATTTAGGAATTCACACAATTAATCTATTCTAAAAAGTGTTCATAGAAGTTTGGAAGTAATGAAGAGAAGGATTTTCTGAACCTGAATATGTCAGTCCTTCCAAAAACCAAAAGCATTACTGAACTTTGGCAAAATTACTTCTTCACATGTTCTTCCAATATAAAACACGTTTGAATGTGTTCTGCAGTAAATTTGTGTTATTGTCAAACAAAAGCAAGAGAACAATAATCTTCTGTAAAATTCACTACTTAACAACTAGGTTTGAACATTCAAAAATAAAACCAAATTTAACAAAGAAGGTTGAAATTGATGCTACTCCTTTAACGTAAGAATACAATTTTTGCCAGCCATGTCTATATGTATATTGGAAATTATTATAACAATAATGAAAAATAAACACTACATTTATAACTGACTACCACTTCCAATGAAGTGTTTATTTTTTTCAGCTTTTACATGAATACTACTAACCCAGGCAGGGTCTTCATCACTTAAAGAATCTTCAGACGATAAAGGTGAATCATCCATCACTGGCTGTTGTTGTCTTGATGAAGGACGAGCACTATTTGTCACACTTTTTCTTTTAGAAGCCAATTTCCCAGATGTGGATGGAATGTCATTGTAAATTGTTAGTCTTGAATTCATCTGCAAAATATCAAATTAAAATCAAATAATTTCTTTACTTGACTTCTGTGTAAGTCACACTTTAAATCTTAAAACCTTAACGACACGACACACATATTATATTATATTATGTTATATTATATACTAGTTAAGTGCTAGCCTCATTACGTTTCTGCCAGTTGCTTATGGGGGATGAAGATGTACAATTTAAACAGATGTTAATTTTCACGGGAATTGTTACATATGCATAATAGAACTATTTACATTACAGCGAGTAATTAACCATATTAAAAAATAGTAAAACATAATAATTTGAAAGAAAATTATGTTTCATGTTGCATTAGTTATTCATTGCATAATACTTTTCATTCTGTTTGGCTTTGAAATTAACACACAAATACTTTTTAAACTTACACTTGTACTGTAAAACTTCAGTAAAAACAATTTTTTGAATTAAATTTTCATCAATATTGCATTGAATTTTGATTCTGTGTTTGGACTTTCATTGTTACAATGCAATGTATAAATACCCATGATTGAATTTCGTTTCTTTCTCTCTGTTAAATAAAACGACTTTTTCAAATGTTTGGCGCTAAGATTTGTTAATTGTCTTTGCAAAAGCTATTCTAATGGGAAACTGTTAATGTTTTAATACGAATGGCATATCAAGATCTCCTTTGTCAGTCAGTCAGCCAGTCATTATCCAACCTGCTATATCCTAACTACAGGGTCATGGGGGTCTGCTGGAGCCAATCCCAGCCAGCACAAGGTGCAAGGCAGGAAGAAATCCTGGGCAGGGCGCCAGCCCACCGCAGAGATCTCCTTTGTTGTCTAATGTTTTCCGCGGAAGATTTACTACATTACCTTTCTTGGATACATCATTCTTTCTACAGTAATTTGTGCGCTGGAAGACTGGACGGTGTTAATGGTTGTAGATATTCTTCGGGATATTGTAAGTTGATGTTTTAATGTTCCACACGATCACCACCAACTGTTCCAGCATTGTCTATTGATATGCATTTAACCAATTTGCTGTGTAACTGATCGACATTTTTGGCGTTCATTCGTTTGATTTCATCGTTTCTCGGTGCTAGGATTGCCCGTGTACTCATTTTTTCTGTTGATAATCCTTTGTGATGAAATTCTTCAAAAAGATTTGGATATAATACATCTTCTTTATTTGGGAATTTAAAGGGAGGATAATGTTCAAATTTATAAGAGCTAAGAGAGCAGGAACTGTGTCTGTCAAAAGCATTCCCACGAATGAGAGGTGAGAGTACCATGTGCACGGTTGAATATGGTTGAGAGAAGGGTGTGACTTGAACAAATCTCATGGCCAAAGTCTCATCTCATGGGACTTGAACAAATCTCTTGAAAAAAGTCTTGTCCCATGCATATGTGTGTGACTATATCTATTATAAAAAAAAATCCTGGAAAGGAAAAGCAGGGCAACGAGACGCGATTGTCTCGGAAGACACTTAAAAGACCCGCGAGACGAAAGAGACTGGCCACGAAGCGTCTCGCGGGGACCGTAAACATGAGACTTGGTGCCAAGAAATTGTCCCAAGGATATCGCGTATTAGTCGAGGTATGGCTGCGATTCTTGAGAGACAAACTACCAAGAATTATCATAGAGATCCGGGTTCGAATCCCGCTCATGGCACATTGCTGAATTCAAGAATATATCTCTAAAATATATATTTGTTTTAAACTTTCTCTTCGATGAACGGTGCTTTGAATTCTACTTTGCAGATTCAGTTATTTTTATTTTTTGATTAAACAAAAACTGTTTATTGATTTGTTAAGGAACACATGGACAACAAGCATAGTTAAAATCACAATTAAACAAACTGCCTGCAAATTCTATTGAATCTATAATAATAAAAGGCAAAGCCCTCACTGACTGACTGACTGACTCACTCACTGACTGACTGACTGACTGACTCATCACTAATTCTCCAACTTCCCGTGTAGGTGGAAGGCTGAAATTTGGCAGGCTCATTCCTTACAGCTTACTTACAAAAGTTAGGCAGGTTTCATTTCGAAATTCAAAGCGTAATGGTCATAACTGGAACGTATTTTTTGTCCATACACTGTAATGGAGGAGGCGGAGTCACGTATCGCGTCATCACGCCTCCTACGTAATCACGTGAACTAAAAACAAGGAAGAGATTTACAGCACGAGTCACACGCGGGAACGAAGGTAAATGACGTTAATTTTTGACTGTCTTTTAATACTGTGTAAGCATACATATTAACACATGTGCAATTAAACGTGTGCATTTACGGGGTGATTTCTCAGGCTTAAAAGCTCACCTTTTATCAAACGCGGGAACAAAGGTAACTGACGTTGTTCACTGTCTTTTAATACTGTGTAACCATACATATTAACACATGTGCAATTAAACGTGTGCATTTACGGGGTGATTTCTCAGGCTTAAAAGCTCGCCTTTTACTAAAAAGGTAAATGCAAAACTATTTTCAATCAGTTTATTGAAACGCTCCCGTTAAGGATTGCAATAACATATTCGCGACATAAAAGAACGAAGTAGGGGGAAATGGAGGAAGAGCCGCAAACGGCGAAGAGCAAAAAATAAATTAAACAATTGAGAACGGAGCGAGTTAAGCATACAAGCATGTTCATAAGGGAAACAAAGCACGG
Source organism: Erpetoichthys calabaricus (assembly GCF_900747795.2). Taxonomy (NCBI): domain Eukaryota; kingdom Metazoa; phylum Chordata; class Cladistia; order Polypteriformes; family Polypteridae; genus Erpetoichthys; species Erpetoichthys calabaricus. Next base: position 143,786,267 of record NC_041398.2, on the reverse strand, counting down.
TGTAAAACGTAAGTTTAAATTAAGTTTATAGAAACGCTCCCGCTGCGGATTGCAATAACATATTCGCGAGATAAAAGTTTAATGAGAAGACACGAGGTATAAACGAACCACACGCCGTGGCGCAACGTTAGGGGCAACAGTTTCAACCATTCTATGATCTGCTTCTCGCAACTGAAAGACGGCACATGGCGGATGTTAGCCGACTTGCTGACCGCAACGTTAGGGGCTTCAACTATGGCGCTGACGCCACATCTCAGTGCCAACACTTTGCAGACTGTACTTAAAAGACACGCCCTCCTCACTGGACAGTTAAAAAGACCAATCAAACTAACGATGACATCAAGTATTACCCAATCAAAAGTAGGAAAGGAGGCATCTTCATAAAATGCGTGTGGGATGATTTGAATGAGACGCTGCTTTAAAAAAAAAAAGATAAAAAAAATACGGGATAAATCCCATCCAGTATTGATTCAAAACGGGACGCGCAATTTCATTCTCAAACGCGGCACGATTCCGTATTTTAAAGGACGGGTGGCAACCCTACAGTGCCAGGTAACCACCCATACAATCAGATTGTGATTCAGACTAGGAATGCAATGAATGTAATTACCCCGATCTACATACAAGGCGAAAGTCTGTATGTGTATATATATATATATATGTGTGTGTGTGTGTGTGTATATATATATGTTGATATGTGGATGTGTATATGTATATATATGTACATATATATATATATATATATATATATATATATATATATATATAGATATGTATATATATGTATATGTATATATATGTTTATATGTGTGTGTGTGTATTTTATATATATAAAACACAGCAACACTCATAACAATGACAACACAATTACATTGACAATCATGTCACGTTATTTTTAAAATTTTTCCTTTTTTTTTCATAACCTCTTTAACACACTACTTCTCCGCTGCGAAGCGCGGGTATTTTGCTAGTCATAATTATAACAAATAATAACGCATTTCACTTACTTATATAGCACCTTTACCATGGTCTCAGATGGCCGCAAAGATAATCAAGAGGGGTACAATAAAAATGAAAGCACAATAAAAATGAATAAATAATAGTTCACAGCCTTGTGTTTGTATGTATTTATAAAATTTGGGAAGTAATATATTCTAGTTGATGCTGACATTTAATTAATTTGAAGTAGGTAAAAATAAATATTTGGAAATATTGCAAAGGGAAATGTTTATATACTTATAATAAACAGCACACACCATTTAGCTAATTATATATATCTTCTTCTTCTTCTTCAATCGGCTGCTCCCGTTAGGGGCTGCCACAGCAGATCATCTTTTATATACTGTATATCCTGGCAAAATCAGGCATCAGAATAGCACACAAACCCACGAACAATCTGCGCACTGTCCCATTTCAACGCAAAAAACATGAAATCGACAGCAGAAACACGAAATGAAGTTTATAGTAGTCCATGCAGTTCTTGCTCAGCGGTATACATAGGACAAACATCAAAAAGAATTGCAACTCGCATACAGGAACATCGCAACGTCGTCAGAAGGAAGGACTCACGATCACAGATCTATACGCATACAAAATCAACAGGACATACATTTAACTGGGACAATGTATAAGTAAGATTTAAGGCCAGTATTAAAAGTGCCAGAGAGCTGGCCGAATCCTGGTTATCAAATGAGAACGCCATCAACAGACACTTGGACATAAACCCAGCATATGCAAACTTAAGTAGAACATGTTCATAATAAATAAAACGTTATGATCTGTACCCCATATATATGCTGTTCTACAGCACGATTACAATCGTCTGAGTATTAAAGGTGTAGGTCTATTTTATAAGCATATTTTATAACATCAATGTTAATATCGAGTATAACTATAATTATTCTGTATTAGCATTGATATGAACGATTTGTGAAATTAGTGTTAAGTATAAAAAATGCAACTATGATTATACAATTCAGTGTTTATTATATTTATACATTATTATATCTGTCTTTACACGTTTTGCACACATATTTAATAAATGTAATAAACTGCACCAAGAATGGTTAAAAAATCATTCAAAAATGTGTACGTGAATGTAAATATATCTGCAGAAACTGACACTCGTGAGTAACACTTTTAGAAAGTTCAAAATGAAACGCAAATCGCAAAGCGTCTGTGTGCAGACTCGAACAAGCTTTTGCAGAATACATTAACTGACAAGAGGCTGGCCCGCCCTTTATGAGTTTTGGTAGCCAACACGAGCCGTGATTCGCCAATTGTTGGTAGCCGACCGAGCCATCATTGGCCAATTCTTGGTAGCCGAACCAGGCTGTGAATGGTCAATTCTTGGTAGCTGATACGGGCCGCGATTGGCCTGAGCTTTCAATTCTTGGTAGAATCTTGGTAGCAGAAAGCGATCTGATTGGTTTTCACTACCAAGTATTACCTCGACTCATGGCTGCTCGGAGGCGCCAGGACCGTCTCGTAGGGACGTGGAACATGACATTCTTGCAAGACACGCCCTACTTACAACCAATATCAAATGAGAGCACGGCCAGCAAAACACTCAGTTGTGTAAAGGCACATAGCACACACAGATCCTGTGCTCTCAGCACATATAAAGCATATAAGGACAATATGTTTTAGATGAAACGTCAACAACTAAGCAAAGAAGAAAGAGCAGCGCGGAGAAAAGAGACTCAAAAGTGTTGGAAAGAAAAAAAGGCAGATAGATTATGAAAGCAGTGGAATTCGAAAGGCTCAAACAAACGATGGTGCAATACACATGCAGAGAAAGGTAAAGAATATGAAAGCAGTAAAATTCGAAAGTATTGTAGCGTCCTAGCCAGGTTGAAGCCATTTTTGTTTTAAGTGACTGTTAGGTCTGATTAAGGGAGGGCGGAGTACAGCATGGAAGACTGATAGCAGGATATTGATTGATGCGGTAAGGGGGGCAAGACCTGGGAGAGGAGGGTTTGGAGAGGGTGCTAGAAAGTTGTGTTTGGGGTTACAAAGTCGGCGATTGTTCAAGTAAAACTTTTGTGACACTTTACTACGTCAGTCGCTACAGTATCAAAAAAAAAGATAGTAAAGATTGCATTAGTGCAAACAAAAGGAAATTAATCATCAGGACCAGGTGCATTTGAAAAAAATAGCAGGACAAAGCGAGGTCAGAAATAAAAGGCAAAGAGTAGAAAACAAAGTAAAACGTCATAAAGATGTTCAAAAACGAGGGGGCGAAACACATCAGGTTAGAGATAATGAAAACAGTGGAATTCAAAAGACACAAAAAATCGTAGGCACAATACACATGCAGAGCAAGATACAGAATATAAAAGCAGAAAAATTCAAAAGTATCAAAACAAGATAAAGATCACATTAGCGCTAAAAAAGAGATCGAAATAACGGCAAATAGAGATCAAATATATGGACATAGGTGATATGCCAGAAGTATGGAAATATTGTAAGGCTTTGAAGTTTAAGTCAGAGACTTGCAGATCGTCTAATTTGTGTTGCCATCAGGGAAAAGTAGTGTTTCTACACAATGAGGAGGCATATCCAAGAGAATTAAAAGATTTGATGTTTGGGAAAAGTGAAATCCACAAACAGTCAAGTCAGTCATTTCCCAATCCGCTATATCCGAAAACAGGGTCACAGGGGTCTGCTGGAGCCAATCCCACCCAGCACAAGGCGCAAGTCAGGAACAAACCCCGGGCAGGGTGCCAGCCCTCCGCACAATCCACAAACACTACAGGCAAAATATACGAGTCTACAATAATCTTTTCGCCTTTGCATCATTCAATGCACAAAACGTAGATTTACACAATAATGGACCATACACTATGAGAATCTGTGGTCCCGCAACAGTTAAAACAACGACAAGTTTAATTTAAAAGAAAACACAATTCGGTCAGGTGTATATTTATGATCACGGAGAAGCGATGCAAATTTTAACAGGCGACAAGAAAGGTAATGTAGTATATATTCCACGAAAAACATTAGACACCAAAGGAGATCTTAATATGCCATTCGTATTAAAATGTTTAGTTTCCCGTGAGAATAGCTTTTGCTATGACAATTAACAAATCACAGGGACAAACATTAGAAAAAGTCGGATAATTTATTAGAGAAAAAGAAACAATATTCACTCACGGGCAGTTATACATTGTGTGTTGTCACAATGTAAGTCCAAACACAAAATCAAAATTCAATGCGATCTTGAAGAAAAGGTCATTCCAAATATTGTTTTTAATGAAGCTTTAAAGTAAAAGTGCAAGTAATGAAATTGAAACAATTCCAAAGAAAAAAAAAAAAAAAAAAAAAAAGCTTTTAAAATTGTATATCCAATTAACCAAACACAGGGTTTGGCGAGTGAAGCCCCCTAGTATATTATATATACAGTAAATAAATGTTATAATCTGTGGGCTGTGGTTAAGGTGTAAAAGATTACTTTTAGTGATTTTCTGATTAAAAAAACTGCACTAGAGATTCTAATGAGAGAGATGTGTTCAAACCAAAGGAACACTATAAAACACTTGTAACAATCTGTGCTATCTCAGTGATGTAGGCTTTCTTCTTTTCCTTTTTTTAAAAGCTTTTTTATTTATATATTAAATCCAGCGGGCGGCATGGTGGCGCAGTGCATAGCGATGCTGCCTCGCAGTTAGGAGACCCGGGTTCGCTTCCCGGGTCCTCCCTGCGCGGAGTTTGCATGTTCTCCCCGTGTCTGTGTGGGTTTCCTCCCACAGTCCAAAGACATGTAGGTTAGGTGCATTGGCGATTCTAAATTATCCTTAGTGTGTGCGTGTGTGCACCCTGCAGTGGGCTGGTGCCCTGCCTGGGGTTTGTTTCTTGCCTTGCACCCTGTGTTGACTGGGATTGGCTCCAGCAGACCCTCTGTGACCCTGTAGTTAGGATATAGCGGGTTGGATAATGGATGGATGGATGAAATCCAGCATTATGGAAAGACCAAGCAAAGGATCATAGAAGAATGAAGAATAAATAATAACATGCCACAGATATTCATTAAAGTGTGATTTATTATGAAATATGAAGATCTGAAAATTTATCTCAACATTAATCTTTGAATAACTTTTCATTTTGTGTTAGTTTATTCCTCAATCCATTTAGTGAAGCTGTTTAAGTCAATTTCAGGTTTGCAAAGAGCACATAAACTTGTCTAAGCAGTGATGTGTACAAGGCAGGAAGCAATTCAGGATAGGATGCTAGTCTAAAGCAGCAATATTTAATTTTTTTTTAATTTCATTGTTAGTCTAACTGATATATGTTTATTTTCTGAATGTAATGCACTGACATGCAGCACATAACAGCATAAGATGTCAACCAACAACACAAGAACAGTGCTGCCTAAGAGACTAAACACTTAGCACTATCAGGACGTATTGCGTGGGTCATCACATCTTGATTTGCTTTTGCTTAGGGTACATATATCCGATTGTGTAATATTAATATTCTGAACACTATAATATTAAAATGAATTAGCTGCCTGCTTCTCTGGCTAGCATTTCTATTAAATGTACTGCTGGGAACTAAGAGGAGACATTAATTAGGTCAGTAAAAGAGGACACTCCAATCAACTTCTATACGATGGCACAATATAAAAAACAAAGTGAGGGTTATATCAAATTTATAAAGTATAATAAAGTGCACGCTGTATGTATGTATATATTAGATATAGATACAGTAATCCCTCGCTATATCGCTCTTCGCGGCTTCACTCTATCGCAGATTTTATATGTAAGCATATTTAAATATATATCGCGGATTTTTTGCTGGTTCGCGGATTTCTGCGGACAATGGGTCTTTTAATTTCTGGTACATGCTTCCTCAGTTGGTTTGCCCAGTTGATTTCATACAAGGGACGCTATTGGCAGATGGCTGAGAAGCTACCCAACTTACTTTTCTCTCTCTCTCTCTTGCTCTGACATTCTCTGATCCTGACGTAGGGGGTGTAAGCAGGGGGGCTGTTCGCACACATAGACGATATGGATGCACGTCTAAAAATGCTGAAAGATTATCTTCACGTTGCTCCCTTCTGTGCAGCTGCTTCATGAAGCGACATGCTGCACGGTGCTTCGCATACTTAAAAGCTCGAAGGGCACGTATTGATCTTTGATTGTTTGTTTTTATCTGTCTCTCTCTCTTTCTCTGCTCCTGACGGAAGGGGTGTGAGCTGCCGCCTTCAACAGCTTTGTGCCACGGGTGCTTCGCATACTTAAAAGCCAAACAGCCCTATTGATTTGTTTTCTCTCTCTTTCTGACAATCTGTGCTCCTGAAGCGCACTCCTTTGAAGAGGAAGATATGTTTGCATTCTTTTAATTGTTAGACGGAACTGTCATCTCTGTCTTGTCATGGAGCACAGTTTAAACTTTTGAAAAAGAGACAAATGTTTCTTTGCAGTGTTTGAATAACGTTCATGTCTCTCTACAACTTCCTGTGTTTCTGTGCAAATCTGTGACCCAAGCATGACAATATAAAAATAACCATATAAAGATATGGTTTCTACTTCACGGATTTTCACCTTTCGCAGGGGGTTCTGGAACGCAACCCCCGCGATGGAGGAGGGATTACTGTATATATTGTGAAAGATAGAGGCACTGTCGTCCCCTTGAACTCTCCGATCAGACGTCAGACACCAGATAAAAATCCAATTATTATTTATTTTATAATAATAATTTGCACCAAGCACCCTTCTCTCCACAATACTCATAAATAATCACCAATAATAAATACAATACAGTAATCCCTCCTCCATCGCGGGGGTTGCGTTCCAGAGCCACCCGCGAAATAATAAAATCCGCGAAGTAGAAACCATATGTTTATATGGTTATTTTTATATTGTCATGCTTGGGTCACAGATTTGCGCAGAAACACAGGAGGTTGTAGAGAGACAGGAACGTTATTCAAACACTGCAAACAAACATTTGTCTCTTTTTCAAAAGTTTAAACTGTGCTCCATGACAAGACAGAGATCACAGTTCCGTCTCACAATTAAAAGAATGCAAACATATCTTCCTCTTCAAAGGAGTGTGTCAGGAGCAGATCATGTCACAGAGATAGAGAAAAGCAAACAAATAAATGTTTGGCTTTTAAGTATGTGAAGCACCGCGGCACAAAGCTGTTGAAGGCGGCAGCTCACACCCCCTCCGTCAGGAGCAGACAAAGAAAGAGAGAGAGAGAGAGAGAGAGAGAGAGAGAGAGACAGAGTTTGTTTCTCAAGCAAAAATCAATACGTGCCGTATGCGAAGCACCGAGCAGCATGTCGGAAGCAGCTGCACAAAAGATAGCAACGTGAAGACAATCTTTCAGCATTTTTAGACGAGCGTCCGTATCGTCTAGGTGTGCGAACAGCCCCCCTGCTCAATCCCCATACGTCAGGGTCAGAGAAAGTCAGCGCAAGAGAAAGAGAAAAGTAAGCAATCTAGCTTCTCAGCCATCTGCCAATAGCGTCCCTTGTATGAAATCAACTGGGCAAACCAACTGAGGAAGCATGTACCAGAAATTAAAAGACCCATTGTCTGCAGAAGCCCGCGAAGCAGCGAAAAATCCGCGATATATATTTAAATATGCTTACATATAAAATCCGCGATGGAGTGAAGCCGCAAAAGGCGAAGCGCGATATAGCGAGGGATTACTGTAATCCAATCCTCCTCTCCCAGACGCGTTGCCACCCTTCCACCCAGCTCAGCGTCTGGGATTTCCCATAGTCCTTTTATAGTCCTTGACCCGGAAGAGTTTCCATCCCAACAATCCATAAGTCCTCATCACTTCCGGGTCAGATTAAAAGTCCTTTTCTTCAACCCGGAAGTGAGTCATTCGTTCTGTCGCCGTGACTAATACGCACTTCCGGGTTATAGGTGAAAAAGTCTCTGGGCCTTCCTGCAGCATCCCCTGGAAGTTCCCATGGTATCCAGCAGGGCTGTGATGAAAAACTCCACTGTCCATGATGCCCTGCTGGAACTCGGGGCACCTCTATGTTGCAGGCAGGGCTCCACCTGGCAGCTTGGGGGTATTGGCCAGGATGAATGGCCGGCCATATTCCACTATATATATATATATATATATATATACATATATATATATATATATATATATATATATATATATATATATATATATATACACATACATACATACATACATACATACATACAAAGTAATCCCTCCTCCATCGCGGGGGTTGCGTTCCAGAGCCACCCGCGAAATAAGCAAATCCTCGAAGTAGAAACCATATGTTTATATGGTTATTTTTATATTGTCATGCTTGGGTCACAGATTTGCGCCGAAACACAGGAGGTTGTAGAGAGACAGGAATGTTATTCAAACACTGCAAACAAACATTTGTCTCTTTTTCAAAAGTTTAAACTGTGCTCCATGACAAGACAGAGATGACAGTTCTGTCTCACAATTAAAAGAATGCAAACATATCTTCCTCTTCAAAGGAAACAGAGAGTAAAGCAAACACATCAATAGGGCTGTTTGTTTTTAAGTATGCGAAGCACCGCCAGTACAAAGCTGTTGAAGGCGGCAGCTCACACCCCCTCCGTCAGGAGCAGAGAGAGAGAGAAACAAAGTCAAAAATCAATACGTGCCCTTTGAGCTTTTAAGTATGCGAAGCACCGTGCAGCATACTTAAAAGCTGCACACAGAAGGTAGCAACGTGAAGATAATCTCTCAGCATTTTTAGACGAGCGTCTGTATCGTCTAGTTGTGCGAACAGCCCCCCTGCTCACACCCCCTACGTCAGGATCACAGATAGTCAGCGCAAGAGAGAGAGAAAGAAAAGTAAGTTGGGTAGCTTCTCAGCCATCTGCCAATAGCGTCCCTTGTATGAAATCAACTGGGCAAACCAACTGAGGAAGCATGTACCAGAAATTAAAAGACCCATTGTCCTCAGAAATCCGCGAACCAGCAAAAAATCTGCGATATATATTTAAATATGCTTACATATAAAATCCGCGATAGAGTGAAGCCGCGAAAGGCGAAGCGCGATATAGCAAGGGATCACTGTATATATATATTTATATATTTTTGAAATTGGGGGTGTGTGTGTGTGTGTGTGTGTATGTGTATATATATATATATATATATTATTATTACTTTTCTTTCTCTCTCTCTTGCGCTGACTATCTGTGATCCTGACGTAGGGGGTGTGAGCAGGGGGGCTGTTCGCACAACTAGACGATACAGACGCTCGTCTAAAAATGCTGAGAGATTATCTTCACGTTGCTACCTTCTGTGTGCAGCTTTTAAGTATGCTGCACGGTGCTTCGCATACTTAAAAGCTCAAAGGGCACGTATTGATTTTTGACTTTGTTTCTCTCTCTCTCTGCTCCTGACGGAGGGGGTGTGAGCTGCCGCCTTCAACAGCTTTGTACTGGCGGTGCTTCGCATACTTAAAAACAAACAGCCCTATTGATTTGTTTGCTTTACTCTCTGTTTCCTTTGAAGAGGAAGATATGTTTGTATTCTTTTAATTGTGAGACAGAACTGTCATCTCTGTCTTGTCATGGAGCACAGTTTAAACTTTTGAAAAAGAGACAAATGTTTGTTTGCAGTGTTTGAATAACGTTCCTGTCTCTCTACAACCTCCTGTGTTTCTGCGCAAATCTGTGACCCAAGCATGACAATATAAAAATAACCATATAAACACATGGTTTCTACTTCGCGGATTTTCTTATTTTGCGGGTGGCTCTGGAACGCAACCCCCGCGATGGAGGAGGGATTACTGTACATACATACACACACACACACAACCCCAATTTCAAAAAGGTTTGGATGCTATGTAAAATGTAAATAAAAACAGAATGCCATGACTTGCAAATCTCATAAACCCATACTTTTCTCACAACATAAAAAACATATGAAATGTTAAAACTGAGAAAATGTACCATTTTAAGAAAAGAATAAGGTCATTTTGAATTTGATGGCAGCAACGTGTCTCAAAAAAAGTGGGACAGGGCCATTTTTACCACTGTGTAGCATCCACTTATCTTTTAACAACAGTCCATAAATGTCTGGGAACTGAGATAACCAGTTTCTGGAGTTTTGGGAGAGAAATGTTGTCCTCTCTTTTCTGATATAGGATTCTAGCTGCTTAATAGTCCTTGGGTCTTCTTGGTCGTATTTTTCGTTTCATGATGTGCCAAATGTTTTCAACTGGTGAAAGGGCTGGACTGCACGCAGGCCAGTTCAGCACCCAGACTCTTGTACTACGAAGCCATGCTGTTGCAATAGATGCATTATGCAGTTTAGCGTTGTCTTGGAGAAATATGCAAGGCCTTCCCTGAAAAAGATGTCTGGATAGGAGCATATGTTGCTCTAAAACCTGTATATACCTTTCAGCATTGATGATGCCTTTCCAGATTTGCAAGCTGCCAATTACGTGGGCACTATTGCACTCCCATAAATCACAGATGTAGGATTTTGAACTGAGCGCTGATAACAAGCAGATCGTCCCTCTCCTGTTTAGTCTGTAGAATGTGGTGTCCAGGTTTTCCAAAAATAATTTCAAATTTCGATTCATCTGACCACAGAATAGTTTTGCAGTTTGCCTCGGTCCCATTTTAAATGTACTTTGGTTCAGAGAAGATGGTGGCGTTTCTGGATCATGTTTACATATGGCTTCTTTTTTGTATGATAGAGCTTTAATCTGCAGTTGTGGATGTCACAGTAAACTGTGTTCACAGACAATGATTTCTGGAAGTGTTCCTGAGCCTATGCAGTTATTTCCATGGCAGAATCATGCCTGTTTTTAAGACAGTGCTGTCTGCCTTCAAATTGGTCAAACCAATTTGCACAAAAGTAAGAATATTAAACCAGATAAGTAATAAAAACTGAAAACAATTGGATTTTACAGAAGGTACAGGGTATTACAATGTTCTCATTCTCAAACCTGCTGAATCCAAGTCTTGGAGGTAGGAGCCACAGCCTATACTGGCAGCATTTAATAAACTACACCGATACATTTATGGACATAGCAACTCTCAAACAGGGCCAAATTAGCCTAAAAGCAAGTGATATTGGATGAAACCCATTTAGATAAGAACTTCCAAATTCCACAGGGACAATGACCTTATATAGTACTTAAATCCATATTGCCCCTTTGATAATGTTAGCATGGAATATAGTAAAAATTCTGCTACTTTGCTATTTCAAAGGTGTGTTGTGCATGAGTACAAGGGCTTTCCTGAAAGATTTCGGCATAAAATGTTTCTAGTTTTTGTTTTGATTCCTGACTTATAGCTTTGATTATTGACATTTAGGCATCCTGAAATCCCATTTGAACTGTGAAGCAGAAGTTTGCAAACCAAGAGTTCAGCTAACTGCCTCAATTCAAATTTCACCATTGTAAAAATAAATAAATTAATAAAATATTAAAAAAGAATCCGAATCATGTAGAAAAATACTGTGACTCCTCTGTTCAGTCTTATTCGCTTCATTTGAAGTGCTCTGGACTTCTCTGTAAACTTGTAAAAAAATGCATAAATACAGGTGACTGTCTCTCTTTCTCTGCTTTTTTGATATGACTTGAATATGCGAAAACTATATAAATATAGGACCCTATGCTTGCTTAAATTTCTAAGTTTGAGTAGGGTCATATGGTATACCAGTTTTGGAAAAGTCCAGAAAAACCCAAATTTTAAAACAGTATGGTACCAGCATTTTGGGATTTTTGGTACCAGACAGTGGCATAGCTAACTTGCTGAAGGCCCCTGTGCAGCGCCCTGAGGTGGGCCCCTTCTGTCTAGGATAACTGTTAGTAATTTATTCGCAACTAGATCCTAGCGGGGGCTGGGCAGTGACATCCGAGACCTGTCACTATCACATCACATGCTGATGACAAACAAATCAGCTCTCTAAATGGAATTTGTATTAACGTTTTTAATCACTTTATTACAGCTGCTGTAAGTTAGCAAAAATAAAATAAATTGTAGGAATGGAACGTGGGAGGTGTGGGTAGTAGAAGTATATAAATATATGCAAAATTTGGACCTATTTATTTTTCCAAGAAAACTTTGTGAAGGAAGATGATTAAAATGTAACATAAGGTAGAAGGTGGAAACTGTTCAGTGCTATAAAATTAAGAAATTTAATTTTGTTAACAAATTAAAACAACAACACCGGCTGACAGGATACTACTACACAATCGACCTGTTTTGCACAAGTTCTGAGAAAATGGACATCATAAAGTGGTCGCACTCACAAATCATCACAGTAGTGACACTAATGCACAGTAAGCCACACAATAAAAAAAGATTACAGATATGTTAAACTGTTAAAGCTTACAAAAATGGAACTGACTCACACACAAGTCACAAATCATATTACTTATAAAATCACTATCACCTTAAAATACAAGCTGGCATGCCTACTGTTCATGCCTACTGCTCAAAAGTCTCAACAATGTTTGACACGTCAAGTTCTCTTGCACGCTCGTTTTCAATTGAGAGTACAGCCAAGCCACTAAGTCTGTCTTGCGACATGGTGCTTCTGAGGTACTTTGATGAGTTTTTTTTTGATGACCCCTGCTTGGTTGACTTTAGTGTAATATGAGTAAGAGAAGCACTGGCCTTTTTGACGTGACTTTGACATGAAAATGGTTCAGATGGCTGACAGGGACCTACTGAAATCACAAATTGTTTATCGTCAGGTGTCAATGGTTCCAAGAAATTTGCCTTGTCAGTAGGAAATTGCTTTGACATATACAGTATATTGCTTGTTTGTCTTCAGTAGTTTCTCCAGTTTGAACGGTTTCTGCAGATAGCACCTGATCTGAAGCCACTGTATCGTTACTTCCAGACTCAGTAGTTGCAACCATTTCACTCAATGCACTGTCTGCAAACAGTAACCTGCTTGTGGCTTTTGCGACTATTCCCCAGCATCAGCATTCTCACTTTTTACCACTAGCCCTTGCTCAGTTTTGAGAAAGGTAGAAATCTTGGTAAGCTTAGCGTTTTTCAATTCCTGTTGCAGGTGTGCCTTACATTTAGCAGCACCACTCTTATGATGTTTGCAAGATCCGCTGCTACTGGCTGACATGGCGTTGTATGTTGAGAATATATAAAAAAAAAACGACAATTTGTTCAAATATTTGGCATTTGCCAACTAATGGGGACCACAACTTAACAACAGAATCACTATGATTTACCGTTTACGAGTTCAAACTTCGAAAAGTGATGACATCAAATCAAAGTACAAAAGTAATAATTATTTACTCTAATAATATATATTTACATTATTCATGTGTCATCCTTCAAAACTTGCTCTGTTCACATCTGCTATAGCACGGAAAACATTGCCAAATTTGGGAATGTGCACTTCTCTGTAAGGCGGACAAAGCCGTGTTGTATCTCCAATTAGGCTCCCAGCCTCCAAACTACCGATGTCTAAATTTGTGAAAACTGCAGGCCTGCCAAATACGTAATATCATCATGGATTGGAATGGACTTGCCTGGTGATGGTGCAAACATGCCACTGAAACTGTGAATTATTAATGCAATGAACTGTGCATGTGATTTAAGTTATTATAGATAAATTTAAAAAATCTACACAGCACCGAGTAGGTCCCCCCCCCAAGCTTGTAGCCCCTTCTGCTTTGCACAATCTGCACAATGCATTGCTATGCCATAGGTACCAGAAGTAAAATGTCAAATTTCCCCTTAATACCCCCAACACTCTGTACTAATTAATAATAGTCTTTTGTGATAATACAGTTAAAAGACAATCATAACTTATTTTCACATCATCCAATGAGGCAAAAGTGAAAACCAAGGCTATGTTATACTTTATTTAATAAAACATATAACAACTAACATTTTTCAGCTGTTTCGAAACATACAGATACCAGTCCTTACAATGTTATGCAAGGTTTGACTCAGCAATCTTTTCAGTGAGTATGCTTTTAAAACAGTTTTGCACAACAATGTGCTAAGGGTTTTCAATCTCCCTTTCTCAAAATCTTTACACATGGTACACTAGTTTTGTAAAGCAAAATTACTGTTTTGTGATCAGAGACACAAAGTGGCACAATAGTTAGGGCTGCTGCTGCCTCACAACTCCAGAGTAATGTTCCTGGAGTGAGTGGTTTTGATTGTGGGTGTTAGTGTGTACTGCAGTAGACTGGTGCCCATCATGAATCCACTGCTGCTAAGAAAAGCATCATCTTCACACGACTGGTTAAAGAGATAAAAAAATGGATGGGTAGATTCTTTTCTTTAATGTTAGCCTGGCAAAAACGTGGCCTGCTCAGTTGTTAACAGTCTATACCACAACACCTGCTATTTCTTTGCAGTGTATATTTCAAGAATGCTCTCTAGACCAGGGGTTTTCAAACTCAGTCCTGGGGACCCACTGTGGCTGCTGGTTTTTGCTCCAACCAGCTTCTGTTTTTAATTGAACTCCTGGGCTAATTAAGTGAACTGCTGTTTCCCAGATTCTGTGTTTTGGGAACAATATAGAAATTAAATAACTAAGTTTGGTTAAAAAAATGTAATTATTAAAATATACTATGGGCGGCACGGTGGCGCAGTGGGTAGCGCTGCTGCCTCGCAGTTAGGAGACCTGGGTTCGATTCCCGGGTCCTCCCTGCGTGGAGTTTGCATGTTCTCCCCGTGTCTGCGTGGGTTTCCTCCGGGCGCTCCAGTTTCCTCCCACAGTCCAAAGACATGCAGGTTAGGTGGATTGGCGATTCTACATTGGCCCTAGTGTGTGCTTGGTGTGTGGGTGTGTTTGTGTGTGTCCTGCGGTGGGTTGGCACCCTGCCCAGGATTGGTTCCTGCCTTGTGCCCTGTGTTGGCTGGGATTGGCTCCAGCAGACCCCCGTGACCCTGTGTTCGGATTCAGTGGGTTGGAAAATGGATGGAAATATACTATGCAGTTATATAGGAATAATGTATTCTTTTTCTTTTTAACAATATTTTCGTCTTGATTTTCCTTCTACTTTTCCTAAGTGTTCAAAATGTTTATTTACTTAATTATTTACTAATTAGAGGGTTATAGCTTTTCACAATTCAGTGTTCTTTGCCTGGGTGTCTGCTCTGCTCATTTTTAATTGTCATTATTAAGATACAACAAAGGGAGCAAACTGCACAGAGAAAGGGCAAAATATAATGAAATCAACAAAAACACAGTTAAGCATATAAATCTATAGCAAACATAGAAATATTTCTAAATGTCTTATAAATGTAAAAACCATGCTGCTGTGCTTTTCTGAATGTAGAATAAGAGAAGAGGAAAAAAAATAGTTAATGAATTGAGATCAGTGTTTTAGTTCTTGTCACTGATTATGAATCTGACTGGAACAAAAACCTGCAGCCATAGTGGGTCCCCAGGACTGAGTTTGAAAACCCCTGCTCAAGACTACACTATTTCCTGTATCATCAATGTCACCCTGGTATAGACAACATTTATTTACCCAGACCTCAAATTAAAGTTAGAGTTTCAATCAAGGACACCTATATCTATATAACTGCTAGTTCACTAACATTAAAAACATGCACGTGATAAGGAATAAACTGTTCTGGTTAGTAATTGTAACATATCATTCTTAGCATATAAATGTTTAATATTTGCAAAAGTCTGATTATGGTTCTTTTTTTTCACAGCTGTATTTCATGGCTTTATCGAGGAACTAATTACATTTTTGCGATATTTTGCCATTTGGAGAGGTCACAATATTGATATATATAGATATCTATACTGCATAGTTTACTGTCAAATAATGCAAAGAATACGCGACACGTGTTTCGCCCTAATTCTGGGCTCATCAGGCGTACACATTCACTGCACCCCCTCTCGGGGATCGAACCTCGGACGTCAGCGTCAGTGGCGAAGCCTCTTTACGTTGCGCCATGATGTGTGGTTCATTTATTTGACAGCATGTAGATCGGGGTAATTACATGCAGACCAACCACAAGCGTTACCTGGTAGGTAACCACCCGGGTTCGCTTCCTGGGTCCTCCCTGCGTGGAGTCTGCATGTTCTCCCCGTGTCTGCGAGGGTTTCCTCCAGGTGCTCTGGTTTCCTCCCACAGTCCAAAGACATGCAGGTTAGGTGGACTGGCGATTCTAAATTGGCCCTAGTGTGTGCTTGGTGTGTGGGTGTATTTGTGTGTGTCCTGCGGTGGGTTGGCACCCTGCCCAGGATTGGATCCTGCCTTGTGTTGGCTGGGATTGGCTCCAGGTGACCCCCGTGATCCTGTGTTTGGATTCAGCGGGTTGGATAATGGATGGATGGATATATATATATATCTATATCTATACACATTACACCTACAATTAGGGTGTCAAATTGTACTTTATTAAGAAACTAACTGCATTACTGAGGTGAAACGGAATAATTGAAAAGTACTCATCCTTATGCTAAGAAAATAAAAATAAATGTTCTTTAAAATGTTAACTTTGCACAGAGCAGGACATTACTGAATTCCCAGAAAGTGATGGGCTTTAGATTTACTTTAATTAAATATATATTTATTTATCCTGCTATTTATTTAAAAATCATCTATGAAAAAACAAATTCCCCCTGGGGGCAAATAAAGTTCTATCTATCAGCCATCATAAATAAATAGTGTCATTAACAATTTCCTCTCAAAGCAACAAGTACTCTTCCCTTTAAAACACATATGGCTCATGTGTATTGGTTGAAACTAACTTGCTCTTTATTGTTTTTAATCTTGTTAACCTGAAATAAGATATTTATGTGCTTGTTTGTATGATATTTATTTATCAAGCTCTCTGTTACCTGTATGGAATTGTCATTCATAACCAACTCAAACTCTAGCTTTATCACTTCTGCTGCTACATTTCACATTGGGATCGCCCTTGTATTTTCAAAGCAACAAGTGGCTTGGCAATGACTTTAACCCTTTTTTATACAGAAGGCCAACAATCCAGTTACAGTCTAATTTGTAAAATAAATATGTTAATGTAAGGTGACTAGTGGGTGATATGGAGAAGAAAACTTTGTTAACAAAGTTTATGCCATCTAAAGAAACTGGATTTTCTATAGCAGCATTGATGATAAATATACTGTATATATTTGCGCAGAATGATGAATCATTTCAGAATAGTTGAAATAATTTATGGAGGGTAATACAGAGAATACTTCAAGGACAATATGCAACAGTTTGCAGAATACTCAAATAAGGAGCAATCACTCATAATCAGGCAGCACAATGATCCTTTGCATACAGTGAAAGGCTGAAAAACATTTTGGAGATTGCTACAAAGGAATTTAGTCAATGCTCAAAGTTAAATTCTACTAAAAATCTATTGAAACATCTTAAAAGTAATTCAGAGGTAATCCCTATTTGAAGGTGGCATTTTGGGGTGGTTAAAAAAATAAAACACAGATGTATAAACACAGCTCTTAAAAGTAGTGACCTATAGATGTGAACACTTTAGATTGGATGTCATAGGGAATGCATCCTAAATTATCTAAAAACTAGCAGGGACAGGATTATAACTGCAAATGGAGTCTGAACTTTATGTTTAATAATTTCCTGAAAAAAAAATTTTGTTGACTGCCAACTAAAAGCTGGGAGAATTTTCTGCTCCACGTGCCAACAAGTAGTTAACTGGAATTTTAGAGAGAATGGAAAACAATTATTGTGAGTTTTGCACAATAATAATGCATTTAATTAGCATTAAAATAACATCCTGATTTTATATTGACATCAGTAACAAAGTGTCACTGTGGCAATCTATATGTGAAAAACTATTGCCCACAAAATCTCTCTCTCTAACCCCCAATACATTCCTTGGTTGGCTATGTATACACGCCTTTTATAGCAGGGCTGTATAGGTCAAATGTCACTAATCACATTCTACTGTATATCAGGTAGCATGGTAATCTGTCTTTAATATATATTAGCTGAAGTGATGCCAATTAGTCCTAAATATAATTATCTATTCTTGCAGGATCCGACTAGGATTTTGGTCAAATGATGCTAAGAGGACATTGATTACAAAGATTTAAGAACAGGCCTACAGGATATTATTGTAGGCACAGATAGGTACAGATCATGAAATAGATAAAATGATTAAAAAGTCTGACATGTTCTGTCTTGATTTCATCCTTGAAACA
Organism: Erpetoichthys calabaricus; assembly: GCF_900747795.2. NCBI lineage: Eukaryota > Metazoa > Chordata > Cladistia > Polypteriformes > Polypteridae > Erpetoichthys > Erpetoichthys calabaricus. The sequence goes on along the minus strand of NC_041398.2, from coordinate 143,768,155 downwards.
AAAGGTAACATTTCAGAATTCTACATTTCCATTTACCTTTAGTGTACTTATCAAGTTTAGTATAAGATTTACAAAAAAATGCATTTATTAAGGTTGTAGAGCAAGATCAGGGTGATTAATATAGCTTTGAAAGTCATTCAAGCCAAGACTGTGGAAATGATTTTCTATTTTATCCCCCACAACACAAAAGTAGAGATCTTACTTAAACATATAAGATTATTTTCTTTTTTTGGAATATCAATTTTGCAAATTGCACTGTGTGTTTTCATATAATATTTCAATGTCAAGTCTAAAATTACTTCAGGTACAAAATCTGATGGCTTTGGTGTTTTCAAATGAGTCTAAGTCATATTAAATTGAAATCTCTATTGTAAATATCAATATAAATGACTGCATTTTGTTTGTACACAGACCAAAGACCATGGATAGTTAACAAGTATGTTATACATATCAAAACTGTTCATTTTAAAAAACAAACATCAAGGATGAATTCAAATGTGACACATACATTACCCATGGTGTCTCCTGAGTCGTCCTTTTCTAATTGTTTGTAATCTTTGGGCACATTTGGCAATCTCCAAAAAGAGCTACAAATTAAACGTAAAAGGGTTAAATTGTTTGTTATTTGAAGCTACAATACCTTGATGGAACATTTAATTACTTTTATTACACATTAGTTGGCCGCAGTCCTGTATACCAGTTATTTTTAATTAGCTGTTTAGTTGATGTTCAGAACTCTAAAAATACATCAATAGAACCCTGTTTCATGTTAAGCAACTTTCAAGAATTAAAACATATAGAAACTAATTATCCTTACACAAAATATTGTACTTCTTATGTGGCCAATGAAAACTGATACATTACTCGAAAATAAAAATTATCTTCAGGAATTTAACTTAAAAAACCAACATCAATTATATCTGTCCATTGTGCAAATAACCAAGTACCGTATTTTTCGCACAATAAGACGCACTTTTTTCCCCCCAAAAGAAGGGTGGAAATGTCTGTGCGTCTTATGGAGCGAATATTGCATCACAGACCGTGATGTGTATTACCTGACAAAAGTCGACATCCAGGGGTAGAGGACGACAAAACTCACTGTTACATTACAGGCATTCCCTCTGTGCTTGGAGGAATGTTAGACTCATTGACTCGGCATCTAATCCTTGCGTGTGCATGAGTTGCGAAATGTAAATAAAGGCAAGATGGCATCGACATCTCACGAGGGAGCGAAGCGAGTGCAGAAAACAAAATACTCAGCAGACGATATTTTGCGCATTATCACTGAATCGGACTCTGATTTTTTCAGAATCTGATTTTGTTGAGAGTGATCAGGAGATCGAACAAGAGAGTGAGGAAGTGGCATCAGCTGATCGGGACACCAGCCGATGCCGCCCCAGCTGAGCATATTCGTGCAGCCAATGCACCTATGGCAAGGTTCGTGTGGGAGGAATACCTAGACATTGATCCGTGGGAGCCAAACTGGCTACCAGACTTCACAAGACAGTATGGCTTGCTGTTGGACTCGACAGATTACCAGCCGCTGGACTACTTCAGGCTGTTCTTTCCTGAAGCTGCCTTTCAGCTACTGTCAGATGAGACAAACAGGTATGCAGAACAATTTTTTTGAATCGAGGGCTGTGCTTGCACAACATTCTCGTTTTTCAAACTGGAAACCCACAACAAAACATGAGATGAAGGGCTTTGTGGCATTACAAATATAGATGGGACTAGACTGGCGATATAACTTCAGGAAGCATTGTGCAAACGTGCTTTGTCCCCTGGTGGCTTTGGACAGGTTATGCCGCGTGATGATAGGTACGTGCTCCTGCAAAGTGATTGTGAGAAACTGAGCTTCATAAATTCTGAGACTAGTGATGAGGAGTTCTTGGGGTTTCCATAAAACTAGAAGAGTGCTTGAATCTTAAAGTCTCTCCTTATTTGTTAATGACAGTGATGATGTTTCTTAATACCGCTGTTGAATTTACATGGTTGAAATATTATTCTGCTATATTTTATTAAACATATTAGTACACCATTTGGTTCAGAATATTTTTTTTCTTATTTTCCTCCTCTAAACCTAGGTGCGTCTAATGGTCAGGTGCATCTTATGGTGCAAAATACGGTAAAACCTACAGAGTAAGCTGCAAGAACCAAAAAAAGTTAATTATTTTGCATTCTTATAAGAAGCTTCATTTTTAATTTAAAATTGTGTGTCAAGGTTCAGTTTTCACATATATATATTTTTTATTTTATACAATAATTTAATAAAAATACTTTATTGTCCAGAAAATTTTCCCTATGATTTTTATCCTCTGGCATATTTTTGTGTTTAACATACTTAGTTTTTATGTCAATATCAAAACACCATCATCATACAGTTTAGTCAGCCAGTTTAGTTTGCCTGCTAAATCCTGATGTGTGTCCTTTTCTGGCAGATGATGTGAAAACACAACACTGGACTTGCAAACAAGCTACCACATGAGCTGTTGACTCTCAAAGCTTGTTTTCCGATTCTGTTGTGGCTTTGAGTCTGCCTAGTCTACCTGAGCCAGATGTATAATTTATACGTACAGAAACGACCATAAGTGAATTTTGCTTAAAACTGAGTGGGAACAAGTAGAGAATCGACTGTCACATTTCTAAAGCAATTCAGTACCTCAGGAAGGCTGTGCTCAAAGTAGAGTGTGGTGATTTTGAACTGCAAAGATCAGTGGTGCTCTCATTAACCAGATCCAACATAGAGTGAGCTTCTGAATACAATAAACTATTAAACATATAAATGTGTGCCATCGGTGCAGAGAGCACATTGCATGTGTGAAAAATAAACATAACCCGTTGCAAGGGAAATCTTTTCTTGTAAAATCAAATTATACAGTGGCCTTCAAAGATATCAATGGACTAATGGTAAAAGTGAACAATATATTGTCAGTAACGACAATATATGTCAGAGTCAATGTTAGATTTAAAGAATTGTCTGCTATGTTTGTGAAAAATTGAATTACAAAATATGCATTCAAAATAAACAATGTGTTACACCTCATCAAAAGGAGATGAAAAGGACTGCCATTATGAGAGTTGATAACGAAGAGACACCGGAGATGCAAATTCCAGTCCTCAAAACACCCAACTCAATGACACCAGTACAAGCATTTAGGAGGCTGCAGAGCATTCACCATCTGATGGCACATCTAAACGAATAACTAAAGTAAGTTAAAATTACTGTTTATTTGGAAATGCAATCATGCCTTACCAAAATATATCTAGAGCACTATGGTTATCTAAACTCTATTTGCTGTTATTTTGCAATACAGTGAAAATGCTAGGATATCTTTCTCTCAAAATGACAGAAAGATATCCTAGCAGACATAAGCACTTTTCAAATGCATGGAGCCAAGTACAGTCATGGCTGAAATTATTGGCACCCCTGGAATTTTCCTAGAAAATGCACCATTTCTCCCAGAAAATTGTTGCAGTTACAAATGTTTTGGTATACACATGTTTATTTCCTTTATGTGCATTGGAACAACACAAAACAACAGAAAAAAAGCCAAATCTGACATCATTTCACACAAAACTCAAAAACCGGGCTGGACAAAATTATTGGCACCCTCTACTTAATATTTGGTTGCACGCCCTTTGGAAAAAATAACTGAAATCAAGCGCTTCCTATAACCATCTACAAGCTTGTTACACCTCTCAACTGGAATTTCCAACCACTCTTCTTTTGCAAACTGCTCAAGGTTTCTCAGATTTGAAGGGCGCCTTCTCCCAACATCAATTTTGAGATCTCTCCATAAGTGTTCAATCGGATTTAGATCCGGACTCATTGCTGGCCACTTCAGAACTCTCCAGCGCTTTGTTTTCAACCATTTCTGAGTGCTTTTAGAGGTATGTTTGGAGTCATTGTCCTGCTGGAACACCCATGACCTCTGACGCAGACCCAGCTTTCTGACACTGGGCCCTACATTGCACCCCAATATCTTTTGGTAGTCTTCAGATTTCATGATGCCTTGCACACAGTCAAGGCATCCAGTGCCAGAGGCAGCAAAACATCCCCAAAACATCTTAGAACCTCCACCATGTTTGACTGTAGGTACTGTGTTCTTTTCTTCATAGGCCTCATTCCGTTTTCTGTAAACAGTAGAATGATGAGCATTACCAAAAAGCTCTACCTTGGTCTCATCTGTCCACAAGATGTTCGCCCAGAAGGATTTTGGCTTCCTCAAGTACATTTTGTCAAACTCCAGTCTGGCTTTTTCATGTTTCTGTGTCAGCAGTAGGGTCCTCCTGGCTCTCCTGCCATAGCGTTTCATTTCGTTCAGATGTCAACGGATAGTTCGAGCTGACACTGTTGCACCCTGAGTCTGCAGAACAGCTTGAATAGGTTTTGAAGTTGATTGGGGTTGTTTATCCACCATTCGGACTATCCTTCGTTGTAGTCTTTTATCAATTTTTCTCTTCCGTCCACGTCCAGGGAGATTAGCTACAGTGACATGTATTGTGAACTTCTTGATTATGTTGCGTACAGTGGACAAAGGAACATGAAGATCTCTGGAGATGGACTTGTAGCCTTGAGATTGTTGATATTTTTCCACAATTTTTGTTCCCAAGTCCTCAGACAATTCTCTGCTCTTCTTTCTGTTCCCCATGCTTAGTGTGGCACACTCAGACACACAACAGAAAGGTTGAGTCAACTTTTCTCCATTTTAACTGGCTTCAGGTGTGATTGCTATATTGCCAGCACCTGTTTCTTGCCACAGGTGACTTCAAACGAGCATCATCTGCTTGAAATAAAACGATTTACCTACAATTTTGAAAGCGTGCCAATAATTTTGTCCAGCCCATTTTTGGAGTTCTGTGTGACATGATGTCAGATTTGGCTTGTTTTCTCCATTTTTTTGTGTTGTTCCAATGCACATAAAGGAAATAAACATGTATATACAAAAACATTTGTAATTGCAATAATTTTCTGGGAGAAATTGTGCATTTTCTGGGAAAATTCCAGGGGTGTCAATAATTTCGGCCATGACTGCAGCTGCAGTGGTCTGTCTCTCTGTGTGTGTGTGTGTGTGTGTGTGTCTCTCTCTCTCTCTCTCTTTTGTCACCATGCTCATTACAATGTACAAATTAATCATTAAGCTGAAGTTAACCTTGTGCTACTGAGCTTCTGAATTTAAAGTGGCAATTTTAGCTTTTTATTTTTCCTTAGTCTTAATTAACTTCTATTGCTGTAGAAAAATTGTAGTTTGATAACCTAGTACTTGCATTCTGATAAAAGTCCTTTTTGCATAAGTCCAAAAATTGCATTCTTTTTTTAGTTTTTGGCAACCTAAACTTTTTTTTAACCTCCAGCAGTTATCTTTGTACCATGTCAGGTTATTCAATAGACTTGAACTGCTTAGATATCAATACAGTGCATCCGGAAAGTATTCACAGCGCATCACTTTTTCCACATTTTGTTATGTTACAGCCTTATTCCAAAATGGATTAAATTCATTTTTTTCCTCAGAATTCTACACACAACACCCCATAATGACAACGTGACAAAAGTTTACTTGAGGTTTTTGCAAATTTATTAAAAATAAAAAAATTGAGAAAGCACATGTACATAAGTATTCACAGCCTTTGCCATGAAGCTGAAAATTGAGCTCAGGTGCATCCTGTTTCCCCTGATCATCCTTGAGATGTTTCTGCAGCTTAACTGGAGTCCACTTGTGGTAAATTCAGTTGGTTGGACATGATTTGGAAAGGCACACACCTGTCTATATAAGGTCCCACAGTTGACAGTTCATGTCAGAGCAAAAACCAAGCATGAAGTCAAAGGAATTGTCTGTAGACCTCCGAGACAGGATTGTCTCGAGGCACAAATCTGGGGAAGGTTACAGAAAAATTTCTGCTGCTTTGAAGGTCCCAATGAGCTCAGTGGCCTCCATCATCCGCAAGTGGAAGAAGTTCGAAACCACCAGGACACTTCCTAGAGCTGGCCGGCCATCTAAACTGAGCGATCGGTGGAGAAGGGCCTTAATCAGGGAGGTGACCAAGAACCCGATGGTCACTCTGTCAGAGCTCCAGAGGTCCTCTGTGGAGACAGGATAACCTTCCAGAAGGACAACCATCTCTGCAGCAATCCACCAATCAAGCCTGTATGGTAGAGTGGCCAGACGGAAGCCACTCTTTAGTAAAAGGCACATGGCAGCCCGCCTGGAGTTTGCCAAAAGGCACCTGAAGGACTCTCAGACCATGAGAAACAAAATTCACTGGTCTTATGAGACATAGATTGAACTCCTTGGTTTGAATGCCAGACGTCATGTTTGGAGGAAACCTGGCACCATCCCTACAGTGAAGCATGGTGGTGGCAGCATCATGCTGTGGGGATGTTTATCAGCAGCAGGAACTGGGAGACTAGTCAAGATAAAGGGAAAGATGACTGCAGCAATGTACAGAGACATCCTGAATGAAAACCTGCTCCAGAGCACTCTTAACCTCAGACTGGGGCGATGGTTCATCTTTCAGCAGGACAACGACCCTAAGTACACAGCCAAGATATCAAAGGAGTGGCTTCAGGACAACTCTGTGAATGTCCTTGAGTGGCCCAGCCAAAGCCCTGACTTGAATCCGATTGAACATCTCTGGAGAGATCTTAAAATGGCTGTGCACCGACGCTTCCCATCCAAGCTGATGGAGCTTGAGAGGTGCTGCAAAGAGGAATGGGCGAAACTGGCCAAGGATAGGTGTGCCAAGCTTATGGCATCATATTCAAAAAGACTTGAGGCTGTAATTTCTGCCAAAGGTGCATCGATAAAGTATTGAGCAAAGGCTGTGAATACTTATGTACATGTGATTTCTCAGTTTTTTTATTTTTAATAAATTTGCAAAAACCTCAAGTAAACTTTTTTCACGTTGTCATTATGGGGTGTTGTGTGTAGAATTCTGAAGAAAAAAATGAATTTAATCCATTTTGGAATAAGGCTGTAACATAACAAAATGCAGAAAAAGTGATGCGCTGTGAATACTTTCCGGATGCACTGTAAAAGCTAGAAAAACAGGGGTTTTGAAACTTATTATCTTATCTTATATTATCTTATAAATTTCCACTGATATTACACATGCAGCAGGACAAAATTAGCACTAGGCATTTATGGGAGTAGATTTAACAGGGATGCAGGCATCCAGCTGCAGAAAACCCCCACTTGCATTCCAAAGTGACTGACTGAACTATGGCTTGTACCAGGACCTGTCTGATAACAAAGGTGTAAATCACCTACAACGACATGTCTTCAGAGGCCCCTCTGCAGACTTCTTGAGCCAGAAGGCATGGAATGGACTCAAGTAAGGACAAGGACCTATAATTCTATGGATTACAACTAAAATGGACTGGAGACCCTGCCCTTTAAAAGACACTGATTTTGGAAGTGGAAAATGTGGAAGAGAAATTAGAGTTAGTGGTAGTATAGTCACTGTGCATTACGTGTTGTGGTATGATTTCCATATTAAAATAAATATATAGCATCTATCTCTGAAATAGTAATAAAGAGCTAAGAAATGTCAGAAACTTGTTCAAGCATATCATGAAACCAGATAAAGGTCAAGTGAACAACAAAGAACAAGAAGGTTCTGAGTAGTGGTCAAGCAAGAAGTTGGCTAACTAAAATGTACACAGTAAAATCTCAAAACTCAAGAAGTATTAGAAAGTATTGTAAGGACCAAGAATATAGTAACATATCATTCAATCTGCTGAGGAAGTTGATCATATTGCTTTTTAATAAATGAATCAATAACCTTTAATGGACTTTACTACATCTTTTCCATTCTGTGTTATTGAGTGGCCACAATAGTGTGGCTATTTTCTCCTTCCTGATCATGGAACACAACCTAAGGACAGATTTTTTTTCTTTTTTCACTGTATTCCATGGCAATCAACAACATTGGACTCAGCAACTATTTATCTACACATAGTTGGAATCTGGGACCATATTTTTGTCTTTGTTGCCGTATGGAGTTTTAAGAAATGGCAGTACAGTACTAAAAAAAGAAAATCTGTCAATTTTTTTGTTCTCATATTGTATGTTGTTTTAATGACTAGCATTGTGGTGTTTTTGCTGCAGGCATTTCGGTTTTAGTTATACAGTATTTGTAACAGAGTAAAGGATGTCGATTAAAGTAAATGTACTGTATTTAGTATGAATAAGCTGAAATAAAAAAAAAAAACTGAAGACACTTTTTAAATAAACAGTAAATGGTTTAGGCATGGGAGTCTTAGGTTGACATATGATGATATAACAAAAAGCATATGCAAAGATAAGCAGGCATTGAAATCAAAAACTATCTGGATGTCAGTATGTACTGTATGTGAACATACGAGAGAAAGACATCTCTGAATTAAAAAAAAAAACTTATTAAAATAAAAATAAACACAAACAAAATGTGTGAAACTTACCTTAATTTTGCACTCTCATTTGATCCATCAATCCTCACTGTCTTTTTACTTTGCACCTTCCGAGTCAGTTTTTGCTTGCTGTTCATGCCATTTTTTGAAATTGTTTTATTTTTCTTTAAATTCCACTTGAGGGTCTTGTTCCTCATTTGTGTTATAGGACCATCATTCCTATTTACTTTTGATGATGAAGGTAAATTGGGTTGAGCAGTCTTTAAAAATGAAAGATTGTTTATTTGTGGAGATGTTACTTGAACCCCTGAAAATGACTTGCTAGTTTTAATATTTTCTTCCAGTGCAGTGCTATGAAGGGGAACACCTTGAAAAACAAAAAGTTTTTTATAAGTTTTTGAAGGAATTCTGAACTAAAGACAATTAAGCAAAAACAGGAAATGGGCTTCATATAATATCATTCATTCAGTTATTTTTTGTTTGATTATGGCCTGATAAGGGTTTAATTAATTTAATATATACAGAAGTACAATAAAATATTTAGCAAAGGTTGACAGCCTTTCAAGAGAATAATTTTCCTCAGTGCTACAGACAAATAATTTCTTAAGTTTACTCGTGTTTTATCTAGTGAAACATTCCTGCTGCAGCTGATAACATCTGTGGGTGTTAATCCACAACTTGTGCCCAAAATGCGTTCATTTCAGGACACTGACAGTTGATTAAAACAAGTGTGGTTTTGACTTTCATTGTCTTTTTGACACTAACATTTCATTTCTTGTTTCTTTTAAATGCATAGAAAAAGTAAAAAAATTGTTTAGTAGTTTACATACAGTGATCCCTCGCTATATCGTGCTTCGCCTTTCGCGGCTTCACTCTATCGCGGATTTTATATGTAAGCATATTTAAATATATATCGCGGATTTTTTGCTGATTTGCGGATTTCTGCGGACAATGGGTCTTTTAATTTCTGGTACATGCTTCCTCAGTTGGTTTGCCCAGTTGATTTCATACAAGGGACGCTATTGGCAGATGGCTGAGAAGCTACCCAACTTACTTTTCTCTCTCTCTCTCTTGCTCTGACATTCTCTGATCCTGACGTAGGGGGTGTGAGCAGGGGGGCTGTTCGCACACCTAGACGATACGGACGCTCGTCTAAAAATGCTGAAAGGTTATCTTCACGTTGGCTACCTTCTGTGCAGCTGCTTCGTGAAGCGACATGCTGCACGGTGCTTCGCATACTTAAAAGCTCGAAGGGCACGTATTGATTTTTTTTATCTGTCTCTCTCTCTCTGCTCCTGACGGAGGGGGTGTGAGCTGCCACCTTCAACAGCTTTGTGCCGCGGTGCTTCTCATACTTAAAAGCCAAACAGCCCTATTGATTTGTTTGCTCCTTTGAAGAGGAAGATATGTTTGCATTCTTTTAATTGTGAGACTGAACTGTCATCTCTGTCTTGTCATGGAGCACAGTTTAAACTTTTGAAAAAGAGACAAATGTTTGTTTGCAGTGTTTGAATAACGTTCCTGTCTCTCTACAACCTCCTGTGTTTCTGCGCAAATCTGTGACCCAAGCATGACAATATAAAAATAACCATATAAACATATGGTTTCTACTTCACGGATTTTCTTATTTCGCGGGTGGCTCTGGAACGCAACCCCCGCGATGGAGGAGGGATTACTGTATGTTTTACATGTTCACGACCAGTTTTCCAAATAAATGCAGATTGTCAATTTGTAAATGACTGACATGTGTGCAGTAGCTAGATTATGCTGTCAAAATGGTCACCATCACAGCAGCATATCAACTTAATTTTTGTTAGAGTCAATAATGACACTTGCCTGCTTAGTCTATGAAACCATTTCTCTTGTCCTATACAGATATAGTCAAAACTATTAATAGGTCCGAAAAATAATCCAAGACATGTTAAACTATGAGCTTTCTCAACAAAGACTGAGGTGTTTCTTAATCTTGTGTCATGGACGTGTCAGGAATGTCTCACTGGTGTGGGGTCAACTAAAAATATGGGGAAGTTTCTGGTGTGACACCACCACAATGTGAATTTCCCCTTGGGATTAATAAATTATCTATCTATCTATCATTAATAATACAGTTTCCATTTACTTTATATTGTAGGAGAACCCACTGAAAGACTTCTGACATAATTTCTGGTCTGGATATTGCCAACTCTGCCTCTTCCGCTTCTTGTCCTACTTAAACAACCTCTACAGTGGCCACTTATTTAGAACCTACCTACCTTCCAACAAGGACAGACCTTAGCTTTTTTAGAAGCTTACTCATATGCTACAATAAACCAAGTATACATCATGTGACATTTTTGCAACATTCTTTTGCTTTCTTTCACTCAGCCAACCTAGACATTAAATGAGGGTGCACACTGGAGATCCCACCCTTGTTTTTTGTCTTTCTGATTTGTTTGCATTGGATTTGCAAATCAAATATCAGACCCAGTTCTATCATGCAACACTTCATATTTAGATCTGAATGTTCATTAAAAAAATGACAAATGGTAACAAATTTCACATCTCTAAATTTAATATAACCTTTCTTATCATAACATAAGACACAATATTCGAATACATCATTACAGGAAATTCTTCACTCACTCTACTTATACTACTCTATTACACATGCATGTGTATTATATTTATTGTATTGCTATCCATATGTTCAGAAGGTTAGATTTGGCATCACTCAGGCTTAAGTACTGGAATTACTGGACAATACTCCATTTTTTTTCAAACCCACTTAATCTAATTTTAGTGTTGTGGGGGCACTTGAGCTTCTCCTGGCAACACTGGGCATAAGCCACCAACTCAGGACAGAGCAACAGTCTAAGTAACGGCCTATACATACTCTGACTTACACTGACAAAGGGGTGGTTTTGAATAACCAAATCTTTACACCTTTGGGAACACCCATAGAAAAACCAATGCAGACATGAAGAAGTTGTGCAGTTGTGACCCGCTGGGCTGGCTACTTTGAGCAGTTGTTCAAAGCTGATTCTCCTGCTAGGACATTGGATATCTCTGGGTCCACGGTCCTTGAGGCTGATCCTCCAATTAGATGTGAACCACCAAATCTCAATGAGATTGCACAGGTGGTGAATCAGCTGAGGGGAGGAAAGGCTGCAGGAATCTGTGGTATCCAGGGTGAACTTCTCCAGGCTGGTGGTAAGGCTGTCCCTCCTGGCATTCCAAACAATCTTTGCTTCCATTTGGGAGATAGGCATCATCACAACTGACTGGAAAACGGGAGTTGTCATCCCTATCTGGAAAGGGAAGGGAGATCACCTAGATTGCAGCAACTACGGGGGGATAACACTGCTCTCAGTGCCTTTTAAGGTCCTTTCTAGGGTCGTCCTCAATAGGATCCATGATCACTTGCACAGCGACCGGAACAGTCTGGTTTTAAGCCTGAGACTGGGTTTATACTTCACGTGACGCAACGCATGCTGTAGCGGATGCTCCTGCTACACAAGCGTTGTACTGTTTATATTTAAGCGCGTACTTTACGGAAATCTGGAGGAATCCACCAGGTGGCAGTGCGAGATATTATCATGGTGAGAACCGGTTTAGCTTCTCTGTGTTGTGAATTGCCTGGAACACCCATTAAATTCTGATGACACCTTACTGCAATATCTCTGAAAAAGATGTTTAATGATTAAATCCATCAATCCAGGGATTTGTCCATTCCAGTAAACATTGGGCACGAGGCTGAAACAATCCCTGGACGAGCATCAGCTCATCGCAAGGTGAATACAATCATTCACATACACTAATGTTATCTTAGTGTCACCAAATCTGTATATCTTTGGAAGGAAACTGGAGCACACTGTGGAAACCCAAAAGGAAAACATGCAAACTCCAGGCAGAGAATACCAGCGACGTGACTCCCTGCGAGACAGCAGTGCTACCGCTCTGCCATCGTGTCACCCCATGTGTGTAATTATTAACAGTATTCATTATTTAAACAAAATTAATGATTTATCTGTAAAATGTAACATACATATTTTAATGCATTTCATCATGAAACTAATATCAAGTATAAATCTAAGGATTCTAAATGTGCAGAGTTGGAATATCATACATTTAATGTGTTCTGTGTTACTGTTTGTCGCTGCTGTCAGGTCCGGAGGAAGCCCTAAAAAAAAAAAAAAAAAAAAAAAAGACAGCACAGAAGACAATATATGAGAGTTTTAAAATGTATCGTGTCATTACGATAAGGAATACAAGACGCTTGAATATAAAAGCACCACGAATGCATCTGTATGTCAGCATTTTGCTTCACTACATCGTACCACTTATCAAACATTGAAGCGCACACATTGATCTTGTAGGATCCGCAAAGCGGCTTTCTTTCACATGTAGATAGTAACCAGAGACTCGGACGTCACATTCCAACTTTTACCACACTGCACCCCCTGACTTTTTGCCAGTACTGCAACTGGTGCATGCGTCGCATTAATTTCTGAGGACCTGCTCAGAGGACGTGTCAAATGAGCGCTGGGAATGCGTGGCAGCCATGATGTGGGTGCGTACGCGTTCTGAGCATGAAGTATAAACGAGCCCTAAGAAGTCTACCATCAACCGCATCCTGGCACTGAGGGTTCTCATGGAGCGTAAACTCGAATGTCGACAGAGTTTCTTTGCAGCTTTTGTCGATTTTCATAAAGTGTTCGACTGCCCTGTGGAACATCCTGAGGGTTCGTGGGATCCCCTCGAGTTTGCTGGATATCATGGCCGGTCTGTACACTGGTACTGTGAGTGCTGTGCAGCGTGGAGGCAGGACCTCTGCGTTTTTCCCAGTTGATTCTGGGGTTCGTCAGGGGTGTGTTCTTGCTTCTACTCTGTTCAATGCTTGTATGGACTGGGTGTTGAGCAAAGTTGTGGGGTCCAGCGGCTGTGGGGCATCTGTTGGTGAAGAAAAATTCACGGATCTTGACTTTGCCGACAATGCTGTGATCTTCGCGGAGTCAATGGAGGCTCTGATCGGGGAGCTCGAGAGACTGAGCAAGGAGTCTTAAGTGTCTAGGCTTGCGAGTGTCCTGGATAGAAACCAAGATCCAAGCCTTTAATGACCTCTTCGGCACAGCCATTAGTAGTGTGTCTGTTTGCAGCGAGAGTGTCGACCTTGTAGAGGGGTCAGCAGACAGATTGGGAGAGGATGGGGGATCATGAGGTCACTGGAAAGGGGTGTGTGGTGCTCCCGATATCTATGCAAAAGGACGAAGGTCCAAGTCTTTAGAGTCCTGGTGCTTCCTGTCTTGCTATATGGTTGCGAGACATGGACGCTATCCAATGACCTGAGACGAAGACTGGACTCCTTTGGTACTGTGTCTCTCCGGAAAATCCTTTGGTACCATTGGTTTGACTTTGTGTCGAATGAGCAGTTGCTCATGGAGTCCTGAATGAGACACATTACCTGCATTGTGAGGGAGCGTCAGTTACAGCACTATGGCTATGTGGTGCGTTTCCCTGAAGGTGATCCAGCTCGTAAAATCCTCATTGTCTGGGACCCAAGTGCCTGGAACAGGCTAAGGGGTCGCCCACGTAACTCCTGGCTGCGGCAGGTATAGGGTCATTTCCGGAGGGTGGGATTGGACCACGTGTTTGCCTGGGGGGTTGCCAACTGGGATCCTGAGTTGTTTCGTCGTGTAGTGGGTGCGGCAACGCGCTGTACCAGTGCATGCTCCCCTAGTTGACTTGACTTGAGACTTGAAGAACCTGTAAACTCCGTAAACCCTGGATCCTGATTCCATGCAGCAGTGTGTGTGTGTGTGTGTATAATTTATAGGTAAAATGTTTGAAATATTATGCTTTCGCATTCTAGACAATGTTTAGTTTCAAAGAAAACACATTTTTATGGAGATATTTGTAAAAGACATGCAGGATCAGCTGGATATCAACTATCTTAATTAACAACTTTCATATCTCACAGAAATAAAAGTCTTTAAAAAAGTTTCTGTCTTGCTAAGGCAATTAGCCTTCCCTAAGTGGGCTGCTTCTCTCTTTCAGATCTGTCTTGAAGCTAGAAGTTAAGTCCCTCTCCAGGAGCCTAATGTATAAAATGTGCTTATACTCGGAAATGTGTGTAAGACATTTATTACTCAAACTCTGGGATATGTAATACATGAACTTGGTGTGAAAATTGACGTAACGTTAGGGCAAATTTCAACTATCATAACTCCTACACTGACATTTTTGGTGTTGGCATTGTAGCAGCTCCAAGAAGCAGGACAATCTTCTTTCATTGTGCATTTCAATGATGTGTCAGTCACATTCCAATGTTCTTGTATTAAATTATATCACAGTTAATTGAAATATTCTCCCAATGCAGTTGTCTTCAATGTTGGTAATAACTTCTAATGCATATACTTAATGTTTATTGTCTTAGTCTGAAGTGTATCTAATTAGTCTATAAAAAGGGTGTGCTGTGTGTTTAAATGACATAACTGGCAATGGCAACATTAGTTTTCTAATAGAATATCAGCAATTAAAGGCTACACAAGGAGCAAGTTTTCAGGGATCGCAATGACTTTTTGGCTTATAATGACAAATGACTTCCTAGAGTTATAACTGTTGGAGTTATGTGCTGAAATAGAGCCTACATTACAGACAGCATAACGTAGAAATCACGCAAATCCTGTTCTGTTACAGGTTCTAACAACGAAAGGGTAATTGGCAACAAGCACTTTTCAGTACTAACTGGCTGACCAGGCAGGAATCTCACAATTATCCCTGAGCCATGTCATGACATCTATGTGGGATGGTATAATTAAGATGCTACCCAGATAGCAAATGTGGATTTTCCTAATGTAATCGTAATTGAATGCACACAACTTGCAATTCAGGCACCAACACAAAATGAATCTGCTTTTGTAAACAGAAAACACTTTCTTTCAAATGTTTCCGACTAACTTTGTTGCAAGGTGACCTGGCTCTATGTTTAATACATTACAAACCAGTTGTATAATGTTTCTTTCAGGTGATAGTGGTTACCCTGTCAGAAACTAGCTTCACACACTGCTCGCTAACCCACAAACACCAGATGAGAGGAGATATAATGAAAGGCATTCCTGCACCCGGTCGGTGATTGAATGGACTCACTGGTTCGATTAAAGGTACATGTCAGGGTTTGGACTTGTTGGGTGGTGTATTGCTGTACAGCCCCACAAAGGTTTTCCACATTGAGATGGTTTTGTGCAGTTCTGTACAACACAGAGCAGAAACAAAGACTGCCTCTGTCACCTGGAATAGGCCATGATAAGCACACGGATGACCCATACCCCATCCCTTAGGAAATCAACAAAAGGCAGCGCAAAGACTTCTGGATGTCGCACTGGCAGTGATCTGGGCACAGCATGATGGGATAGTGCTATTGCTCTTTCCACTGAAAAACTTGCAATATACAAAATGATAAAATAAACAAACATGTAAGGGTACATGCTGGCCTTGTGTGTTAACTGGAAACTTGTACAATTGTGCTATGTTTAATTTGGCTTATGATTAGCACAGTAGCCTACAGAAGTGTGATATTAAACGTTTTAAAGTGATGCACTATATCAAAATCCCTATCACAGTCTGGCAAACGGCCACCAATGGATGTTTCTCCAATGACCACTGCAAACTCACAGATCAAAAAGACTACTGGTGTCCCCACCAATAGAACACACACTTTGTCAGCGTTCAGTTATTCTATGACCTTTGTTATTTACTCTGACCTTTGTTTCAAAACTATTTTTTTCTGCAACATAATGCTGCACAGATGCTGTTTCAATTATAGTTACTGTCACTTATTATTTTTTTTTAAAAACTTTATGACTACTGCAAAGAGACTAGCAAAAAATAGTTTGCAATTCTCCACTTGAGTAAGTAATACCTTAAGTTAACATTCACTGAAGGTTTTGATTTCTGCCTTTTTTCCTTTGTCCTCCCAAGGTCTGCAATAAAGATGGCACTCAGGAACATGGCCAAATTTATACGGTGATTAGAACAACAATATTCAAAAGGTGTTTTTTTATGCCATCTGTGGTTACTGGTAGGAGGTGACAGGGGAGTTATTAAAAGCTTCTGCACATACTCAAAGTTTTAAGTTAATACGAGAGGAATAAAGGAACTTCCCATGGCAAGTGGCATACATAGTTTTACAAATTTCATTTTTTGTAGGTACAACTGTGTAAGAGCTATTTGTTAGTTAGGCTATGTTAAACTGATTAAGTATTTTGGTGAAGAATGAATTGATGAAGTATTTTTTTTAGTTATGCTAAAATGTTTGCCTATATATTAGTGCATAGTCAATGGAAGGTTTGATTATAACCCCTACAACCTAAATTGTAAATGGAACTTTCTAATTATTTCTGTTCATTCTGACTAAAGACTAGTACAGTTTATGATCTGCCTTGAAGTTTAAGGTATGGAGGGCAAACAGTTTCATACCGCAATGAACATATTAAAGCCTATGAAAGTCTGCCATAGAAATGTAACACAACTTTTAAGTATAGAAAGCAACTTAAGTTTAACATGAGAAAACTAAGATTGTAATGAAACAGAGAAGAAACCTTACGTTGCCTTTTTTTGTGTATAACTTTCTTCTGAATTTTTGCGATTTGCTCTTCTTAAATTTTCATTAAAAGTTTTTAAAATTAACCTTATTGGACTGAGGATTTTGTTTTGTTATACATATATGCTGGATCCTGCTTTGCCAACTAAGTAAGTGCTGTAGCCCTCATTCTCTTCCCAAAAGGATCTGGTAAGACCCCTGCATTTTGCCTACAGGGTACACCCTAGCATTTTTCAAAACTGATTGCACAGATTCCATCATTAATGGTTTTGGCTAAAGTTTTACAGCCAGACCGTCTTCCTGACTCTAGAACTCTCTGTGTATCCAGGCGGGGGACCAGCACCACGTTGGTGAAAGTAGGAAATACAACCACATAAATCCAGTTTTGAAACATCAGTACCGAGCTCCAGGTAAGAACAGAACATTAAAAGTATTTCTTTTGATAGAAATAGTTCTGATCAGTCTTGTCCCAGTGCTAGAAGTCAGTAAGCTGGATATTTCTGACCAGCATCAACCAAAATACAGTTAGGTCCATAAATATTTTGACAGAGACAACTTTTTTCTAATTTTGGTTCTGTACATTACCACAATGAATTTTAAATGAAACAACTCAGATGCAGTTGAAGTGCAGAGTTTCAGCTTTAATTCAGTGGGGTGAACAAAACGATTGCATAAAAATGTGTGGCAACTAAAGCATTTTTTAAATATCCTAGTTGGACATTTGCTCCAAGTCACTAAATGTAAGAGCCAAATCTTATAAGTTAATATTAATAGTAAATTTACTTTAGTTTTGCTTAATTTGAATAGAATATAGCTTTCTCAAAGATAACGGATGATTCTGTTTACCCCCCTATAAGCTAACAGTTTAATGGAATGGTATATTTCTGAATTTATTCAACAGAATAGAATGAGCTCAGACTGAAACAAGAAACATCAACTGTTGGACAAAAAGACATTTGGGTATATAGTATTCTGACCATACATACATATGTACATATGTCAAACATACAGTGCATCCGGAAAGTATTCACAGCGCATCACTTTTTCCACATTTTGTTATGTTACAGCCTTATTCCAAAATGGATTAAATTCATTTTTTTCCTCAGAATTCTACACACAACACCCCATAATGACAACATGAAAAAAGTTTACTTGAGGTTTTTGCAAATTTATTAAAAATAAAAAAATTGAGAAAGCACATGTACATAAGTATTCACAGCCTTTGCCATGAAGCTCAAAATTGAGCTCAGGTGCATCCTGTTTCCCCTGATCATCCTTGAGATGTTTCTGCAGCTTAATTGGAGTCCACCTGTGGTAAATTCAGTTGACTAGAGATGATTTGGAAAGGCACACACCTGTCTATATAAGGTCCCACAGTTGACAGTTCATGTCAGAGCACAAACCAAGCATGAAGTCAAAGGAATTGTCTGTAGACCTCCGAGACAGGATTGTCTCGAGGCACATATCTGGGGAAGGTTACAGAAAAATTTCTGCTGCTTTGAAGGTCCCAATGAGCACAGTGGCCTCCATCATCCGTAAGTGGAAGAAGTTTGAAACCACCAGGACTCTTCCTAGAGCTGGACGGCCATCTAAACTGAGTGATCGGTGGAGAAGGGCCTTAGTCAGGGAGGCAACCAAGAACCCGATGGTCACTCTGTCAGAGCTCCAGAGGCCCTCTGTGGAGAGAGGAGAACCTTCCAGAAGGACAACCATCTCTGCAACAATCCACCAATCAGGCCTGTATGGTAGTGTGGCCAGATGGAAGCCACTTCTTAGCAAAAGGCATATGGCAGCCCGTCTGGAGTTTGCCAAAAGGCACCTGAAGGACACTCAGACCATGAGAAAGAAAATTCTCTGGTCTGATGAGACAAAGATTGAACTCTTTGGTGTGAATGCCAGGCGTCACGTTTGGAGGAAACCTGGCACCATCCCTACAGTGAAGCATGGTGGTGGCAGCATCATGCTGTGGGGATGTTTTTCAGCGGCAGGAACTGGGAGACTAGTCAGGATAAAGGGAAAGATGACTGCAGCAATGTACAGAGACATCCTGGATGAAAACCTGCTCCAGAGCGCTCTTGACCTCAGACTGGGGCGACGGTTTATCTTTCAACAGGACAACGACCCTAAGCACACAGCCAAGATATCAAAGGAGTGGCTTCAGGACAACTCTGTGAATGTCCTTGAGTGGCCCAGCCAGAGCCCATCTCTGGAGAGATCTTAAAATGGCTGTGCACCGACGCTTCCCATCCAAGCTGATGGAGCTTGAGAGGTGCTGCAAAGAGGAATGGGCGAAACTGACCAAGGATAGGTGTTCCAAGCTTGTGGCATCATATTCAACAAGACTTTAAACATTTAAACATTTTTTTTTTGTTCTTTATTTCGTCTTATACGATTTCTCGTATTAGAAATTTGTTAGTTTTCGCATACCCCTTGGGGTTAGAGCGCAGGGTCAGCCATTGTACAGCGCCCCTGGAGCAATTACAGGTTAAGGGTCTGGCTCAAGGGCCCAGCAGAGTAGGATCTCTTTTGGCAGTGACAGGGATTCGAACCTTCAGGATACCAGCGCAGATCCTTAGCCTCAGAGCCACCACTCCACCCTATAAATTTGAGGCTGTAATTGCTGCCAAAGGTGCATCGACAAAGTATTGAGCAAAGGCTGTGAATACTTATGTACATGTGATTTCTCAGTTTTTTTATTTTTAATAAATTTGCAAAGACCTCAAGTAAACTTTTTTCATGTTGTCATTATGGGGTGTTGTGTGCAGAATTCTGAGGAAAAAAATGAATTTAATCCATTTTGGAATAAGGCTATAACATAACAAAATGTGGAAAAAGTGATGTGCTGTGAATACTTTCTGGATGCACTGTAGTTTCTAGTGTATGTGATAACAGATATAAACTTTAAGAAATGCAATGTAGACAATCCTTAAGAGGAACATTGCAGAGAAAAAGTTTTTTTTCTTGGTGTATTTATTATCAAGTTTCTTCTTTGTTTTTTTGTATGATCTGTTTGTTTTGAATTTCACTAAAGGGTTTAAAATGAATACATTTGCACTGTATTTTTTTTGGTACAAGTTATACTAACTGCTTGTACACCTTTCTGGTAGATGCTTAAGGAACTATTTGGAGACCCTTGATAAATCACAGCTACACTAGAAATAAAACCTTCATTTTCCCAACACAGTAAATTACTAATGTTCAAACTTAAATTATACCTGCAATTTTAGAAATAAAGGCACATTTATTAAATCATGAAATACAGACACTAAAAGCTTTTGCATTTTAACTAGAAGAAGAAAAAAAGGCATTACTAACCATTATTACTGCTATCAGTACTGTCATCATCTTGAATAAAGCTAGCTTTAGAGATTGAAGAGATATCAGTCACTAGGTTTGAAGGATATACAAAGAAGAATTGATGTGTGGGAATTTTCCTCTTCAGGTGATTTATAATCGCCTAAGGAAAGATATAGAGAATGGAGATTTTATTTCAGAAACAGCACTACAGGTACTATGAAGTTGTAATTCCACCAACAAAGTTAAAATGCTTCACTTCAAGTTTCAAACATTATTTCAAAATAAATGCTGCCAAATTTTAGCCACTTCCCTTTACTTTGACTTAACTGGCCATAACTTCATCATACTTTACTCAATATTCATGTTATATATATCAAAGTAGGGTAGTCATTTCTCTTGCACATTTTTATGACCAAAAATGTTGTTGGAATGGTATTTTTATGGTAGCACAACAAAATTGTGTGGGACAAATTCACACTACCATAAGCATGTAGTGACAAATACACAGAGGAACAAAAACGTTGTAGTGACAATTGTGCGCTCCCAGTAAATTTTCTTTTAATAAGCAAGAACAGAACTTCAGCTTGACATTTGCCAATTTTAAGAAACTACCATATTAATACACAAAAACACCAAACTTCAAACATAGTTTGATTTAAATTTAAAGGACAACACAAGATTTAAGCTACCTAGTACAAACTAGAAATGCAAATGAAGCTATGGAGTGAGAGAGTGCCAGTGAAGCTACAGGGTATACATACTGAATGTTACTTGTGTTTTGTGACTTTAAGTACCAAAATATTGCATCACTTTCATTTTATTAATAAGTTTCAAATGTTTTTCTGTAAAACAAGCAAAAAGGCAAAATCATGAATTAGATATAAAAAAAAATCAAACCATGATAGTAATGTTATATTCACAGTACCATGTGCAGAACTGTTTTTTAATCCTGTTCACATAGATACACTGCCCATACAGTGCGCAGTATTTAAATTCTGTTAACGGAGTATAAATCATTGCAAAATTTAAATTCTTAATATGAGTTTTTGACATCAATATACACTTTCATTTACTAAAATATCTATTTTGGCTTGTAAAATTAATATCCACTTTTGTTTACTTAGAGTTGATAAAGTACAGTAACATCTACATTTCAGAGCTGAAGGGAATTAAATGAAAAAAAAAAGCATACTTGTTTATACTTTATGATCAGTGCATTTAGAAGCATTATTCATACGTAGATGTTAGGGAACAGAGGGGATGAGGAGGTGATGGGTAGGTATGGTGTCAGGGAGAGGAATGAAGATGATAGTGGATTTTGCGAAAAGGATGGACATGGCTGTAGTGAATATGTATTTTATGAAGAGGGAGGAACACTGGATGATGTACAAGAGTGGAGGAAGATGTACACAGGTAAATTATATCTTATGCAGGAGGGTCAGTTTGAAGGAGATTGGAGACTGAAAAGTGGTGGCAGGGGAAAGCGTTGTTACGTAGCATAGGATGGTGGTCTGTAGGATGGCGTTGGATATCAAGAAGATGAGGACAGTGAGGGCAGAGCCAAGGATCAAATGGTGGAAGTTGAAAAAGGAAGACTGCAAGGCTGAGTTCAGGGAGGAGGTAAGACAAGCACTGGGTGGCAGTGAAGAGTTACCAGAGAGCTAGACAACAACAGCAGAAGCGGTAAGGGAGACAGCTAGAAGGGTGCTTGGTGTGACATCTGGACAGAGGAAGGAGGAAAAGGAAACCTGGTCGTGGAATGTGGAAATAACAAGAGAGTAAACAGAGAAAGAGGTTGGTGAAGAAGTGGGATAATCAGAGAGATGAAGAAAGTAGACAGGAGTACAAGGAGATAAGGTGTAATGTGAAGAGAGAGGTGGCAAAGGCTAAATATAAGGCATATGATGAGTTATATGAGCGGTTGGACACTAAGGAGGGAGAAAAGGACCTGTACTGATTGGCTAAACAGAGGAACCAAGCTAGGAAAGATGTGCAGCAGGTTAGGGTCATAAAGGATAAAGATGGAAACACAACTCACAAGCGAGGAGAGTGTGCTGAGCAGATGGAAAGAGTACTTTGAGAATCTGATGAATGAAGAGAATATATGAGAGAGAGAGATATGGTTGGATGATGTGGAGATAGTGAATCAGGAAGTGCAATGGATTAGCAAGGAGGAAGTCAGGACAGCTATGAAGAGTATGAAGAATGGAAAAGTCTGTTGGTCCACATCACATACCTGTGGAAGCATGGAGGTGTTTAGGAGAGATGGCAGTGGAGTTTTTAACCAGATTGATTAATGGAATCTTGGAAAGTGAGAGGATGCCTGAAAAGTGGAGAAGAAGTGTACTGGTGCCGATATTTAAGAATAAGGGGGATGTGCAGGACTGCAGTAACTACAGGGGAATAAAATTGATGAGCTACAACATAACGTTATGAGAAAGAGTAGTGGAAGCTAGGTTAAGAAGTGATGATTAGTGAGCAGCAGTATGGTTTCATGCCAAGAAAGAGCACCACAGATGCAAAGTTTGCTCTGAGGTTGTTGATGGAGAAGTTTAGAGAAGGCCAGAAGGAGTTACATTGCGTCTTTGTGGACCTGGAGAAAGTATATGACAGGGTGCCTCGAGAGGAGCTGTGGTATTATATGAGGAAGTCGGGAGTGGCAGAGAAGTACGTAAGAGTTGTATAGGATATGTACAAGGGATGTGTGACAGTGGTGAGGTCTGCGGTAGGAGTGACAGTTGCATTCAAGTTGGAGGTGGGATTACACAGGGATCGGCTCTGAGCACTTTCTTATTTGCAAAGGTGATGGATAGGTTGACAGACGAGATTAGACAGGAGTCCCCGTGGGCGTTTGCTGATGATATTGTGATCTGTAGCGATAGTAGGGAGCAGGTTGATGCGACCCTGGAGAGGTGGAGATATTCTCTAGAGAGGAGAGGAATGAAGGTCAGTAGGAACAAGACAGAATACATGTGTGCGAATGAGAGGGAGGTCAGAGGAATGGAGAGGATGTAGGGATACTAAGGTGTAGGAGTTTAAATACTTGGGATCAACAGTACAGAGTAACAGGAAGTGTGGAAGAGAGGTGATGAAGAGAGTGCAGGCAGGGTGGAGCAGGTGGATAAGAGTGTCAGGAGTGATTTTTGACAGACAGATACCAGGAAGAGTGAAAGGGAAGGTCTACAAGACAGTAGGGAGACCAACTATGTTATACAGTATGGGTTGGAGATGGTGGCATTGACCAAAAAATAGAAGACAGAGTTGGAGGTGGCAGAGATAAACATGTTAAGATTTGCATTGGGTGTGACAAGGATGGACAGGATTAGAAATGAGTACATTAGAGGGTCAGCCCAGGTTGGACGGTTGGGAGACAAAGTCAGAGGAGCAAGATTGTGCTGGTTTGGACATGAGCAGAGGAGAGATGCTGGGTATATTGGGAAAAGGATATTAAGGATGGAGCTGCCATGTAAGAAGAAAAGAGGAAGTCCTAAAAGGAGGTTTATGGATGAGGTGAGGGAGCACATGCAGGTGGTGGGTGTAACAGCAAAATGCAGAGGACAAGAAGATAGGAAAAAACCTGATCCTCTGTGGCGACCCTTAACGGAAGCAGCCAAAAGAAGAATATTCATACATAGATATAAAATCTGCAGTATTTAATAGCCTTGTCAACTGGATGGATGGATAGATACTTAATTAATCCCAAGGGGAAATTCACATACTCCAGCAGCAGCATACCGATACAAAAAACAATATTAAATTAAACAGTAATAAAAATGCAGGTAAAAAACAGATAACTTTGAATAATGTTAACATTTACCCCCACGGGTGGAATTGAAGAGTCGCATAGTTTGGGGGAGGAACGATCTCCTCAGTCTGTCAGTGGAGCAGGACAGTAACAGCAGTCTGTCGCTGAAGCTGCTCCTCTGTCTGGAGATGATACTGTTTAGTGGATGCAGTGGATTCTCCATATTTGATAGGAGCCTGCTGAGCGCCCGTCGCTCCGCCACAGATGTCAAACTGTCCAGCTCCATGCCTACAATAGAGCCTGCCTTCCTCACCAGTTTGTCCAGGCGTGAGGCGTCGTCCTTTTTTTTTTTTATTTTATTTATTAATTTTTATTGTAATCATTCCATACAAATAGATCAATTTATAACCTAACAAAATTGAAGACATATCAAACCCCACCCCTGAGAAGGAGAGCTAAGCCAAAGGAGAGTTGCTTAGGGCTTTTTAATAAGGCAACAATAAATAAAAGGGAGAAATAAACATATAGGTAAATAAAAAAATGGAGAAGGGAATTAAGTGCGGTAATAGTTATTTCTCTTATTCTAAAAAAATATTGATTAGATCCTGCCAGGTTTTGAAAAAATTCTGTACAGATCCTCTAACTGAGAATTTGATTTTTTCCAATTTCAAATAATATAAAACATTGGTTTCCCACTGACTTATCAGAGGAGACTTACGATTCTTTCAATTTAACAGAATAAGTCTGCGTGCCAAAAGTGTAGTGAATGCAATCACCGTTTGCTTGTCCTACTCCACTTCAAGTTCATCTGGAAGAACACCAAACACAGCTGTTAATGGGTTAGGAGGGATTGTGACCCCAGGGCTGTCTGAAAGGTACTTAAAAATTTTGGTCCAAAATGATGTTAGTTTGGTGCAGGCCCAAAACATGTGACCCAGTGAGGCAGGAGCTTGGTTGCAGCGTTCGCAGGTTGGATCTTGCCCTGGAAACATTTTGGACAGTTTTAGGCAAGACAGATTGGCTCAATATATAATTTTTAGTTGAAAAATTCTATGCTTTGCACATATGGAGCTCGAGTGAATTCTCTGCTTTGCTACCTTCCACTCCTTTTCTGATATATTGATTAAGAGATCTTCTTCCCAATGTCCTCTTGGATCTTTGAAAGGTAGGGATTCTAATAGGGTTTTATATAATGCAGAAATGGTGTTTAATTCCTCGAAATTGAGCAGTATTTTTTCCAACATTGTGGAGGGTGCAAGGTGGGGGAAATCGGGCAATTTCTGTTTAACAAAATTTCTAATTTGAAGATAGTGAAAGAAATGTGTAGCTGGGAGGTTGAATTTTGAACGTAATTGTTCAAAAGATGCAAATATGTTGTCTATATAAAGATCTCTGAGCATTTTAATCCCAAAACTTTTCCAGGTATTAAAAACTGGATATGTTTGCGAGGGTTGAAAGAGGTGGTTCTCTTGCAGAGGTGCCACAGATAAAAGATTTTCCATCTTAAAATGCTTTCTAAGTTGGTTCCATATTCTGAGTGAGTAAAGCACAATTGGGTTATTGGTATATTTGCGATAACTTGCATTTATTGGAGAGCAGAGCAGGGAGTATAAAGAAGTACTACAGGATTTTACTTCTATTGCGGACCAAGCCTGTGTATCTTCATTTATTTGTGTCCAGGTTTTTATGGCTTGTATGTTTGCTGCCCAGTAATAAAACTGAAAATTAGGTAAAGCCATGCCACCTTCTGCCTGAGGTCTTTGTAGGGTCGCTCTTCGGATACGTGGGTGTTTCGAGTTCCAAATGAATGAGGTTACTGTTGAATCTAACTGTTTAAAAAACGATTTATTGATATATATTGGAATGTTTTGAAATAAAAAAAGAAATTTAGGAAGGATATTCATCTTAACAATGTTAATTCTTCTGGCTAGAGTGAGATGAAGGGTTGACCATCTATCTAAGTCTTGCTTAATTTTTCCATACAGACGGCAAAATTTTGTTGATAAAGAGCTTTATGTTTACTTGTGATAATTACCCCTAGGTATTTAAACTGATCTGCTATGGTAAAAGGTAGGGTGTCCAATCGAATATTATATGCTTGTGAATTCACTTGAAAGAGTATACTTTTATTCAGATTAATTTTAAGACCAGATATCTTTTGAAATTCTGTTAGTGCTGTTAGAAATGCAGGGACAGTGTTTTCTGGGTCTGATATATATAAGACCATATCATCTGCATATAGAGAAACTTTCTGTTCCAGTCCTTCTCTGACAATCCCCTTTATCTGATAAGAATTTCGGCAGTGAACCGCCAGTGGTTCAATGGTGATTGCAAACAGCAGTGGTGACAAGGGACATCCTTGTCTGGTACCACGTTCCAGCTTAAAGTAATCTGAGCAAATGTTAGTAATACAAACTGAGGCTTCTGGATTGGTATACAGTAGTTTGATCCATGCACAAATATTCAGGCCAAACCCAAATTTCTCCAATGCAGTGAAAAGGTAGTTCCATTCAATCATATCAAATGCTTTTTCTGCGTCTAATGATAGTAATATCTCTGGGGTGTTTGATTTTGCTTGTGAATATATAACATTAAACAAGCGTCGGAGATTGGAAGATAGGTGTCGGCCTTTAATAAATCCAGTTTGATCCTGTGATATTACCGAGGGCAGCACTTTCTCCATCCTTCTAGCTATAATTTTTGAGAGTATCTTAACATCATTATTCAGGAGTGAAATTGGTCTGTATGATGCACATTGTAACAAGTCCTTATTTTGTTTAGGAAAGACGGTGATTAATGCTTGACGAAATGTTTGAGGTAGTATTTGGTTGTCTCTAGCTTCTGTAAATGTTGCCAATAAGAGGGGAGCTAGCCGAGTGGAGAATTTCTTATAAAATTCTACGGGATAACCACCAGGGCCTGCTGATTTCCCGCTTTGAAGTGATTTTATAGCATCTAGTAATTCTGTTAGTGTTAGAGGTTTATTCAGTTCCTCAGCACTTAAAGTGGTGTCTGTAATGTATCCAGAAATGCATTAGATTGTGTGTTGTCTTCTTTGAGCTCAGTAGAATATAAGGATTTATAATAATCTCTAAATGCGTGCATTATATTTTTATGGTCAATTTCTTCTCCATTCGTGTTGGTGATTACTGGTATTGCATTGCGAACTTCTTGTTTGTGAATTTGTTGAGCTAAAAGCTTATTAACGTTTTCTCCGTGTTCATAGTAATGATGTCTAGACTTATAAATAAGTTGTTCAGTTTCCTTAGTTGTTAAGATGTTAAGTTGTGTAGATGTTAAGTTGTGTATGCAGGGCCTGCCTTTTCCTGTGGAGAGCTTCCCTTGGACGCCTGTCTTGTTCTTCATCTATTCTAGTAATTTTGCTTCTTAGCTCTGACACTTTCTTGGTTTCTAATTTATTTCTGTGGGAAAGAAATGAAATAATCTGTCCTCTTAAGAAGGCCTTTAGAGTTTCCCAGAGTGTTCCAGCAGAAACCTCTGTGGGCATGTTTGTCTGTAGAAAAAAATTGATTTGTTTTGATATAAATTCTGTACAGTTCTTGTCTGCTAATAAAAGTGGGTTAAGACACCATCTGTGAGATGATTATGTGGGGCATAATGATTTTATCTCCAAGATCAGAGGGGCATGGTTGGAAATAACAATAAACGTTGTACTTGCAGGATTTAATCGTAGGCAAGAAATGGTTATCTACAAAGAAATAATCAATTCTTGATGTCTCGATGCATGCTCAATAATCCAGGTAAGGAAATCCTAGAAATTTGATTCTGTTCATCTGGACAAATTATTCAATTCTTGAGTAGCAATGATGCACTGGTGAGTAGAAGGAATATGTTCTTGAATTTGGGTTTAGAAATCTCCAGGGGTCTGATAGGTTGTGGTCAGTTACAAACTGTGTAATTGTTTTTGCAGTGTTAGAGGTCATCACCCCTGTGACAGGAGACCTATCCAGGTCTGGATTTAAAACACAATTAAAATCCCCAGCCATTATAATATTTTATGAGTGTTCACATTGGGAATGGATGCAAATACATTTTGCATAAATTCCCTATCATCCACATTGGATGCATAAACATTTATCAAAATCACTTTACAATTAAATAAATTACCCATGACAATCATGTATCTCCCTTCAGGATCAGATACAACATCTGATACTACAAATGAGACTGTTCTATGTATAAGTATTCCCACACCTCAAGTTTTTTTTTTTGTAAAGCTGGAATGGAACATTTGGCCAGTCCAGTCTTTTTGCAGTCGGAACTGATCCTTGATTAATAAGTGGGTCTCCTGTAAAAATACTATTTTACCATTTATACCTGTTAGGTGAGAGAATACTTTATTTCTTTTTAATTCGTGATTCAGGCCTTTAACATTCCAGCTCACAAATTTAACTGCCCCATCTTGGAGACATTGATTTTGAATTTTTGATGTCATCTTGTAGTCTTAACCGAAAGTTAAACAGCTTTGACATTAATTTCCAATTTTCCCAGGGGTTATTGCCATGCAGTCTATTGTTACGTTGGTAATTATAAGGATTAAAAGGATAGATTAAAGATAGCTTGCTCTCTTTCTCTCTCCCCCCCAATTTGGCCTCCCCACTTCACAAAGTCCCAGTCCTCTGACATACCTGGAGACAGAGCACGTCCAAAACAAAACAAGCCCCCCCCCCCCCCCCCCCCAGCAGCGGTGTATGTGAATTAAAATTGAGATATCTATTGCCAATACAGACTAAATACTAGAAGCATTAAAAAAAAAAAAAAAAAAAAAAAAAAAAAAAAAAAAAAACAATCTTCAACAGTCTTGAAATGTTAAGATAGTAAACTCAGGGAATGGTGTTAAATAGTGGCCCTGGATAAGCATAGTAAACCGTAATACAATAACAACAACAACAAACCAAGAGTATGATGTTTAACAGTCTCCTTTAGAATAGAAAAAAAAGGTTACTAATTTAATTTCTTCCACACATACATAAATGTGTATAATTGTAATTAAAACAAAAACAGATAGTGACCGAGAGGGGAAAAGGATGTATAATTACGGTACCAGTGTCATTGCAGGTGGATCAGACAGCCGGTGAAATCTTCTTTACAATGCCATGACAGGGTGCGACTCATGGTCGTGTTTCAGGAAAGTGTCGGGATCAGCTTTAACTCTTTATCTGCTTCCTCCGTAGTAGTAAACATGTAATGTTTGACTTGAATATCCACTTTCAGTTTGGCAGGATACAAGAGACTGTATCTGATATCGGGTTTTTGTAAGCGCTGTTTAATATTATAAAAAAAGAGGCACGCTTAGCAGCTGTTGAGGGTGAGAAAACAGGGAAAATACGAATGAGGTTATTTTCAAATATAATCTCTTGTTTCTGTCCAAGAAGTTACATTACATTTAATTTAGATTGTAACTTCAAGAAACCGCACAATAAAAGTCCTAGGTTTAGAGTTGTTCGACCCCCATATGCGATAAGCTACAGCTATCTCGGTGTCTGATTTAAAGTCCTCTCCAATTATTTTGGAGAATAGTTCAGCTACAAATTTCACTGGGTTTGGACTTCCACGATTCTCAGGTAGACCTTCAATTCTAATATTATTCCTTCTTCGTCCATCTTCCAGAGCAGCAAGTCTGTCTCAGAGTTATTTGCATTTGGAATTTGCAGCTGTTGCTTTTCCATCAGCGGTGGATGCTAAATTTTTGGCGGTTTCAATTCTAGTTGTGAATGTCTGCTTAACATCTTCCAGCTGATCGACAAGAGGAGCACCACTCTTAACTTTACACAATTCTGATAAAGTTTTTTACACCTTAGCCCTCTGCTTTATTCAATATTACACTCATCCACAATCTTATCTACCTCTTCTTTTTAGTTTGATGCCCAATCTCTTATGTGGGAACTTATCGAATACTTTCTGAAAATCAGGATAAATTATATCATATGCACCACTCTGATCATATCCTTTTGTTGCTTCCTCAAAAAATTCCAATGTATTAATAAACCATGACCTCCCTTGTCCCAACCCTTACTGACTGTTCTATTAAACTTCTGCTCATGCCATGTCCTGCTTAGTTTTCTCCTTAATAATTCCTTGTATTAAATTACCTGCAACAAGTGCTAAGCTTTTTTTTCTTTCTTGCTCTCCTATCCTATCTCAGCTTTTGAAAACTACCAATCACCAAGATAGCAAATGGTTTACATCTTTACACTTCCCGCAGAACAGCAGCTCTTAAAATAAAACACAAAAGACATACACATATTCTGGAAATTAAAAACCTTCTTAAACCTTAGCTCCCCACCAGCCAATCAAAGTGAGTCTGTCCATCAATCTATAGACACGATGGCTTTAA
This sequence comes from Erpetoichthys calabaricus, assembly GCF_900747795.2. Classification (NCBI taxonomy): domain Eukaryota; kingdom Metazoa; phylum Chordata; class Cladistia; order Polypteriformes; family Polypteridae; genus Erpetoichthys; species Erpetoichthys calabaricus. The sequence continues at coordinate 143,737,788 of NC_041398.2, read as the reverse complement.
ACCTAGGTAAGGTTATCAATACACACAACAGAATGACTGAAAATGAAGAAAATTTAACGAGACAAAAACCTCTGACTTAACAGTCATAGTCACAGTGAGGCATTATACAAATGTATTACTGTTGTTATAAAGGAACCCCATTAGCTTTTCTTGACACACTTCTGTTGAATAGTTCATTGGCTTAAAGTACTCAGTGTGAATGTGTCAGAGAGGGAATATGTAGCATTGTTCATATTGTCATTCAGTTTTGTATTCATTTTCCCCTTTGCTACTACCTCCTCGGGGTCCAAAGTGCATCCCATAACTGTGCCTGCCCTCTTAATTAGTATTAGAAGTAATCCAGAGATGATTTAAAGTATACAGGAGTATGTGTATAGGTTAAATGTAAATACTATTTCATTTTAAATAAGGGAATTGAGTACCCACATGGGGTCCTGGAACTAATTCTCCATAAACACAGAGTGCATACTGTAATTCCAAATTTTAGGATGTACTGCACCTCTCCTGCATCATATGTAAAATATTTTTAAACCTGTTCCACTGCTCTTCAACTGTTCCTACACCTAAAAGCTTATTCCAGTTTGTCCCTTTTAAATTTTCCCTACCAAAGTTAAACTTAACAGTTTTACTCTTTATATCTGTGTTCTTCCAAAACACTGACAACTGAATAATATTAGGGTCACTTGACCATAGTAATTCAATCACCTCTACACCCTGAATTCTATCCTGTTATTACAAAATACTAAATTTAGACAGGCTTTGTGATGGTTTTTTAACATATTGGGTTAAAAAACATTCACTGATTACAAGGGCTTTATATTAGTACCAACATTCTGATTCAATTCAATTTCAATTCACAATGTACCAGATTTAGTATCAATTTTTTTTCGATTTAATTAGCATGCACAGATATATTTGAAATGCTATCTTTTTAGTGATTACTTAGTCATGCATAGAAAATATAGTAATGTGACATATTTGAAGGGTGTTTACATAGTAATTTCATAACATGAACAAGCATTGATGACATTTAAGAAGCAATACTTGATTAGTAATGAACAGTTAACATCAGTATTTGCAAGATGTGGAAATAAATACTTTTGTTATTCATGTTGGTGAAGGGAACAGAGGAGACGAGGAGGTGATGGGTAGGTATGGTGTCAAGGAGAGGAATGAGAAAGGTCAGAGGATAGTGGATTTTGCCAAAAGGATGGACATGGCTGTGGTGAATACGTATTTTAAGAAGAGGGAGGAACATAGGGTTACGTACAAGAGTGGAGGAAGATGCACACAGGTAGACTACATCGTACGCAGAAGAGTTGATCTGAAGAAGATTGAAGACTACAAAGTGGTGGCAGGGGAAAATGTAGTTAAGCAGCATATGATGGTGGTCTGTACGATGACGTTGCAGATTAAGAAGAGAAAGCGAGTGAGGGCAGAGCCAAGGATCAAATGGTGGAAGTTGAAAAAGGAAGACTACAAGGTTGAGTTTAGAAAGGAGGTGAGACAGGCACTGGGTAGCAGTGAAGAGTTACCAGACAGCTGGGAAACTACAGCAGATGTAGCAAGGGTGCATGGCATGACATGTGGACAGAGGAAGGAGGAAAAGGAAACCTGGTGGTGGAATGAGGAAATACAGGAGAGTATACAAAGGAAGAGGATGGCAAAGAAGAAGTGGGATAGTCAGAGAGATGCAGAAAGTAGACAAGAGTACAAGGAGATAAAGCACAAGGGGAAGAGAGAGGTGGCGAAGGCTAAAGAAAAGGCGTATGATGAGTTGTATGAGAGGTTGGACACTAAGGAGGGAGAAAGGGACCTGTACCGATTGGCTAGACAGCGGGACCGAGATGGGAAAGATGTGCAGCAGGTTAGGATGATAAAGGATAAAGATGGAAACGTTCTCACAAGCGAGGAGAGAGTATTGAGCAGATGGAAAAAGTACTTTGAGAGGCTGATGAATGAAGAGAACGAGAGAGAGAGAAGAGGTTGGATGATGTGGGGATAGTGAATCAGGAAGTGCAACGGATTAGCAAGGAGGAAGTAAGGACAGCTATGAAGAGGATGAAAAATGGAAAGGCTGTTGGTCCAGATTACATACAGTCATATGAAAAAGTTTGGGAACCCCTCTTTTTGTTTATCATTGGCCGAGCTTTCAAAGTACCAACTTCCTTTTAATATATGACATGCCTTATGGAAACAGTAGTGTTTCAGCAGTGACATTAAGTTTATTGGATTAACAGAAAATATGCAATATGCATCACAACAACTTAGACAGGTGCATAAATTTGGGCACACCAACAGAGATATTACATCAATACTTATTTGTGCCTCCTTTTGCAAATATAACAGCCTCTAGATGCCTCCTATGGCCTTTGATGAGTGTGTGGATTCTGGATGGAGGTATTTTTGACCATTCTTCCATACAAAATCTCTCCAGTTCAGTTAAATTTGATGGCTGCCAAGCATGGACAGCCTGCTTCAAATCATCCCATAGATTTTCAGTGATATTCAAGTCAGGGGACTGTGACGGCCATTCCAGAACATTGTACTTCCTCTGCATGAATGCCTTTGTAGATTTCGAACTGTGTTTTGGGTCATTGTCTTGTTGGAATATCCAACCCCTGCGTAACTTCAACTTTGTGACTGATGCTTGAACATTATCCTGAAGAATTTGTTGATATTGGGTTGGATTCATCTGACCCTCGACTTTAACAAGGGCCCCAGTCCCTGAACTAGCCACACAGCCCCACAGCATGATGGAACCTCCACCAAATTTGACAGTAGATAGCAGGTGTTTTTCTTGCAACGCAGTGTTCTTTTTCCGCCATGCAAAGCACTTTTTGTTATGACCAAATAACTCAATTTTTGTCTCATCAGTCCAAAGCACTCTGCCAAAATGAATCTGGCTTGTCTAAATGAGCATTTGCATACAACAAGCGACTCTGTTTGTGGTGTGAGTGCAGAAAGGGCTTCTTTCTCATAACCTTGCCATACAGATGTTCTTTGTGCAAACTGCGCCGAATTGTAGAACGATGTACAGATACACCATCTGCAGCAAGATGTTCTTGCAGGTCTTTGGAGGTGATCTATGTGTTGTCTGTAACCATTCTCACAATCCTGCGCATATGCCGCTCCTGTACTATTCTTGGCCTGCAAGACTTGGGTTTAACAGCAACTGTGCCTGTGGCCTTCCATTTCCTGATTACATTCCTTACAGTTGAAACTGACAGTTTAAACCTCTGAGACAGCTTTTTGTAGCCTTCCCCTAAACCATGATACTGAACAATCTTTGTTTTCAGATCTTTTGAGAGTTGATTTGAGGATCCCACGCTGTCACTCTTCAGAGGAGAGTCAAAGGGAAGCACAACTTGCTATTGACCACCTTAAATACCTTTTCTCATGATTGGACACACCTGTCTATGAAGTTCAAGGCTTAACGAGCTAATCCAACCAATTTAGTGTTGCAAGTAATTAGTATTGAGCAGGTACATGCATTCAAATCAGCAAAATTACAAGGGTACCCAAATTTTTGCACAGCCAGATTTTCACATTTGATTTAATTTCAAACAACTAAATACTGCTTCACTAAAAATCTTTGTTCAGAAAACACCCCAGTACTCAGATGTTCCAAGGAAATGAAAGACATACCACTGTTTTTTTTTTGTTGAAAGTAGAGTAAATTATTATGCAGGCTGAAAGGGGTTCCCAAACGTTTTCATATGACTGTACCTATGGAGGCGTGGAGGTGCTTAGGAGAGATGGCAATGGAGTTTTTAACCAGATTGTTTAATAGAATCTTGGAAAGTGAGAGGATGCCTGAGGAGTGGAGAAGAAGTGTACTGGTGCCAATATTTAAAAATAAGGGGGATCTGCAGGACTGTAGTAATCACAGGGGGATAAAATTGATGAGTCACATCATGAAGTTATGGGAAAGAGTAGTGGAAGCTAGGTTAAGAAGTGAGGTGATGATTAGTGAGCAGCAGTATGGTTTCATGCCAAGAAAGAGCACCACAGATGCGATGTTTGCTCTGAGGGTGTTGATGGAGAAGTATAGAGAAGGCCAGAAGGAGCTGTATTATGTCTTTGTAGACCTGGCGAAAGCATATAACAGGGTGCCTCAAGAGGAGTTGTGGTATTGTATGAGGAAGTCGGGAGTAGCAGAGAAGTATGTAAGAGTTGTACAGGATATGTACGAGGGAAGTGTGACTGTGGTGAGGTCTGCAGTAGGAGTGACAGATGCATTCAAGGTGGAGGTGGGATTACATCAGGGATCGGCTCTGAGTCCTTTCTTATTTGCAATGGTGATGGACAGGTTGACAGACGAGATTTAGACAGGAGTCCCCGTGGACTATGATGTTTGCTGATGACATTGTGATCTGTAGCTTCAGTAGGGAGTAGGATGAGGAGACCCTGGAGAGGTGGAGATATGCTCTAGAGAGGAAAGGAATGAAGGTCAGTAGGAATAAGACAGAATACATGTGTGTAAATGAGAGGGAGGTCAGTGGAATGGTGAGGATGCAGGGAGTAGAGTTGGCGAAGGTGGATGAGTTTAAATACTTGGGATCAACAGTACAGAGTAATAGGGATTGTGGAAGAGAGGTGAAAAAGAGAGTGCAGGCAGGGTGGAAAGGGTGGAGAAGAGTGACAGGAGTAATTTGTGACAGACAGGTATCAGCAAGGGTGAAAAGGTCTACAGGACAGTAGTGAGACCACCTATGTTATATGGGTTGGAGATGGTGGCACTGACCAGAAAGCAGGAGACAGAGCTGGAGGTGGCAGAGTTAAAGATGCTAAGATTTGCATTGGGTGTGACGATGATGGACAGGATTAGAAATGAGTACATTAGAGGGTCAGCTCAAGTTGGACAGTTGGGAGACAACGTCAGAGAGGCGAGATTGCGTTGGCTTGGACATGTGCAGAGGAGAGATGCTGAGTATATTGGGAGGAGAAAAAGAGGAAGGTCTAAGAGAATATTTATGGATGTGGTGAGAGAGTACATGCAGGTGATGGGTGTAACAGAACAAGATGCAGAGGACAGACAGATATGGAAGAAGGTGATCCGCTGTAGCAACCCCTAATGGGAGCAGCCGAAAGAAGATTAAATGTTACCATGAAAATAAATGGTGGACTTTATAAATTGTCATTTCTATAGAGGGTAATAATCAGTCTGAACAGCCTGCATCTAGAGCAGCAGGATAGTCTGACCATGGTGTTCAGTAGGTGCAGTAACAGCCATAGACACCATAGAGGCACCATCTACAGGTGATTATACAGATGACTGCTTTTCTTAAATATGTTTAATTTATGCTGAGTTAAATATTTACATTTTGCTTGCTATACTTAAACTTTTCTTGACTAAAAATAAGCTGTACTAAAACAATACTGTTTGCAAATTGTCTAATATACAATTACTGGGCAATGTGACCAGCAGAAGGAAAACACAAATGTCAATAGCAGTTTCTTAATAATGCACAAACAATACAGAGGATTTCAATTTGTACTTGTGTATAGAGAAAACCATGAGCAGCAATTCCTTCAAACTCAAACCATTGCTTGACTACTTTTCTTATGCAGCTGATTCACATTTCAAAATTTGAAAAACACCCTGGGTAAGCCTACATGCATTAGACAGCTAAATCTCTGCGCTTTTATATTTGAAGAAAAAATAAAAAAAACTGTCCCCTGAAAGAAAACAGTTCTCAAAAGTAAAAATGAGTCAGTGACCTATAAAAAAAAAAGTGATTGTATCTCTCTAGAACAACATGTAAAGAGTTTTCAAAGCCTACCTGCTGGGGACTTTTGAAATCTGTCTGGGTAATGACCTGTCCATTACTTGATATAAAAGCACATGCTAGAAAAATGGACAGATGAGCATGCTCACAATTCAAGTGTTCAGTGCTACATATTAATAAGTGTACTTGTATTTGAAAGCTAAACTCTCGCTCTTTTTTACTAGATAATCTTTTGACCTGTGAAACAAAGACAATCATAGTAATGAAATCAATACCTCAACCCCACCCAGTCAGACTCAGATGCCCAGTAGCCAAAATGACACTGTGAAAACAAAGCTTAGTCACAGAAAAGCATTTACCACGCAGAAAGTACTGAAGATCAGCTATAAAAGTTAGTTAACAAATAATTTATCATATTTAGATTAGATTAGATTAGATTCAACTTTAATGTCATTGCACTGGTACAACAAAATACAGTTTAGCATCTAACCAGAAAGTGCAAATAGTAGGGTAACATATACTTACAGATAGTAGTATATACAAGGAAGAGTATATTGATATAAATACTGATCAGTAAGTACAGATGCATGATACGAATATAGATATGAAATGTTTTTATGTACAGAATAGATATATAAACAGCTGAAAATATACATAGAGTACAGTCACAAGTTATTGATATTTAGAAAGGTCAGCTATTAAGTGGTAAGGGTTGAGAGTTCAGAATGGTGATAGTGCTAGGAAAGAAAGCTCCTGTAGCACCTCCTGGATGGGAGGAGGGTAAAAAGTCCATGGTTGGTGTTTTGAGGCATTCTTGATGATGCTGTGAGCCTGTCACAGACACCATGTATGCTGCAGGTCAGCGATAGTCAGCAGCGGGATGCCGATGATGTGATGGGCAGTTTTCAGCACCCGCTGCAGGGCCTTTTTGGCAGATATGGAGCAGTTGCCATACCAAACCATAATGCAGTTAGTCAATATGCTCTTGACAGTGCAGCAGTAGAAGTACAATAGAATCTGAGGCTTTCTTTAGCCTCAGCAGAAAGTAAAGTTGCTGTTGCACTTTAACCAGATTGGAAGTGTTTATTGTTCAGGAAAGGTCCTCAGAGATGTGTATACCCAAGAATTTAATGCTGGAAACACACTTCCCCTCAGCCCCATTTATATGGATGGGAGCGTGTCTGCTGACTTTAGTTTTCCGGTAATCCACAATGAGCTTTTTGGTGTTCTTGGTGTTGGGGGCAAGGTTATTGTCAGCACAACATGTTGGTAAGTACTGTCCTATTATCAAGGTGTCACCTGCTAACGTTTGATTGAGGTGGTACCATATAACGGGAGGTAGTCACGGATGAAGAGGGAGTACAGAAGTGGGCCGAGTACACAGCCCTGCAGAACGGCAGTACTCAGGAATAGGGTAGAGGATGTGTGGTTGTTTAACCTTACAGACAGGGTCTGTTGGTTAGAATGTCTAGTGTCCAATTATAAAAAGACGTGCTGATGCCCTGGTCACTGAATTTGTTTGCCAGTTTGAAGGGGATGATGGTCTTAAATGCAGAGCTAAAATCAACAAATAATATCCTGACGTGGGAGTTGTAGTTATCCAGGTGTGTCAGGGCAGAGAGAAGAGCCGATGATTCTTTAAATGTTACCTTATTGTTAGGTGGCATATATAGGACCATATGAATAAGGAGGGGCTCAAAAAATAAAAGAATTCAAATGCAGAGCTGATGCTTAAACTAGTCCCCCATTTTAATTATATGACTAGAAAATTATTTTTTAAAGGAAACTTAGCAGCGCTAATCACACAGATATTAAAAAAAGTTCAAATTTACTTGAATAAGGGATGGACACATCATGAACTTCAAAAGTAACATAAATCATTTTAGAGACTTAATTTAAGTTTCAAACAGTACTTTCTTTAATATGAACTTTCACATATCATCAGAGATTAGGAAGTCCATCTAGTATCTTCAGACTGAAACAGTATATCAATTTTTCCCAGCTTAAATAGCTGGTAAATGTTTGTAATTAGCTGCATATACTGTATAATAATTAAATAATGTTCATTACACTATGCATCAAAAAATATGCTTGTCAAACAAATGCATATATAGTATGTAGCCTCCTTAGCGTTTGACTCGAGTGGTACTCAAGCTGCAAGTGTTACTCGGGCAACTGTACAGATGCGTCTTGCGCAAAGCGTTGGAACCAAGAATCACTCGGCTCTAAAAATGCTGTCAGTGCTGCCATTCTTTGGAGATACTATGTCCGAGTGTAGGTTTTCACTAATTATGAAATATCTGAACTTTAACAACAATGAAGACTTATGAGAATACCCATTCAGCACTCAAAATGAAGAAAATTTGGGAGATATACCAGGCCATTGTAGTAAAATTTTGGAGCGTTTACAGTCCGGACTGTCATGTCAGCATCAATAAAAGTCTCATGGCTTATAAGGGCAGTTCTATACACATGGAAAGGGACAACGTTTGATCCGAAATACAATCAGTATGGTGTTTCTATGTTATCTGTGCGGACTTTGATAGATGCCCTGTGTAATACTGTGTAACCATGGACAAATTTTATACTTCACCAGAACTATTTGACATTTTGCTGCAAAGAAAGACTGGCACATCTGGTAGAACAGTGCATTTGGAATACATTCATGTTATACAAACAAAAAGCTGGCAAAACTGTATCTCATGCAAACTTTACCAGCCTGCTTGTACAACAAATCATTGTCGCACATCCACCATCCACACTATCGCTAAAGAGACATGGTCAACCCAGCACATTGTGGATCAATCCAGAGTGTCTTATTGGTAGATATTTTATTGATTTTATACCTCTGACAAAAAAAAAAAACAAAAAAAACAGAATCCATACCTGTGCAGTTTGCTGGTTAAAAACTGATTAATCTGGAAAAAAAAATCTGAAAAGAAGCATGCTATTACTGTCCCGACTGTGACGTTGGATTGTGTCTTTCACTGTGCTTTTAGATTTACCACACATAGGACTCATTTTGAGATTCAATACTGTTTTGGCATCATTAGTAGTATTATTATTATTTTTGTTATTATTGTTCATTTCATATTATTTTTATTCATCATTACAATTATGATTTGTATCATTATTATACTTTTGTGATTTAATAAAAATTTAATTTTTCATGCCAAAAAAATGCAACGCTTTTTAACATGTTTTCTTGGAATAAAATGCAACGCTAAGGAGGTAAATCTTTGTCACTCAAACACAGTCTAATAGGCCCAAGTACAATTTATTATGTTGTTCTGGTTGCTTTAAGTTTGTTTTCTTTGGAAGAAAAAGTATAAACCTTTATTGACTCTACTGTAGTGCTATTTAATGCTTTAATTTTTCCTGACATAGCCTTAAAAATCTCATATTATAGCTTATACATTTCAAATTAAATAAGAAATTTGATATCGCAATATGTTTAAAGCAAGAGGTAGAAAAAAATCCCACAACTAAAGCAGAAGTACAATAAAACTTATTTGTGTAGTTGGAGATCCAACCCAAAAATCTTTATTGCTCTTTCTTGCAGTTTGGATTCGGTCAGCAAAAATATGCATGTCTATAGGCTACTCTGATGTCATCATCAATGGCAGCTCTATTGTTTATTCCCATATCTCTATAATAACCATCCATTTGTGCACTGAATATTTCCAGTATCCTAATTTACCTCTCCAGCTCTAGTAAAAGTTTTCTACTCAAAAGGACATCACAAAAGAGAACTCTTACTGTCATCTCCATTTTGGTGTTTCTCTGGATCCTTTCTGCCTTTTAATGTTTGCCTTGCACTGCTAATGTAAATAGAGAATATAAAGTTAGCATGGCAATTAGAATTGGAAAAAGTATATACTATACAAAATACAAAAGAAAACACAGTATAAAAAAGAAATTTCATTTTTCAGTCCCCCCCCCCCCAATATGCCTATTTAAAAATGTACTCAAATTATTAATATTTCTGAATTACCCACTGGGTGACTTGCTTAGACTTAATCAAATAAAAGTGTAGAATGAACCAGCAATCTGATCATCTATAATTCAGCAATCAAAAAAAAAAAATATGGAACAAACAGACTATAGACTGTAATACCTAAAATGCAACACACTCAGCTAACATACACCTTAACCCATTCCAAGTTGACATATGCTAAAAAAAAATGTTGATTTTTTTTTATTATTTCAACAGATTCCATATATAATAAATTCAATTTTAAAAAAGAAAAATGATAGGAAGTAAAAGATTGATAGAAGAGAAACTAATTACACTGGAGGCCTGACACATAGACGGAAATAGCTGGGGTGAAGGGTGTGTGTTTAGTCTATAACGGTTTCTAATAATCCATAGATTAACTTACACACTACAGAGGGGTGAGATAAAGTTTTCATTAATTGGTGTAATTCTTCAAAACTTTCAACTGATTACAAAACCTCACTATGTGATTGGGCTGCACGATTAATCTTTTTTTTCTCATGATAACGATATTTATGACCCACGATCAGTTAATAAATATCGTCGCGATTTTACAGTATAAAGACCAAACTGTTTTTTATGGGCTGAGTTTACGGATTGGACTGCGTCACTATGACGTTACTGCGTCTTGATTGCAAGCGCTTTCTGAAGCAGTAGAAGTCAATAGCAGCAATAACAGTCAGTCAGAATAAACATATGATGGCGGAGCAACGTGCAGAAGTGCGATCGTTAGTTCCTAAAAAGGGGTCATACTCAGTTGTCTGGAACAATTTCGATTCCGAGGAATATGATGTTGATCAGGTACGAGTCTTGTGCAAACTTTGCTCCTGTTCCGTCCAAACGTCCCAAGGTAACACAACAAACCTCATCAACCACCTTAAAAGCCACCACAAAGTACACTATCAAGAATTTCAACGACTGAAGGCACAAACAGCAACAACAAAAAATTACCAGCCATCCACAACACAGACAACAATATCAGGGACATTGTTCAACGCAATACCATATCTGTCTAGCCAGTACCGCCGCTCCCTATACGCAGAGTACGCAGTCTGCGTAGGGCACCAACTCCCAGGGGGGCACCATCCCAGCTGCTCAAAAAAATCGTTTTTATATATTATAATAATAAATTAATATTAATAATATACATATACAAATAAACAAAAATATAAACGTATATATTGCATTTTACGGTGAACGCAGAGTAGGCTAAGCACACGTGATGACGCGCGCGCCCTCACCTCTGTACCCAAATCTCTGTATTGCTCTGCACATAGCAGTGACGCTCCCTGTAACTGTTGCCTCTGCTGAGTGAAGTTTTTCTAAAATGAAGCTCATCAAAACGTACTTGCGCTCATCTATGGCACAAGAGCGCATGAGTGGTCTGGCAATTGTCAGCATCAACTCTGAATTAGCAAAGGCTTTATCATATGAAGAGCTCATTTACGACTTTGCCTCAAGAAAAAGCAGAAGTGTGCCTTTGTAAATTTTGAACTTTGGAAAGCTCCAGCAGATGACAGTGTTGATTTTATTTCAGTTTATTATTGTTTATTTTATTTATTATAAATGTTTTACTTAAAGTGTGATTTTAGTTTGTATTTTTTGCTGTAGAGCTACAATTGTAATTTATAAATGATACAATTTATTTATGTATTTAATTTTATTTGAATAAAGTTCTATTTTGGCCCCTATAGTAGGTGTTTTTTTTATTATTTTATTTTTACTTCCGTAATATTTGGGGGAGGGGGCACAAAAGTAAATTTCTGCTTAGGGCACCCATTTGGCCAGCAGCGGCCCTGTGCCTAGCTCGCAAAGACACCGGGAAATAACAGAAGCGATCACGTACCATATAGCCAAGGATATGTGTCCAATAACCACCGTGAGCAGTGAGGGGTTTAACAAAATGATCGCAACACTTGATAAAAGATATAGCATTCCCTCACGCAACCATTTTTCCAATGTTGCGCTGCCCTCGCTGTATGCGAAATGCCGAAAAGAAATAGAAAGAGAAATTCTCAGGCTCGGCCTTGAATATTTTGCTGCCACGACCGACTTATGGTCAAGCAGAACTGCGGAACCGTATTTGAGCTTGACAGTTCATTTTATTGACAGCGAGTTTGAGATGAAAAGCAAGTTTTTGCAAACTTCGTTTTTCCCACAAGACCATACAGCGGAGTTTATTGCAGTGGGCCTCAAAGAAGCGATGTCCGCTTGGGGCTTGGTGGAAGAAAGACTTGTGTGCATCACAACGGACAACGCAGCTAATATGATTAGGGCAGCATCTGTGAATAACTGGCCGAGGCTACACTGCTTTGGTCACAGACTTCATTTACCAAAGGAATAATCGTCATTATTAATCGTGATAAAAATTTTGAGCAAAATAATTGTGATAATCATTTTTTCTGTTATCGTGCAGCCCTACTATGTGAGCAAGCACAACAAATTGGAAAAAAAGTGAATTAGTTACTCATGTGGCTTTAATGATCAGATTAAGTAAAGAAGATAATTCTGGGTCAGATACAAAGGTAAAGTTGTATTTGGAGTTGCAAAATTATTGTGTTTTACACTCTGATTTGTGACAGTGTTATAAAAGGTACAAATGGATAGCAATCGATTAAACTCAAGTCAGTAAATAACTTTTTTAATGCTTTAGTAGATAGACAATACATTTTAAATAGTGGAAGGCAGGTGATCAAGGAATGCATTTATTTCAAAGTTAGTGTCTATATCCAGGTAAATCAAATATTCAATGAATTAAAAATCAAGTGTGTTTCATGCATGCTAAAATATACACCACCTACATTCAACATAATTAATGGCATTATTATCACAATCCCAACGATGTCTGTGGTCGCTGAAGCGGAAATAACACCACAGTATTTAGTAGTGAGTCTTGGCATGTCTTGAGATTACATGACATTAAACAGATTTATGAATGAACAGTAAATGTGGGCTGTGACTATCAGAGTTATTTGGAACAAGACCTGTGTGATCTATTGGTATGATGGCTGGTTATGTAATGATATCTCACCACCTCCAGTTTTTAACAAAAACTGCATTTACTCTTACATGTAATAGGTATTGCCTTCATCTTGATAATAATAATAATAATAATACATTTTATTTATATAGCGCCTTTCCCATGCTCAAGGCACCTGTTTTCACAGGATCTTCCTCTGTGGAATTTAAAGTGCCAATTGCCCTTAATCCTATGTCTTAAGAATTTATCATGGGGAAAACAAGAGGAGCAGCCATCAGAAATTAAAACTGTATGGAATGCCATTACTCTCTTACATGCAGGAAAATGCTCTCAACTCACTTTACTTTTACTATACCTTACATTACAGTACAATGAAAAGTACTGATTGTTATTTCCACTGGAACATTCAGCAACAATAATACGGCATAATGTACAACTGTCATCAGCACCCTGCATGACCTTTCCCCACAGTAACATCACACCTGTGGTTTCCAGCTCTTCTCCACTCTCTGGACTTTGTGTCACTGCTGACGAAGTGAGGAGAGAGCTGAGAAAACTCATAAGCATAAACAAGGCTTCAGGGCTTGATGGAAGCTGCCCCAGGGTGCTGAAAACATGTGCTAACCAGCTCTGCAATGTCCTACAACAACTGTTCTCCCTTTCCCTGAATCTGCAGAAGGTTCCCCAGCTGTGGAAATGTCATATGTGGTTCCAGTGGCAAATAAAGGTCATTCCAGTGATCCCAAGGACTTCAGACCAGTTGCTCTTATTTCATACGTCATGAAGACCATTGAAAGGTTGGTCCTAAAACAGCTACAGCCTCTGGTTTCAGAACATCTGGATCCTATGCAGTTTGCCTATCAGACACATATAGATGTGGAAGATGCTCTCATCCCTATGCTCCACACAGCCTATGCCCACTTGGTTAAAGACGGCACCTCAGTCGGGATAATGTTTTTTGACTTTTCCAGTGCTTTTAACACCATTCTGCCTCACCAACTGGGAGAAAAGCTCAAGGCTTTGAATCTTGATGCCCCCACAATCTTCTGGATCATGGACTACCTGACCAACATGCAACAGTATGTGAGGCTGTGGGACTGTGTTAGAAATGGTGGTATGTAATACTGGAACACCTCAGGGAACTGTCCTGTCTCCCTTCCTGTTCAACCCCTATACAATAGTTATCCAGCAAAATACCAGCGCTTGCCTATCTACAGAAATTTTCAGATGACTTGTCCATCGATGGCTGCATTAATAATGGAGAGGAGTCAGAGAACAGGAATGTTGTGGAGGGCTTCATCTTGTGGTGCAGAGACAACAACTTGCAACTCAACATTAGCAAGATAAAACAGCTGGTGGTGGACTTTAGGCATGCCAAGGAGACTCTGATACCTGTCATCATCTGGGGGAGGACGTGGAAGTGGTGCAGAGCTACATGTACTTAGAGGTCCATATAAACAATAAACGGGACTGGTCTGACAACACAGTGGCGCTGTATAAGAAGGGCACTTGCTAAGGAGATGCAGGTCTTTTGATGTGTAAAGAAAGCTACTGGAAATGTTCTATCGATCCATCGTGGCCAGTGTGGTGTTCTACCACGAGGAAGAAATTTGAGCTCAAAGGAAGCACAATGCCTGAATAAACTCATCAGGAAAGGCTGCAAAAATCACAGGATGAACCCTGGACACACTGGAAGCTGTTGTAGAATAGAGGATGGTGGCATCCAATTTTGCCAATATGAAAAATCCCCTCCATCCCCTCCAGAAGGTGCAGCCTTGGAGCACTTTTAGCCACATTCATTCCACCAGAGTGTGCAAAGTCTGTCCAGTGCTATCAGGCATTTCAATGCTTCCTCCCAGGGCACTTGTTAAGTTTATTTTGAAATACCATTTTGATATATTTGAACAATATACATTTATTTACTTATATTTGTATTTACCTATCGCTTTATTGATTGTCTATATTATTTGTCCTGTGGAGTCTGTGCCCTTGTTTTCATGTTTCTGCTGGGACTGATAAAGTTTATATAATCTCTAATCTAATCCAATCTAATAACACAGCAGGTAAAAAACTAAATAAGACTATATCCATAAACCATATCAATTAAAAATATCAAATACAGGACTTCCAATATGTATGAAACAGTACAAGTAACACTCTGAGTATATGGGCAGTCAGTATCTTTGAATCAATGTAATTGGTAGTGTAGGTTTGAATTCATATAGCCTGTTTATGAAATATTATTCTTTCATATACAATAAACTGTATATTTTATTTCTACTTAGTATTATGTTACCATGCTTGCTTTGTCTTTATTATGAATTCTTGCCTTTTGTTTTCATTATTATGCTTTATAGGTTAAAACAGCCTTTAATGTCACATTCACCGAGTACTGTGAAACTCTGACATGTCACCTCTTTTCCTCCTTAGTATCAGACTGTGAGAAAGAATTTACTGGGCTCTGCCAGAAGAAATGCTGATAAAATGTATATCTTAAAGTTACAAATAAGTGTTACCACACCCTGGCATTTGAGAACCACACAACCGCAGAAATCCAGAGAAGAGACTGTTGAAAAGTGTTGCAACATGAATGAAAAGAGGAAAAAAAAAGTCTATGCACAGAATGGGTTCTGGAACCAAACTCCAGTGGACTCATTTACAAAGTTTGTGTACATACAAAAACAGGTCCAAAATATGCATACTCAACTTCCCACGCAAATGTCAGGATTTAGAAAAGAAAACTTGATGGGTGACCTTGCAAATATTTACAGCAACTCCAACCCAAGAGTATGCAATATTTTGGAGAAACTGGGAAATGACTACAGTAATCCCTCGCTATATCGCGCTTCGCCTTTCACGGCTTCACTCCATCGCGGATTTTATATGTAAGCATATTTAAATATATATCGCGGATTTTTTGCTGGTTCGCGGATTTCTGCAGACAATGGGTCTTTTAATTTCTGATACATGCTTCCTCAGTTGGTTTGCCCAGTTGATTTCATACAAGGGACGCTATTGGCAGATGGCTGAGAAGCTACCCAACTTACTTTTCTCTCTCTCTTGTGCTGACTTTCTCTGATCCTGACGTAGGGGGATTGAGCAGGGGGGCTGTTCGCACACCTAGACGATACGGACGCTCGTCTAAAAATGCTGAAAGATTATCTTCACGTTGCTACCTTCTGTGCAGCTGCTTCCTGAAGCGACATGCTGCACGGTGCTTCGCATACTTAAAAGCTCTAAGGGCACGCATTGATTTTTGCTTGTTTGTTTTTCTCTGTCTCTCTCTCTTTGTCTGCTCCTGACGGAGGGGGTGTGAGCTGCCGCCTTCAACAGCTTTGTGCCGCGGTGCTTCGCATACTTAAAAGCCAAACAGCCCTCTTGATTTGTTTGCTTTTCTCTATCTCTCTGACATTATCTGCTCCTGACGCGCACTCCTTTGAAGAGGAAGATATGTTTGCATTCTTTTAATTGTAAGACGGAACTGTCATCTCTGTCTTGTCATGGAGCACAGTTTAAACTTTTGAAAAAGAGACAAATGTTTGTTTGCAGTGTTTGAATAACGTTCCTGTCTCTCTACAACCTCCTGTGTTTCTGCGCAAATCTGTGACCCAAGCATGACAATATAAAAATAACCATATAAACATATGGTTTCTACTTCGTGGATTTTCTTATTTCGCGGGTGGCTCTGGAACGCAACCTCCGCGATGGAGGAGGGATTACTGTATATCCTTGATTGTGTAGGGAAATGCAGCCAAACCAGATAAATGACGACTTGTACACATAATTTGTATCACCAAGCCATTATTATAATATGTGTTGATGTGACAAACTTATTACACTTCAAAAGTGACAAATATAATGAACTGACTATTTTACTTCTTATTTAATAAGGTCAATGCTGTGTATTTGCCTTGAAGAAAATTTTTGGTTATACTGTATGTCAGTATATATCAGCTATCTGTTGCAACTTCTCAGGGAACTGGCCAAAAGGTCAGGAATATCTTAGCCAAGGTTCATTCCATCATACCTGTTGTGCTAGAAGCCATTAACCAATCAGTGAGGCACTGCATCCAGTTTTCGTATGGTGTGGGTGCAATATATATTGCCAACATAAAAAGGCAATTTGCAGCAGTGTCAGGTTTTCCTAACGTAATTGGAGCAATTTACTGCACTCATCTATACAGTGGTGTGAAAAACTATTTGCCCCCTTCCTGATTTCTTATTCTTTTGCATGTTTGTCACACAAAATGTTTCTGATCATCAAACACATTTAACCATTAGTCAAATATAACACAAGTAAACACAAAATGCAGTTTTTAAATGATGGTTTTTATTATTTAGGGAGAAAAAAATCCAAACCTACATGGCCCTGTGTGAAAAAGTAATTGCCCCCTTGTTAAAAAATAACCTAACTGTGGTGTATCACACCTGAGTTCAATTTCCGTAGCCACCCCCAGGCCTGATTACTGCCACACCTGTTTCAATCAAGAAATCACTTAAATAGGAGCTGCCTGACACAGAGAAGTAGACCAAAAGCACCTCAAAAGCTAGACATCATGCCAAGATCCAAAGAAATTCAGGAACAAATGAGAACAGAAGTAATTGAGATCTATCAGTCTGGTAAAGGTTATAAAGCCATTTCTAAAGCTTTGGGACTCCAGCGAACCACAGTGAGAGCCATTATCCACAAATGGCAAAAACATGGAACAGTGGTGAACCTTCCCAGGAGTGGCCGGCCGACCAAAATTACCCCAAGAGCGCAGAGACGACTCATCCGAGAGGTCACAAAAGACCCCAGGACAACGTCTAAAGAACTGCAGGCCTCACTTGCCTCAATTAAGGTCAGTGTTCACGACTCCACCATAAGAAAGAGACTGGGCAAAAACGGCCTGCATGGCTGATTTCCAAGACGCAAACCACTGTTAAGCAAAAAGAACATTAGGGCTCGTCTCAATTTTGCTAAGAAACATCTCAATGATTGCCAAGACTTTTGGGAAAATACCTTGTGGACTGATGAGACAAAAGTTGAACTTTTTGTAAGGCAAATGTCCCGTTACATCTGGCGTAAAAGGAACACAGCATTTCAGAAAAAGAACATCATACCAACAGTAAAATATGGCGGTGGTAGTGTGATGGTCTGGGGTTGTTTTGCTGCTTCAGGACCTGGAAGGCTTGCTGTGATAGATGGAACCATGAATTCTACTGTCTACCAAAAAATCCTGAAGGAGAATGTCCGGCCATCTGTTCGTCAACTCAAGCTGAAGCGATCTTGGGTGCTGCAACAGGACAATGACCCAAAACACACCAGCAAATCCACCTCTGAATGGCTGAAGAAAAACAAAATGAAGACTTTGGAGTGGCCTAGTCAAAGTCCTGACCTGAATCCAATTGAGATGCTATGGCATGACCTTAAAAAGGCGGTTCATGCTAGAAAACCCTCAAATAAAGCTGAATTACAACAATTTTGCAAAGATGAGTGGGCCAAAATTCCTCCAGAGCGCTGTAATAGACTCATTGCAAGTTATCGCAAACGCTTGATTGCAGTTATTGCTGCTAAGGGTGGCCCAACCAGTTATTAGGTTCAGGGGGCAATTACTTTTTCACACAGGGCCATGTAGGTTTGGATTTTTTTTTCTCCCTAAATAATAAAAACCACCATTTACAAACTGCATTTTGTGTTTACTTGTGTTATATTTGGCTAATGGTTAAATGTGTTTGATGATCAGAAACATTTTGTGTGACAAACATGCAAAAGAATAAGAAATCAGGAAGGGGGCAAATAGTTTTTCACACCACTGTATATATAATTCACTAAGCCACCAGCGAGCAAGACACCCATGGAGCACGCAAGACAGAGCCACGCCCACCAAATGGGATAGGACGACAACTCACAGAGCCACGCCCACCAACTCAGAAGCGACAACTCACAAAACACGGCATCATTCGCGTTCGTCTCTGCTACAGTCCATATGCACCTCTGAGCCACGTTGACTTTTCGGTTACAACGCACGACCGCATCCACCATCGCAAACTGTTTTACATGCTACATACAGCGATTTGCATCCGCGACAAATATGCTTCTTCTTAGATGGTCCTGCAGGAACACGGAAAACGTTTGTTTACATAATACTCCTTATTCCCTGGCCCGCGTCCACCCTCGCTCTCCAGGCAACAAACACCACGAAAGTCGCTTTCGTCTCCATGGCACACGCACAACAGAGCCCTGTCCACCAACAATTCGCACAAGGGCGAAAGCATTTGCCAAGAACGTTTTCATTAATCAAGAACGAAAGTCGGAGGTTCGAAGATGATCACATACCGTCGTAAGTCTGACCATAAACGATGCCGACTGGCAATCCAGCAGCGTTATTCCCATGACCCGCCGGGCAGCCGGCATGTTTGTCGCGGATGTGAATCGCTGTATGCAGCGTGTAAAACAGTTTGTTTGTCGACCAGGGCACGCAAGAAGTAGTACACAAGACAGACCGTGTGATACGCACGATGGAGCCACGCACGCCAACTCACAGAGCCTCGCCCACCAACAATTCATTAAGCAGCCGACCATGGCACACACACGTTAGAGCCCGCCCACCAACAATTTGCGGGAAAGCAAAAGCATTTGCCAAGAATGTTTTCATTAATCAAGAACGAAAGTCGGAGGTTCAATGACGATCATGTACCACTGTAGTTCCGACCATAAACGATGCCGACTCGATGCTGAACAAGCTAAAAGCACGGTCGAGGCGGAGTGGAGTTCACAAGCAAAGAGTATGTGGAGGTGGGCTTTCAAGAGTGGTGTGTAAATGGTAATAGCGGGGGCGGAGCAGCTTAATTCAGTAGCAACAAGTATGGAGAGGTGGGTGGGCATAAGGGGGCTGTACATGCTAATAGTGGGAGCAGAGTGGCAGTTTACAAGCAAAGACAATGTGGAGGTGGGTGGGCGAGAGGACGACTGATAAAATAAAAAAACAAATGACTAGTGGAACCAGCCTGTCCGATATCAGAAAAAGGGTGTCAGGAAGTGACGTCTCTGTACTTAGTGTCAGTGCAGTCTGTGTAGTGCTGCTAAGCGTACAGCTGTTCTCTTCTTGTTCAGTACATAGCAAACCAATTTTTATATATTATTATATATATATATATATATATATATATATATATATATATATATATATATATATATATATATATATATATATATATATATATATATATCCATCCATCCATTTCCCAACCCGCTGAATCCGAACACAGGGTCACGGGGGTCTGCTGGAGCCAATCCCAGCCAACACAGGGCACAAGGCAGGGAACCAATCCCGGGCAGGGTGCCAACCCACCGCAGTATATATATATATATATATATATATATATATATATATATACATACAGTACACATATATATACACACACACACACAGTTGTTTAAGCATTAGGTGTGTTCTGTGTGAAAAAATCCTTGTAGCACTCACTGTGGTTCCTGTTAAAGTAACTCCCTCTCCCATTTTCATATTTGCTCATACTGAGGGTTTTGTTAAAGTGACCCAATCTGCCGTTCTTATATTTGCTCATATTTGGACCTGCGCCCATATTGCAAAAAGTGTGCAGAAACCCTTGCAGCACACACTGTGTCCTGAGCAAAAGTTTTGTCACTAAATTGCAGAGGGTTTTGTTAAAGTGACTCATCTGCCATTCCTTTTTTTGTTCATATCTTGCCCTGCCATAGTGCAAGTGTGCATTAAATATCCAACAGGCTCCTACTTTCCCACTCAAAAGTCTTATTCATAGGTACTTTTAATTTTTTCCAAACGTTTTACCAACATGAGTAAAAAAAGTGTTCAGAAAACAACACTGCTCAGTTATTTCAGAAAAGAGACGCCACAAACTAATGAAGGTGCAGCGTCAACTCCTGATGTGGCAATTTCAGACAAAGACATTGCAGAGGCTGGTCCATCAGGGGAAATCTCTTCAGCACACACTCTGCCAATTGATAAATCTGAGCACCACTTATCCAGCATAAACAAACAATGGTTTAAAGATTTTGATTGGCTAATGGTCAAAGAAAATGGTATGTGGTGCTCATTGTGCATGAAATATTCAAACAAACAAACCACCCAAGGAGGGAGCTACCTTGGGTAAGCGTGCCATGCACAAAAATTTGAAAAGAAAACTTGCTGGACCATGAAAAATGTAAAATGCACACTGAGTCTTCTGCTGACCTTTTAGGAAAGCGTGTACTAGATCAAACTGGAATTGGTCAAATTGAAAGATCTGTATCTGTGTTAAATAACTTAGAGTTATTGTGGGAGTTTTAAGATCCACGTATTGGTTGGCAAAAAATGAGTTGCCACATATAACGTTGTTTGAAAAGCTGTTTGAACATTGTAAAGAAATGGGTTGTTCCTTTTTACAACATCTCAATGTTGGTAAAAATGCACATTACACCTCTGAAAGAATGATGCAAGAGCTGCTGGATGTCTTAGCATCAGAAATAAAGTCTAACATACTGAAAAATATACACGTTGAAAATTTTTTCTGTATTCTATGTGATGAAACCACAGACATCTCAGTTGTAAAACAATTAATTGTTTACATTAAATATGTTTGCCAGGTCACTAAATTAGTTTTGTATCAACCCACAATATGATTGATGGCAAAGAGGAGACTATAACCAACACACTGAGTGAGACTATGGACACTCTAGGCTTGAAAAATGGTAATCTGGTTATACTAGGGTCAGATGGAGCGGCTGTTATGATTGGGAAACAGAAAGGTGTGGTAAAACTGCTTAAAGATAAAACATCTGGACTCTTGGTCAACTGCCACTGTGTAAACCACCAATTGGTCCTTGCAAGTGCCCAAGCAGCAGCTGCTGTACCTTATTTAACAAAACTGAACATCTTAATCTAGCTGTTCTATTTCTTCCAAAATTCTTCACTTAGGATGGCTGGTTTAACGGAAATTCAAAATATTCTGAACATTCCCCATATTAAGCTGAAAATGGCCAGTGACACTAGATCAGAGGTGTCGTACTCCGGGCCTGAAGGGCCGCAGTGGCTGCAGGTTTTCATTCTAACCCTTTTCCTAATCAGTGACAAGTTTTCACTGCTAATTAACTCCTTTTCCCTTCATTTTCATAGCCCTGTTTTTAAGGATTCAGTCCTCTGAATTGATTTGTTTCTTCATTAAATGACAACCAAACAGAAATGAGATGCGAGACAAGCCAACAGATGATCAGCTAAATTGGAACGCCAAACTCCAACCAATTTCACTCCAGCCAATCTCTTAATGAGAAGCCAATTCTTGCTGTTAATTAAACTCGTTATTTAATTCCATGGCTTGTTGCTGCTCTCATTCTGCCACAGCAGACATTTCCAAAACTCTTGATTTTGTGTTTTTTTTCCTAAGAACACCATTCAAATGTTTAGGTGACCGGAGAGATCAACCTTACTGAGACCACCTTCACCTTTCTTTATTTTCAGATATTGTGTGATGGGCACAGGTCTGCTGGTCATGTGGCAGCTCGTATTGTGTCTCATTAATGTTTGTCTGCTAATTAAGGAAAAAGATATAATTAAGGGGCCTGAATCATGTTAATTAAAACTAAGGGAAAACAAGTTAATCAGCAGCAAAAACTGGTCGCTAATGAAAAAGATGGTTAGAATGAAAACCTGCAGCCACTGCAGCCCTCCATGACCGGAGTTCAACACCCGTGCACTAGATGGCTGTCTCATGACTTTACAGTACAGTCACAACGTATAATTTTGTTTCCTCTCTTATGATGCTTTCAGACGTATTAACTTTGTTGTCCAACTTATCTAAGGCTTGGCAAAGGCAAGATGTCAATCTTACTGAAATTGAGCCAATTTTGCTTGCCACAAAATTGTCCATCATGGAGTTGAAAGACACTCCTGGGAGATATTTTCAAAGCCTTCATCGTTGTCTGGCAGAAGAATGGTCAGATCTTCGCATTGTTTATACACAGAGTGATGTAATGTCATTCAAAACTGCAATATATGATAAATGCCTAGAGACAGTTGTCAAGCACCTAGATGTAAGATTCCTTGGCATGCCAATTATTTCCAGCTTTTCAAAAGTTTTCAATGCAGAAACTCACGATTCAAGTGAGTCTGCTGAAATTCTTTTCGATCATTACTCTAAAAATGGTATCCCTCCAATTTTAAAATATAAAAGTAGCAGGCAAGAATGGACAGTTGCGTCAAAAATGATCAGAAGTCAATCATACAAAGACTTCAGTCCAAAACAGATTTTACTAAAAATGGCAATGACATCAGAGCTCAAAGAGTCATTTCCAAATTTTGCCAAACTAGCTCATATTGGGCTAGTGATCCCTGTGAGCACAGCTGAAAGTGAAAGGGGGTTTTCTGCCCTTAAAAGGATCAAGACATGTTTGAGAAATCGTATGAATCAAAGCACACTAAATAATCTCATGCTGATCTCCTTGGAGGGCCCAGATCCTGGGGACTTTGATTATGGGAAAGCTGCAGACAATTGGGCCTCTAGGAAGAAAAGAAGAATAAATATTTAACTGACGACACCTTCTGCATATGCAAGTTGGCTTTGAAGAATATTTTTTTTTAATTTTTCTTCATTAGGTTTCCCATAATTTTTTCCCCCCCATTGTTTTCACTTTTCTTCCTGACAGCGACAATACTTGTGCCTCTTGGTTTATGTCATAACAATTGTTATTTAAAATTTTTGTTAGGGTTGCAGGATCCTGAATTGGATCCATCCATCCATTCATTATCCAACCCGCTATATCTCAACTACAGGGTCACGGGGGTCTGAAGGAGCCAATCCCAGTTAACACAGGGCGCAAGGCAGGAAACAAACCATGGGGCAGGGCGCCAGCCCACCGCAGTCCTAAATTGGATACTTCTTAAATTTAATAAAAATATTCTGGCACAAGTGTCAAACCTTAAAAAAGGAAGTCATATTGAGCATTGGAAAATAATTAATAATGATTAACTAATAAAAAAATAGTGCACATTTAATTTTCCCCACCACCAAATTTCCCTGTTCCACCCAACCCGGCTACTATTTCATGCCACCCGGCTGGAAAAAATTTCTGGGGAGAACACTGTTGGGGATGAGATTCTACCTCTAGAAGAAGAGATTAAGTACCTCAGGGTCTTGTTCATGAGTGAGGGAAGAAGGGAGCCAGAGATTGACAGGTTGAATGGAGCAGCATCCTCAGTCATGCAAACATTATACCAATTAGTTGTGGTGAAGAGTGAGCTGAACCAAAAGACAAAGTTCTCCAATAACCAATCAATCTACATTCCTGCCCTCACCTATTGCCACAAGTTGTGGGTAGCAACAGAAAGAACTAGATTGTGAATACAAGCAGCAGAAATGAATTTCCTTTGTAGGATGTCTGGGCTCAGCCTTAGTGAATGGGTGAGGAGGACAGACATTCAGGTGGAGGTCAAAGTACAGCCGCTGCTACTCTGCATCAAAAGGAGCCAGTTAAGGTGGTTTAGTCATCAGATTAGGATACCTCCCTGGACACCTTCAGCTGGGAGGAGACACAAGACATGCTGTTGGAATATCATTGGGCTGGGTTGGTAATGCCACGGTATCCTCTGGAGGAGTTGGAGAAGGTGGTGGGGAAAAGGGATGTCTAGTCAACTTTGCTTACAATGCTGCCTCCACAACCTGGATCTGCATAAACATCAGAAAATGGATAGATGAATGGATAGAGAAAAAAGGAGAAAAAAAACAAAACTAACTTTTATTCTGTTTTGCCATTATCCTGTCCTTTTTCAAGTGAGCTGGGTTGGGGTCTACTTAAAAGTATACATTTTTTCCTTTCTGAAGTACAATTTTTTTATAAGAAGGGAACCCATTACATGCTAGAAAATTGAAACAAACATTTGTGCAGCTTCCTATTGCTTTGCTTTTGCGAAGTGTGATTTTTTTTCAGCCTCAGTATGAATCATTCTTTTTAAAATACAAGACAATGCATGAAGCATATGTGTTTGGCACTAGACCAGATCAACTTCAAATGAACAGGAGACATGAATTAGCTGGGCACAGGTAATCTCCTGCCTCTTGCTTCTAGAAAAGCTGCTGAATTTTAAAATATCCTGACTCTCCACAAACTGATCACAGCATCTTTACATCTATTTTCTGAATCCAATTCATCCAATTGCATAGGCACAGGCAGCCACAGCCTATCCCGACAATTCCATCTCTTAACAAATAATACATTCCAGTGTATTAACTCAACACTGCACACCCAATGAAAAAAAGGGAATGAAATGCTTACTGGTTACAACAACCACATCAGATAGGTGCAATCATCTGAGAAAATGTTCACAATTTATCAGAAAGACCCAGTGCCCCAAGATTTTAAAAAAGCACCAACAAAAACTGCAGTACAGTAGCTTCCAAGTACATAAAACTATGGTGCACATATGAAGCGCTACAAAACGACATATGCAGTGCAACTCCACAGTTGTTATTTTAGACATTTATCACCCAATACCAGACACTGTCACAAAGTCAGCGGCAGTCTTGTACACTTCCACAAAAAATAAAGGATTCCCTTCATAAGGAATGCTTGACATGCTGTGAAAATGGTACAGAGCATGGGAAAGGCGCTATATAAATAAAATGTATTATTATTATTAATGTATTATTTACACCAAGGCAGTAAGAAAGACATGCTTATTCACAGTAAAAAATGATTCTGCCTTTTCGCTTAAATAAATAAACTACATAGCCCGTCTTGCAGAAAGAAACATTTCTACCAGACATGACACTTCCCTTCTTCCTACCCACACTTTGAATTGATTTTCTTTAATAAACAGGACAGTACAATATATAGCTGGGTACTGGAGAGTGGAAGAGGAGAATCATAGGGCATAAGAAAACTCTTGGAAAATGTACTCGTGTCTCCTATCATATATGAGCTGTCTGTTAGTTGCACTTCAAAGCTACACCTATAAGATATCCCAGGACTACTATTATGGAGGTGCAGCTGCAGTACTGTTTTTTTTTTAAATAATTATTACGTTAATATAAACTTTCCAAGCACGTACTACCAAAGTCAACTTTCGGGTTCTGGATACTTCATATTTATTAGTTTTTTCAACTGTAGCAAAGAAGGTTAAGTGAAAAACAGTTAGTCAGACACGAGAGATGAACTAAGAATCTTATCAATTAAAATCCAGTTCTTTTGTCACTGTAGACTGCAGGTATTCCAGCGCAAAGTTGTTTTAAATGTATATTCTGCAAAAGTATAAGCACCTTAAGTATGGAATGTAGTACATAAAACACATACAGAATAAAATATTTTTGACCGCTATGTCAAATACCATTGATCTCTGCCAGATACGTTGCCGTGAAATGATAAAGTCACAGTGATAAGTAAGGTCTTTTATTATGTACATTACTGGATAAAGACTAATGGAGATCGTACGTCTTCATAAATACTGTACTGTATATTACCATAATGCATGCTTCTTGCTTTTATCAAAAATAATACCTGGATATGCAAACTGATGGGAAATAAAAAGAATCAGTTGAGCGAAAATTACTTAAAAGTCCACAATTTTTCGCCAGAATCAGGCTGTTCATCAGGCAAAGCCCGAACAACACTCAAACGTAAAATACTGTTCAGAGTGACCCTTACCTATAAGAAGAGAGTTGACAGAACAGATAGAAGGCGAAGACCCAAATAATACTCCCTCAGTTCTACGAGAACAGCGAAAACCTGATTCTTCGGTTGAAACTTTAACTACAGAGAAAATTACAATTATGTGAGACATACCTTTGAACTGTCCGCTCCGTTGCTTAAGTTGTTCAGTCTAACTAACTCCACATACTATTCTGTACCGTTCATAGTCAGATATTCTCCCGCTAAAAAGTGCAAAAACAAAGACACTGTAACTAATTCGACGGGGGGGGGGGGTCTTAATGTTACGTACAAAAGCTGTCCGATAAACGTAAGATACAGGGAAACACTCACTACTCATCGACTTCAAAATAAACTACTTGTTTACAAAAATAATTTCGGAAACACCAACAAGTGCAAACATGAAAACGTAATTATTATCTAGGACACTCCAAAACCCTTGAAGATGATCTCGTCCACTTTTCAACCAACGAGTAGCGGAAAGACTAGAAAAAAGATGACGTGAAGAGCGCATAGAGAATATTGCCCCAAGCGGCTTGGGGGAGTAAGAAGTCTTTTGCAAGGATTATGTAGCTTCAAGAAGTTTTTCTTTTCTCATAAACAACCTGCCTATAAAACCTAAACAGGCAAACGGAAAGGTAACGCGAACCATTTTTTAAAAAGTTAGGAAAAACAATTAATTATCCGTGCTCATGCTTTTTAATTAAAATAATTACACTTGTTAGTGTAAAGTTTGTATGTGTTGTTCACTTACAATGCAACTTTAACAAACAAAATGTTCTTCAGCACTAAAGAGGTAAGTTATGTAACCAGTACTAGTATTAACAATCCTAAAGGGCTCACATTTCTTGTCTTATTAAATGACAGTTTGGTTTCATTTGCAGTGTTTCTTCAGTGATTAAACATTACATATCTTTTGTTCTGGAGTTCTGTTAGAGGTTAGTATTGCAACAAAATTTCTGGATTTCCTAGAATTCAGTCATCCATCCATCCATCCATCCATTTTCCAACCCGCTGAATCCGAACACAGGGTCACGGGGGTCTGCTGGAGCCAATCCCAGCCAACACAGGGCACAAGGCAGGGAACCAATCCCGGGCAGGGTGCCAACCCACCGCAGGACACACACAAACACACCCACACACCAAGCACACACTAGGGCCAATTTAGAATCGCCAACCCACCTAACCTGCATGTCTTTGGACTGTGGGAGGAAACCGGAGCGCCCGGAGGAAACCCACGCAGACACGGGGAGAACATGCAAACTCCACGCAGGGCGGACCTGGGAAGCGAACCCAGGTCCCCAGATCTCCCAACTGCGAGGCAGCAGAATTCAGTCAGGGCTTATTAATCAGTCTTAGCACCCACTACATCAGTTTTAGAATACCTTGTGATATATAATTTATTTTTTTAACCAAATCTTTGGATCAAATACCTGCATTCATTCTTTCTTTCTCAGCCCACTTTGTTTCCATTGTAATAAATATGGGACTTCTTATGGCAGACAGCAGATTCTGACATTATGTCTTGTTGTGTGTCTGATGGTTCTGGCATATTAAAAAAGCAGCAGGCCTGGACAAACTTCTGCACTCAGGCACTGTACAGACTAGTATTTACAGACATAGTCAACACTACTGGTGCTAGGTTATTTGGCATCCTAGGCCAAGCCTTTGAATGCGCCTACCAACTGTTCGGTAGCTAACCTATGCAGCTGGGCCATAATCACCCCCGCCCGTTACCTTATGATCCTCGCCATTGCCGAATGTCTAATTTGCCTTAAAGGTGAGTTGGCCCTGATCATCAAATAATCTGTGTCCAGTTCCTGCCTGCTTCAAGACCTCCAAATCAAAGATCACAGGGCCAAATGACTACAGACCAGTATTTTTAACCACTGTAGTCAGAAAGACTTTTAAAGCGCCTTATTTTAACTTACTTCAATAACGCTACAAAATACTTCCTGGATCCATTTCAGTTTGCAATTAGAGCCAACCAGTTTGTGAATTTGGGTCCAAGTATTATTTACCTGATAAGGTGCAAATGTGAGGATCTCGTTTGGGGACTTTTGATCTTCTTTCAATGCTATTATCCCAGAGCTCCTAGATAAGAAAGTCACCCAGTTCAACCTGCCATTGGATTAGAGAAGATTTTCAATGTTCTAATAGATTTCCTTCAAATGCACAAAATAAACAACATGTACTGAAACAAAAATATTACCATTATGAAGAAGTATTCATTTTAAGCTTCTTTTAGATGAGTCTATAAATAGTCAGTATTCTTCTGCATTGCAGTCTCTGCACTAGGCCACTTACATAAATGTAGTAAACCAAGAATCCATCTTTCTTGAAATATACTGCAAACCCTGATTCTCTGTTTCTTTACCACAAGAAAGTTGTGTCTGGATGTAATAAGTTTTTAATCAGAAACCCAAGAGCTCTGCAGCATCTTTGGAAAGGCCTAGAACTCTTACTAAACTGTTCTGTTCATCCCGAGTGAATGGCTGTGCCTCATTGCTTAAACACGCTGGGACAAATTCTTCACCTGAGGTACCTTCACCCTATGAGTGAATTTCTACAGAATAAGGACTGTCAGGTGAAGTAGAGATTAGTGCATCAGGTCCATGTGGTACAGGTCTTATTACTCAGAAGTGCACACTCTTTGTCCTGGGATCTCATGTATGAAATTTGCTTATGCTCAGATATATGTGTAAGCCATTTCTTATGCAAAAGTCAGGATTTATAAAACATGAACTTGAGAGGAAATTGGCTTAACAGTGCAGCAGATTTTAATCGTCCATAAGTCATATGCAGACATTTTTTGGTGTTTGCAGTTTAGAAACTCTAGGTGGCAGTACAATGAAGTGAACAAAAAGTCTCATTTCATTGCACATTTCAATGATGTGTCAGTCACATTCCGAAGTTCTTGAACTAATCATATCACAGTAACTGACATGTTCTCTCAATACAGCTGTCTTCAGTTTTGGTAATAACATCTAATGCATATGCTTAGCGTTAATTGCCTATGTATTTTGTCCACAACAAGGGTGTGATGTGTGTTCTATGACATAACTGGCAGTGGCAGCATTGGCTGTTTTAGAGGGTATGACCAGTGACAGGCTAAAGCAAGTTTTCAGGGATAGCAATAATCTTTTGGCTCATGATGATGTCTGGCTTATAAGACAATTTAGAAATCAAGGAGCCATTGTATTGTAGTTGTGTGCTGAATTGGAGCCTACATCACAAAGGCCATCACACAGAAATCACATCATCCCTGTTCCATTAGAGGTTTTAACAACCATAGGGTATTTGGCAACAGGTGTGCTTTTCAGCGTAAACCACCTGACTGGTCAAGAATTTTGTAGTCAACCCACGCCATGCCATCCTCATGGGTTGGTATACTTAAGATGCTACCAACATACACACAGTATCCTTATAGTCTGGGATGAAGGCCGAGATCAAAAGGCAATTTGCAGTGATTGGTGATTTTCCTAATGTAATCTACACAACTTACTGCACACATGTTGTGATAAAAGACAACATCACATAATGAAATTTTCTTTTGTAAGCATCCATCCATCCATCCATTTTCCAACCCGCTGAATCCGAACACAGGGTCACGGGGGTCTGCTGGAGCCAATCCCAGCTAACACAGGGCACAAGGCAGGAACCAATCCCGGGCAGGGTGCCAACCCACCGCAGGACACACACAAACACACCCACACACCAAGCACACACTAAGGCCAATTTAGAATCACCAATCCTAACCTAACCTGCATGTCTTTGGACTGTGGGAGGAAACCGGAGCGCCCGGAGGAACTATAAAAGACAATAAACCTGAATACAATAAAAAATACTACAAGAAAAATCTGAACAAAAACATAATTTGTGATACAAACCTAAATCTTCTTGAGCCCCTGGACAAAGAGTGTAAACTGAAAAAAAGGTCAGAATGTGAAGGTCAGTTAAATGCCTTCCTGAACAAAATATTGCCACATTGACATTTACTTGACAAAATGATTTCAACTTTTTACAAGTTCAATAAGATGGCAGTTCTGCACATACAGCCTGCTGCAGTTCACGCGGTGTACAGCTGGAAGTCTGGGTACTGTGTGACGGCACATTGCCTCTCTCTGTCAGTCTTTCTCTCACTCTGTCCATTCTGTAGCTCCCGCTTTCGTTTGTTTGTCATTTCATTTGTGACTCCTGCGGAGAGACCAGCAAAAAAAGAATGTTTTTGCGATTCTCCACTTCAGCCAGTAATACCTCAAGTTCATATTCGCTGAAGTTTTGTTTTCTTCTTAAGTCACAGATGAAAGTGAGCCCATGATCCAACTGAATTTGTACATTTTAGTTTTCTCTTGCTCAGCCGCACGTGTGAGCCTCCGGCCTTTTTCAGTGACCTGTGTGTTTTAATAGTTTATTTTTTACTCTGTTTTCATTTGTATAGCTCCAGAGTGTAGTGGGTTTGGGTGGGAACCTGTGGGATGGCCTCAGATTTATATAAGAAAATGTTTTTACTTTATTACCCTCTTCCTCTTTTTGAAACCAAACAAGAAACTCATCCCAAACAAAAAAAAAAGTTTCATTTTCTCCCTTTTTTCTTCTGTTCTTCCATGGTTTGTCGTAGAAGTCACATAGAAACATAGGCAAATTGTGATGATTACGTATATCTTGAATGTTTAAAAAAGATACACTTCTAACAGGTCGTGATAGGAGTGACTAAAAGCATGCATGCATGCTTAATTTTAAGTTGATCTAGGATTTATAATTTAATTTGGCATGAGATGTGGTGTACAAAAGGCTTTATAAATGCAATTTTTTGTGTTCATTTGTTGATTTCCCCCATTTAACATAAGCAAAATTTTAATATGGCACCTAGGCAAGGTTTTATACATGAGGCCCCTGGTCAGCAAGTTTTATTCCAAAGAATAAACAACAAAGAACTTGTTGTTCTCTATAGTTAGTTTCTTTCCTATCTGACCTGATCTAACCCACTTCGTTCCCTTTCCCAGACAGTCATTCTTCTTGGTGATTTCAACATTCATATTGACATTCCAACATGTAAACTGAGAAATGAATTCCTGTCCTTGCATCAAGTCAAAACAGTCCAGCAACATGTTGGTTTTCTACCCACTCTGGTGGTCACATATCTTAGACCTGATCTGCCTGCAACACTAATAGCAGTGATTTGAGCCACTCTGACCATAAAGCAGTACTTTTCACTGTCTCATTACCTCTCCTCCTCTTACCTGTAAATGTCAAATTTCTTTCAGAAACCTTAAAAATTTCTGTCCTTGTTGGATCCATTTCTGTTTTCCCCTAATTCCATCCACATTAGAAAGTCTTGTTGACTACTATAACAGCCCTTCTTTCAGCACTACATAAAACAGCAGTCTTTTAAAACATAAGGAGGTTTCCTATAAGCTTTCATCTCCATGGTACAACTTGGAATTTTGGTCTATGAAAGCAGAAGGCAGACACCTTGAGACAATGTCACGTAAGACTGGCCTCACTGTGCACATCCAGGTTTTCTCTGACCATCAAAGGGCTTACAGAAGAACTTAACTGCAGCCAGGAGCACACATTATGGCAGAGTAACAGAAGTGGCCATGATAACCTGAGGGTTTTGTTCTATGTAGTTAATAAACTACTTCAACCTGAATCTGGCCCAATTACCTCTTTTACTGAAGTCTGTGAAAAATTTCTCCAATTTTTCCATAATAAAATAAAAAATCTAATTCAACTAACATAAATCCATTGTCCTTTAGTATCTCTCCCTGTCTTCCCACGCCATGCAGCTCCTTTTTAAAATTTTCACCAGTCACATCTGAATTAGTTAATGACCTGCTTTGTAAGATGAAGCCAACTACTTGGGTACTGGACCCCATTCCCACCACACTTCTTAAATCTTTATGCCAAAATCCCAACTGTAAGGACAATAATAAATACATCCCTTGACACTGGCTTTGTGCCAGCCACGTTTAAAATCGCTTCTGTAACCCCAGTGTTAAAAACGTCTCATCTTGATGCTGACAATCTTAACAATTTTCAGCCTATTTCTCACTTACCTTTTCTGTGAAAAGTTCTTGAGTACAATACAATACAATACAGTTTATTTTTGTATAGCCCAAAATCACACAGGAAGTGCCGCAATGGGCTTTAACAGGCCCTGCCTCTTGACAGCCCCCCAGCCTTGACTCTCTAAGAAAACAAGGAAAAACTCCCAAAAAAACCTAGTAGGGAAAAATGGAAGAAACCTTGGGAAAAGCAGTTCAAAGAGAGACCCCTTTCCAGGTAGATTGGGCGTGCAGTGGGTGTCAAAAGAAGGGGGTCAATACAATACAATACAGTACAGTACACAGAACAATTTCTCAATATAGTAAGAAATAAATAAAAAAAAAAATATATAAATTTTAGAAGTACAGAGTAGAATTTAACAGTAGATGATATATCCCATAATAAGATTTGTATTTGTATAGAGTCCTGGAGACCTCATCCTTCAAGCTGCCTCCCCCATTTGGCCATTCCACAGCTGAGACAGTGCTGGGCCAGCCAATCCGATGAAAGGACCCCTCTCTCCCACGATTCCTGCGATCCTCCATCTGGGATGACTTTTCCTTAGGCAGGCAAAACAACTTGGCAGGGTGGGCCATGGCACCAAGTGCCACATTTGAGTACCGAAAAGAAAAACAGAGTAAGTGAGGGTTAGTATACAATTATAACTGTCATGTTACTTATGTTTAAGTGCTAATGACTAACAACAGAGATGCAGTCTGTACAGTTAATCAGCAGCTCTAGTCAGGATATGCTAAACTGAAGTAGTGAGTCTTCAGCCGGGATTTAAAAGCTGTGACCGAAGGGGCATCTCTTATAGTAGCAGGCAGACCATTCCACAGTTTAGGGGCCCTGTAACTAAAAGCTCGACCCCCCCACTGTTATTTTATTAATCCTTGGAATCATAAGCAGACTGGCATCTTGAGATCTTAATGTGCGCTCTGGTTTGTAAGTCATGATAAGTTCAGACAAGTAAGCCGGACCTCGACCATTTAATGATTTATATGTTAAAAGAAGGATTTTGAAATCTGCTCTAAACTTAACCGGGAGCCAGTGTAAGGATTTAAGAACTGGAGTTATGTGTTCGTATTTTCTTGTTCTTGTAATAATTCTCGCAGCCGCATTTTGGATTAACTGGAGGCTGTATAAAGAACAGTTTGAACATCCAGTGAACACCGCATTGCAGTAGTCAATCCTACTAGAGATAAATGCATGAATTAGTTTCTCAGAATACTGTTTATTTAGAAAGCGCCTTAATTTCCTAACATTTTTAAGATGGAAGAAGCATGTTTTAGACAACTTTGTAATATGCGCTTTAAATGACATGCTAGAGTCAAAGATAACTCCTAGATTGCGGGCTGATTCAGTAAAATTGACTGGGATTCCCATTGAGTTAAATGATGACAAAATATTATTGTGATCAGCATCATTCCCTCCAACAATTAACATCTCTGTTTTATCTGTATTTAAAGACAAGTAGTTCTTATTCATCCACTCCTTTAATTCACTAACACAACTAATTAAAGACAACATTGAAGAAACTTCATTTGATTTAAATGAAAGGTATAACTGGGTGTCATCTGCATATGAGTGAAAATTAACATTATGTTTCCTAATGATAGATCCCAGTGGAAGCATGTACAGTGAAAACAGTAAAGGTCCCAGTACTGAGCCCTGCGGGACACCATATTGAACTTCTGTGTATAATGATGGAGTACTGTCAGCACATTTCTGTACATATTGAGTGTGTTGTGGCATCCCAATTAAACAATTATTTAACTTCTAATAATCTGATGGAACCCTTTCAGTTTTGTTTCAGAGAGCAGCACAGTTATGAAACTGCTCTGCTTCAGGTAACTAATGATTTGCTTATGGCGGCAGACTCTGGACAAACCAGCAGATTAATTCTGTTAGACCTTTGTGCAGTATTTCAGTGTCAGACATGACATTTTACTGTCCAGAATAGAGAACATGATGAACCACTCTGACACGTTCATTTTTAAGAATGTAGAGTGAAGGAAGCAACCACACAATACCACTCTATTCTCCCAAGTCTTCCTCTAATTTAAGAACTACTTTTCTTTTCAGACTTTTACACATTGTATCTTCTTAGCGTGTGTGCATCTTACTAATAATTGCCTGTTTTAATCCTAATAGCCCCGATCCTGACACCATCACAACACGGAAACAGATATTTAGATCGGTGAATGACCATTTAATCAGTGCTGCTGATGGCTGCCTTTCAATGCTGTTACTTCTGATTGGTTCATTTGACACTACTGACTATAATATCTTCCTGAAACATCTATGCCCAACTGTAACAAAATGTGCTACCCTTAGTCATTCTTCTCCTTCTTGCCCCATTGACTAGTATCTATCTATCTAGAGAATGAAATATTCTATTGTCAATACGCATACAAATCTTAAAAACAGTTGGAACAAGGACAAAAAACCTTAAGGAATATCGTATTAAGATATTGTTCCAACTGTTGTTGGAAGAGCTTTGTAAACTCTCTATTTCAGTGGTGGCACTTTCTGAGGTGTGCAAGCCTGGGACTGGCCATGTCTCTGTAGGTGGTTACAGCTTTTATTGGTCTGGTCACTCTGATGGTTGTCACACTCTGGGAGTAGCCATTGCTGTGGCTTGTTCAGCTCCTTCCGGTGGTGTCCAATGTCACTCCTTTCAACAAGCATATTATGAGACTCAGATTATGGCACTCTCTGGGTGCCTTGTCCGTTATCTCAGTGTATGCTCCAACATCAGTG
This sequence comes from Erpetoichthys calabaricus, assembly GCF_900747795.2. Taxonomy (NCBI): domain Eukaryota; kingdom Metazoa; phylum Chordata; class Cladistia; order Polypteriformes; family Polypteridae; genus Erpetoichthys; species Erpetoichthys calabaricus. The sequence continues at coordinate 143,702,608 of NC_041398.2, read as the reverse complement.
AGTGATGTCTCGATGAGGGAGACATTTTATTCGCAGCTTCGAATTGATGCTTTGCTTGATGTGTGCTCGCAAGGTGACACTCCTCTGGTCATGAGTGACTTCAATGCGACCACTGGCACTGACAGGGCTAGCTATGAAGATATAAGTCCGTGAAAGTGGCTTCATGTTCCTTAACTTTGGAAAAGGTCAGGGGCTATGGATTTCTAGACCCTGGTTCCAGCACCCTGAGCCACATTGTTGGACTTGGTACTCCAATACTGGTGGTGCAGTGAAGGAAATCGATCACATCTTTGTGGGCAAATGGTGGAGGCTCTTACAAAACTGCAGTGTCTACAGAAATGCCCAGTTTGTGAATTCTGACCACATACTTGTTGTTGTTACTCTGAAAATCCAGCTTAGGTCCAGTAGGTTACCACCTATTAGGAAAATGAGGCTAGAACTGGCCAGACTCCAAGATCAGGTTGTTTCTAACGAGTATGCACGCAGTTGGTGGGAGGAACATACAGACTTGGGTGCGACTGCTGATCCTAATGTGATGCGGGAGACCTTCTGTGACAAGACCCAGGTGGTGAACCAGCTGAGGGTAGGGAGGGCTGTAGGCATCTGTGGTAACCAGGGTGAACTTTTCCAGGCTAGTGGTAAGGCTATCCTCCTGGCATTGCAAGCAATCTTTGCTTCCATTTGGGAGATGGGCTTCATCCCAACTGACTGGAAAACAAGGTTTGGCATCCCTGTCTGGAAAGGGAAGGGTAATCGTGTGGATTGTGGAAACTACAGGGGGATAACACTGCTCTTGGTGCCGGGTAAGGTCCTTGCTAGGGTCATCCTCAATAGGATCTGTGCTCACTTGCTCACCTAGCAGTGACCGGAGCAGTCTGGTTTTTACGCCCAAGACATCTACTATCTACCGCATCCTGGCATCGAGGATTCTTATGGAGCGCAAACGTGCATGCAGAGTTTCTTTGCAGCCTTTATCGATTTTCACAAAGCATTCAACTCATTTGATTGAGCTGCCCTGTGGGACATCCCGAGACTTCGCAGGATCCCCTCAAAATTACTGGATATCATGGCCAGCCTGTGCACTGGTACTGTGAGAGCTGTGCAGATTGGAGGCAGAACCTCTGCATTCTTCCCAGTTGATTCTGGGATTTGCCAGGTGTGTTCTTGCTCCTTCTTCATTCAATGCTTGCATGAACTGGGTTTTGGGCAGGGTCATGGGGTCCAGCAGCTGTGGGGCATCTATTGAAGAAAGATTCACTGATCTTGACTTTGTCAACAATGCTGTGATGTTTACGAATCAATGGCTCTGATCGGGGCTCTCGAGAGACTGAGTGAGGAGTCCGAGTGTCTCGGGTTGCGAGTGTCCTCGATTAAAAACCAAGCTCCAGGCCTTTAATGACCTCTTAGGCACAGCCATCAGCAGTGTGTTTGAGAGAGTGTCAACCTTGTCAAGAGGTTTTCTTACCTTGGCAGCGACATTCATGTCTCTGGTGACTCTTCTTATTAAGTCAGTAGACGGATTGGGAGAACATGTGGGGTCATGAGGTTGCTGGAAAGGAGTGTGTGGTGTTCCCGATATCTTTGCAGAAGGACAAAGGTCCAAGTCTTTAGAGTCCTGGTGCTTCCTGTTTTGCTATATGGTTGCGAGACAAAGACTGGACTCCTTTGGTACTGTGTCTCTTCAGAAAATGCTTGGGTACTGCTGGTTTGACTTTGTGTCGAATGAGTGGTTGCTCTTGGGAGTCCCAAATGAGGCACATTGCGTCCATTGTGAGGGAGTGTCAGTTACAGCACTACAGCCATGTGGCGTGATTCCCCAAGGGTGATCCCACTTGCAGGATCTTCATTGTTGAGGACCCGAGCAGCTGGACCAGGCCAAGGGGCCGCCCATGTAACATCTGGCTGCGCCAGATAGATGGGCATTTCCGGTGTGTGGAATTGGATCGCTTGTCTGCCAACCAAGATCCCAAGCAGTTTCATCGTGTGGGGGGTGCAGCAACATGCTGTACCAGTGCATGCTCCCCCTGACCTGACCTGTGTAAAAATGCCTTAGGTTTTGTACTTCCTTCTGCAAACGAATGTCCCTCTGGGATATTAAAGTCTACCTATTCTATCCATGTTGCCCCTAATCACAGCAAGCTTTATAATTCATCTTGCTGAAAAGCAACCCCAGAGCATGATGCTACCACAACCTTGCTCAAAAGAAGGGATGGTGTTACCCGAGTGTTGGATTGTATTTGGCTTGCACCATACACACACACCATACATACTCCTTGCTTTCAGCCCAAAAGGTCAACATTAGGCTCATCAATCCACAAATTTTCTTCAGAAAGGTTTCAGATTTTGTCAGATTTGTCAGGCTTTTAGGAAACTGCAGGTGTCATTTCAGCTTGGCCGGATTCCTTCTAGACACTCTTCCAAAAAGGCATAATCCATGAAGTTCTGAAGAGATGGCTGATGTCTGGATTGTTTCTCCTATTTTTGATGTCTGTAACCCTGTCTCTTGGTTATATTCTTGACAATTACCCTTCTCCATTTGCTCACTTTGTCAGGAACTTATTTTAAAAATGTCTTGGTTTTTCCATTTGTTACAATTTGATCTGCTGTTTTACTATAGTTGTGAGACCTCACAGCCACTGAATTATTGTGCAATCACATTAGCGTGGAGAGTCGCTCGCGTACTGAAGAGTCTATAACTGCAGGTGGAAGCTGCCGTCACTGTACTTTGTATATAAGAGCTAGATCGAATGTTATTTACCTTTTTACTTTGATTTATTTACTAAAGTCACATGCAGACTGCAGAGCTTCCTGTGTATATATACAAAGTACAGTGACGGCTAAAGTGCAACGTGCAATCTTTCTCCGATGTAGAACCCTCGTCATCATCTGAGTTCACCTCTGTTATAGGACGTCTTTATTTGAAAATGGCAGTGTCAGATCGGAGGAAGCGTAAACGAGACTGAGAGAATAAAACTGAATACAAAAAAAAACAAAGCCAACCTTTACATGTATCATAAATTTACACAGGCTGTTACAGACTCAAATCAAATGTATATTTTTATTCTAAAATAGTAAGAATAAGAGCAGCTCACTTCTCAAAACGGAGTTGTCTGGGGTAGAACCCATGAAGTTTTGATTACCAGTCAACAGTTGTTACCATTGCGCTACCAAAGCGGTCGTAGCAAAGGGGTGTCAATTTCACACCCTAACACAGGTTCTTTTTCTGCAGTTATATTCTTGAATAGAAGCACACTTGTTCTGTTATATTTGTACCTTTTGTGAAAGTGTTTACTTGATATTTGGACTTTAGGCTTCACACATTATACACTTCATGTCTACATTTTGTCAATTATTACTAAAACATGAAAAATGTTTCTGTTTTAACGATGTGTTTACATAGATTGTTGTACACATGGAACATACATGAAATACATGTGTTCCAAATAATGATATAGTATTTATAAAAGGTGTCATTTTGCTTGACTTCTCACTCTACACAACTCTAAGCAACTGACATGCAGGTAAACAGACTTGAGCTGAGAAAACCATGCAGAGGTGGGGGGATGTGATAGCAAGCTGCTTGCTGCTTATCGACACATTTAGAAGACAAAAGACACTGACAGAGAGGTGCAAAGGCATTTAAGGTGGGACGGATTTACGAGTTTTTTCGTAGGCTTTGGTAATTCTAGTGTTAAACAAAGACAGATCTGAAACAAACACAGGTGTAACCTTGTAAAGGTATTGAGGACTATCATCCAAGAAATTAGATTCCCTCACCCAATTAGGTTTGATAAAACAAAGTGTGTGAATATTTACATTTACTAAGTAATTTCCAGATTTTTATTTTTAATGCAGACCTGAAAACATCTGGATAATTTATTTCATTTTAACATGGAAGACTATTTCTAGAAGTGTAGAAAAATTTCAATTTACATGTGTTTTGATTTGATTTTAATACAACAAAATGGGTATTAGATGACTACTTTTTGAAGACTCTGTATATCCTGTGCAAAGGCATCAAACAGTTTGAATAACTTTGCCAAACTCTCTGTAATTACAGTATATGTTCAAGCACTGCCCAAAAAGACCCTTTTCTCTTGATATAGTCTCCTTTACTGATAAACTGTACAAGATGTCTTAGCTTATCACAGGTACCAGCCCACAGTACCCCAGCTGTTATAGTGCCTTGGTATGGCTCAGTGTCTAATTCAAAATATGTTTTTGCTTTGTACTATGTAGTCCAGGGAAAGGGTGAAATTAGCCACAAGCCTGTAATTGGCATAAAATAAATTCAGAAAAGGAATGGATGGGTACAGGGCAGGAAATCATTTGTCCAATTTGAAAGTGGTATTTCCAATAATAAACTTTTAATTTTAAAGAAAAATATTTTATTAAAAAAAAGAAAACACACAAACCCAAAATTAAGAACTATACGATTTGAAGTTGAAACCAGAAAGAGATACAAGTGCATGGCTTAATTTATTTGATTTTACTCAGCAAAGAATTTTCAGTTTGTCTGTTACAGAAGCACAGATGTTTTACCAATAATATCACAAGTTAGGGCTCTTATTTAAATAATTGACCATATGAACCAAACCCTCATTTAAAAACAAACATTTCCCACAGTGCAAAGTTTATTTTCTCAAAGAACGTGCAGCTAAAAAGTTAGACAGAAAAAATATTTGGTATTTTTCACATTTTCTTTTTTTTGGAAATCTGCCATCATATTTTTACAAAACATACATATAAAGCTCAAGACATTAAAGCAGCCATATAAATTTAGTACCCCTGTGTCCAATTTAGTGTTAATCTTCCTTTTTGTGCACATAAAATTAAAGCCAGTAGTTGTGCAAGTGAAGAAAGCTTAATTCATTCTCTGAAAACTATGTACATATTGTATAACCCAGTGCAATTCGTTGTGCTTTGTTAAGAATTCACTCCCTTATTTGTATATAAAATTAGTGGACACATAAATAGTATAACTAGTGGTTCCCCATGTGTGCACATTTACATATGAACCAAACAAATTGCATTACATTTGCAGATCCCACTCCACCTGTGCAATAGGTCCAAAACATGCACGTCATACAGGAATGCATGAATAGGTTATGTTCACTTTCAAATGTCATTAAATAGTTGATTACAAAATATTTTAAACAGACAAAAATTACACTTCCAATGTATAGTTATTTACACACTAGTCTTTTGAACGCTCAACACCCATGGTTATTAAATCTTTTTAAAAGTAGAACTCATGGTGGCAACATTAATGAAGCAATGTTTATGCACAAAAGGCCCTTGAATAGATTTAAAAACAAATAACTGCTTCTCTGATACTACAATAAGAATAAGGGATGGAAGTCAAGTAAAGCAATTCCTAAAAATGCAAAAGCTGTTGATCTGCTATAGTAGGACCAAAATATCACATTGTGATGAAGATCTTAAAAGGATTTACAGATAATTAACTGATCCTACATAAATGCTAACTGAAACCCCTACTTATCTTAACAGACAAGGCATTTCAATGGTTAACAGACAAAACTGTACATGGTTTGGTAAGGCATTTTTTTGCTTTGCTTCTGTTGAAAAGATTCTTATGAGCAACTGTTCATATGCAAGCCACTGTTTAATCATTACAGACTTCTCTTTAAGCTTATTTTTCCTTTAAGCAGATTTAACTATATTTTTAAATTGGAGTATAATTCATCAATCTGTTCCCTGAAGAAATTTCTCAGAGCATCTCTTTTTGCCTTTAGAGTTGGAGTTAAGAGGCCATTCTCAATGGAGAACAGTTCAGGATGAAGAGCTATATCTTTCACCTAGTGAAAAGAAATGGTTAAAAGAAAGAAGATTAATCCAAATCAAGTACTGCTAGAAATGAATTGAGATTTTAAAATGCTTTTTGGCTGAAATGCTTCAATCAATATCGGTTTGTACTGCATCCAGTGGCCCACTTTGCATTACAGTAATGGTACCCGTTTTATTTTCAAATATATGTGTAATACAGTCAAAATAAAAAGGCATATTTTAAATGTTATGAAATTAAGCCATGACTTTACCCAACAATATAAGTATTCACCAGTTTAATTTAAGCAGTAAAACACACATACTGTATTTTGTCAGTGCCTGGCCTCTGATTCAAACCCAGAACTTCAAAGCTGTGAGGAAGGAGCACTAAACACTGTGCCACCATGCTGCACCCACCACACAAATAATTTTTTTTTTTTTATATAAACTCAAAAGGTGGAATACAGTAATCCCTCGCTATATCGCGCTTCAACTTTGGCAGCTTCACTCTATCGCGGATTTTATATGTAAGCATATTTAAATATATATTGCGGATTTTTCGCCGGTTTCTTGGGTTTCAGTGGACAATGGGTCTTTTAATTTCTGGTACATGCTTCCTCAGTTGGTTTGCCCAGTTGATTTCATACAAGGGACGCTATTGGCAGATGGCTGAGAAGCTACCCAATCAGAGCATGTATTACGTATTAAATAAAACTCCTCAAATATATTGTGAGCAGGGGGGCTGTTCGCACCCCTAGAGGATACAGACGCTCCTCAAAAACGCTGAAAGACTACCTTCAAATTGCTCCCTTCCTTGCTGGGCTTACTTGTGGCTGCTTTGTTGCGCAATATACTTCGCATACTTAAAAGCCCAAACAGCACCTATTGATTTTTGATTGTTTGTTTTTCTCTCTCTCTCTCTGACATTCTCTGCTCCTGATGCGCAGTCCTTTGAAGAGGAAGATATGTTTGCATTCCTTTAATTGTGAGATGTAACTGTCATCTCTGTCTTGTCATGGAGCACGTTTAAACTTTTGAAAAAGAGACAAATGTTTGTTTGCAGTGTTTGAATAAAGTTCCTGTCTCTCTACAACCTCCCGTGTTTCTGTGCAAATCTGTGACAATATAAAAATAACCATATAAACATATGGTTTTTACTTTGCGGATTTTCACCTTTCGCGGGGGGTTCTGGAACGCAACCCCCACGATGGAGGAGGGATCACTGTAATACAGGTTTCAATGAATATCACTCTGTTTCTTCAACTTGATGCTTCCTATAACAAAAACTCAAGGCTCCAAAGAACCTTTCCTTCTAAAGAGTTTTAATTCTGGGGGTAAGCTACTTTTTTCCACTCAGGATTGTATGTAGTGAAGCAATAATGAAACTTCTAAAACCACAAAAAAACATGACAGTCGGGTGTCTGTGTGCATCCAAACTGGTTTAAACATGAACATTCACTGTTTATGCAACATTTCAGAGGTACGCACGGCTTGTCCTAAATGTAATTGTTGTTATTATATCTGGAAACAAGGCTACACAATATACATGAGATCTACCATTCTCACAAAGTAGATTTAGGTAGCTAGTTATCCTGTCTTTGCACACCCTGTATGTTTTTTGTCCTTTACCTAAGGTGCAAATTCACCTTGCAAATAAAATGAATCTACAATGTACTGGTGCATTTACACTACCCAAAATAATAAATACTCAAGAATAAAGAAGTGCCTTTGAACCTGAGCAAGACTGCTAGTTTCAAAGAGGCTTAACACTAGAATCCCTGAAGCCTATGAAAAAACTTGTAATCCCGGGCCACTTTAAATTCCTTTGCACCGCTCCATTAGCGTCTTTTGTTTTGAAAATGTGTTGACCAGTATAAGCAGCAAGCAGCCTGCTGTCCCATCATCTACCTCCAAACTCCGACGCCAACCCCCCGCCCGCTCAAGTCTCTTTATCATGATGTGAGGTAATTGGTGTTGTATAGGGTAAATAATATATCGTTATTTGGAATACATATATTTCATGTGTGTTCTGTGTCTACAAAGATCTGTGTAGGTATAAGATGATACAAAATGAGAGGCAAGAAATGCTGAACACATACCTAAAATAGAAACTTTTTCCATGTTATACTAATAGTGACGTGAAGTGTATAATGTGTGAAGACTTTAGTCCAAATATCAAATAAACAAACGTGCCCTTTTATACAAGAATATAACCAAAGGGAAAAAAAATTGTTCAATTTACATATTGCTGTCAATGAGTTAAAAACCCAAGCTCAAATATCAATCGACAGAAAGTTGATATGCATTCTTGGATGGAGCAGAGGTAAGAATTGTTGATTTATAACCAAACGCTTTTGGGTTTGAGTTCGGATGCTCTGTATTTTCAGTAGTGAGCTGCTATTATTATTACTATAATATAATAAAAACATACATTTGATTTGAGTCTGTAACATCCAGTTTAAATTTTGGCCACTTGTAAAAGTTAGTGCTTTTTTATTATTCAGTTTTATTCTGTCAGTGATGTTCACGTGGTACAATGAACTTGCCTCTCCCTCTCTGAGTCGACGGCATTTATCTCCATTCTTTTCACAAGAGCAGCAATGACCACTGTAAGAACAGACAACTTCTTCACAGTGCTTTTGCATGCTAATAGACAGCTGCACCACAATACAACTCTGCTTGGCACTATAAGTAAAATGGGACTTCCACCAGCAGCTAAAGTCACTTTAGTACATGTGCAATTCGCCATGCTAGTGTTTAGATCTGGCAGTGCCATGATGGCGGTGTATGCACCCAAAAAGAAGAAGCCTTTGATTTCAGTCTGTAACAGCCAGTGTAAAGTTTTGCTACCTTTAAAAGATATGGCTGAAGGGATATAAGGAGACTTCACGTCATTATTAGTATAACAAGGAAAAAGTTTTTATTGAAGGTATGTGTTCAGTATTTCTTGCCTTGCATTTCGTGTCATCCTACACTTACACAGATCTTTGTAGACACAGAACACACATGAAATGTATGTATTCCAAATAACGATATTATTTACCCTGCACAACTCCAGGCACCTCACACCACAATAAAGAGACTTCAGCTAGGAGAACTTCTGCTCCATTGGAATGGGATATCAGGCTGCTTGTGCTGATTGAAACATTTGCAAAACAAAAGACCCTGATGGATAGGTACGAAGGAATTTAAGTTGGCTCGGATTATGAGTTTTTTTGTAGGCTTCAGGGATAACATACAAACATGACAAACCCTGGGAAATGGATGGCTGCAAACAGAATACTAAGACATTAAACTTTAGCAACAATTACTTTAGACAATGGTATACTGCAGATGTCTCAATTGATCAGTGACAGAGATGCCCCACAGATGACCAGTACAGAAAAAAACTCAAACTGGCAGTAAGTCAATACTCAGTCCAGTTAGTATCTTGACAACGCCTCTTTAACAGCACGAGAACATAGATGGACATAGTGATAAATGGTAAGAGAAACAGTGATTTAAGTGTTTGTGTAATATAGTTAATGGCCTATGTACAAACAGGACCCTATGTAAGTTCAATGTACAGTATTCAGATGTAAAATAAATCGGCTGCTCAGAAATTTGGGGTGGACCTTTTTTCACTGCTGCACCGCTAAACACGTATGCAACGGAGTACATGCGTTAGTGGAGGTGAAAATGGACAGACATTCCGAAACAAACTGAAGCAGACGATAAAGTTGAACATGATGACAAAGAAGAACTTTTGCCGAAAAAAGGAGCCGTATCTGTTGTCTACAGATACTTTGGTTTTAAAAGGTTGGATGTGGACCATTATGTTCAAATGTGTGAATATTGTTTCTACACTACTGGATAATACTGCAAGCCAAGTTGTACTTGTTTCATTTTTTTCAGTACTGTATAATGCATCTGGGTACTTTGTAATAGTGTGAAGACATGTTGAATTTATTCTCATCATTTCCACTTTAATCTCGATGCTTATGTCGAGATTAAAGTTGACATGTTGACTTTATTCTCGTAATTTGTCATTAAAGCAGAACATTGTAAACTAAATTTTCTCAAACCCCGTCATAAGTTATGTAGCACATTAAATGCTTTGTGTTAAGTGTTCCCCGAGCCATGTTAATCGCTACGTGCTTCTTAAACTAACTTCCTCTTGCACTAAGAGGAGGCACAGGCAGCGATCACCAAACAGAATACATTAATTTCATGATATTCCTGCTCCCTGAACATTTAGAATGCTAAGATAAATACTTGATATAATTTTCATGATGAAATGCATTAAAGCATGTATTAATCATATGGGAGCACGGTGGCATGGAGGTTGCACTGCTGCCTCGCAGCAAGGGGGTCCTGGGTGTTTCCTCCCTTGAATTTGCATGTTTTTCTGGTGGGTTTACTCGGCGTGCTTCAGTTTCCTTTCAAAGTCATGTAGGATGTGGGGTTTAGTTATGCAATATTGACCCTGCTAGTGTATGTATTGCTCGTATTCACCCTGTGATGTGCTGGCGCCCCGTTCAGGATTTGCTCCTGCCTTGCACACAATGCTTGCTGGGATGGGTGCAATCCTGAATGGATGGCATAATTAAACATGTATAACAAAGATTTTTTTAAAGTTCTGAACACTCTGTGGTCTAAGTTTATAACTAGTTTTAATTTCACAAAGACGTTTATCGTGTGGTGATTGGTTATGTGGAGAAAGAAAAAGGAAGGGTAGGAGCTGGGGGTTTGGTACGTCAGACAGAGACAGCACACATACAATAAAGAAAGCCCGCTCAGAAGAACATCCATTGAATTCTGTGTTCGTGTCTCCGACCACCAGATCACGAGCCCACTATTTACACAATATTTAAGTTAAACCTGTGCGATACCCATTCATACATCCAGTTTTTTGGAGCCTCGTCACACCTGCCATAAAGTTCTCTACACTGAACATACACCTGGGGACCCCTTACTGCAAGGGAGCAGTACTACTGCCACACTACCGTGCATGTTTAATACCTGATTTAATGCATTTCATTATGAAAAATTCTTAGCATTCTATATTTTCAGAGAGCAGGAATATCATGAAGTGAATGTATTCTGTGTGGCGATCGCTGCCTGCGCCTCCTCTTAGTGCAAGAGGAAGTCAGTTTAAGAAGCGTGTAGTGATTAACTGCTGGGTCGGGGAACACTTAACACAAATCATTTAATGTGCTACATTAACTTATGATGGGGTTTGAGAAAATCTAGTAAATTAAAAACCGATTTTAGGATGAAGTTTAGTTTACGATATTCTACTTTAATGACAAAATAAACTGAGAATAAAGTGGAAATGTCGACTTTAATCTCGATATTTAAGCATCGAGATTAAAGTCGAAATGTCGAGAATAAAGTCAACATGTCGACTTTATTCTCGACATATAGTTTTTTTTTTCTTCACTGTGGCCCTAATACACTTCCGTAGGGCTATACCACAAATAGCATTATAAATGCAAGTTGCAGTTTCATTATTTATGTATATAGCTTAGCTTGAAGCAAGGTCCATATTAATGCAGTTTGCCTTAATGATGGTTCAGTTGGTAAAGATGTCATCACCAAGTTGCACTTGTTTTATTTTATTTTTATTTGGTGAATACTGTGTAATGCACCTGGGTTTGAAGTCTTGGAAGTAATAGCATTATTACTGGAAGTTGCACTATTATTTATTTTATTATTATTTATTAGTTTAAATATTATGCAGTTTAATGATGGTAAAGTTGTTTTAAAAGTCACTTTAAACGCGTCAGTGGACAGAGATTGTTAACATTAACAGAAAGTGTAGTTGGTTTACAAAAAATATTTACTATTTATTCCTTTTCTAAGACATGTTCTTCAGTGCAATACAACTTTTGACAAGCACCTCTGGATATTTTACTGAGTCTAAATGCCTCTTTGGATGGTTGAAAATATGTTGTCAAAATCTTTGTTTAAGTTGTTTGCAAACTTTGTTCAATAAAAAGGCTCTATATTTTGACTGCTTCTGTCATGCAATGTGATTCCTTCTGTTCATTAGTGCCACTCCCTGGAAAACTATCACTTTATGGGGCCATGCAAACCTGTATTAATACTTGTGCGGACATTAAAATGTTGTTTTTCTCTGATGTACAATTCTCATGACAGTGGAATAGGTTATTCTTAGCCAGTCTACTGCAGTAATTGCAGTGGAAAATGTGGTTAACATCCACTTATGCATGGGAAAAAAATACTGTTAAATATACGGTATAATTTTGAAAAAAGCATGAAATAGAATTTTGGTCATACCGCCCAGCACTAATTATTAAGTACAGTTATTGTAACAATTCAGTTCCATTTTAAAAAATAATATCATTCCATCTTACACCTGCTTTACTAAATAAAGCCAAGGGAGACAGAGCAACTATGAGAAGTGAGTACTTTCTGAATATTAAAGTTTAACTGAATTAACACATACCTGTTCAAAAGACTTTAGTCCTGCACCTTTTCCAAGTTTACTTAAATCTTCTAATATTGCATTCTTTAACTCCTATCAATATAAATGTTTCAATCAGATTTTAAAATAATTTTGCACCTCCATTTCAACAGTTTTGCAGTTAGTTTATTAACAGAAATATCTACATCAACAATTGAACAAACCAGACTTTTATGTAATCAAATTTTAATTGAAGGTAATTAAGAAAACAGGAAACATCAAAAGCAATGTACTGTTAGTCAAAAAACTACAATCAAGATAAACAGTTAAAAGTAATAAAGAATTCCCTGGTGCCCACCCAAAACACGATGTAAAAGAAATTCCTAGAGGACAAAAAAATCTAAAGGCATTTTCCCACCGCAAAAGCTCTGTTTTCAGGAACCAATGAGTTCCTGTACAATGTAGGATCTGGGCCACTTGTGGTCTCTAGCTACTTTTGTGTATTGCGTTCTAACTGCACCACAGAAATGTAACCTTTATGCAAAATATGTGATGTGCAAAGAAAAGTGATGTGGTGCAAAGTACAATGTGATTGACAGTCAATGGGAGACCTTATTCCTTCAAAGTGATAACACCTCCATGGGAGAGATTACTACTTTGATGCAGTCCATGGCACGGCACACCAAGGAAGCACATATAAAGAAAGAAGTGGCGTGAAGCGCAGCACTCCATCTTCACTAATGACTCTCCAAAGTACAAACTACATACATTTTTGTAAAATGGCACCAATCAACCAGTCAGAACATTTCATAACACAAGCCCCACCCACAACATTAAATGGCTAAACGAAAAGTTCATACCATGTAGTAGGGACTAAAAAAAGTACCAGGAACTACAAGTGGCCCTAGTTCCTGTGGCAGAAATGCTACAAAAATTTCCTCAGTTTCAAAAAAAGTCTCTTTGAGAAAAAGTTCCTCTGGTGGGAAAGCGTCTAATAATACCATGCAGAGCAGGGGAAGAGGCATGACAGAAAGCTGGGAAGACATACAGCAAAGCGGACAAATTAGTACTTAAGAATGCGACCAAGACGTTGACCAGCAGCCAATTTGCTTCCAACCAAATGTGCAGTGGGCTAGAACATCTGTATATTGGAGCTAGATGATCTTTTCATCTGAGCATTACTGAAGGATCAAGTAAGATTAAAAGGAAGGACATTCAGACATTTATAGGTAATAAATCAAGGGGTCCTAGCAAGAGGTTAGTACTTATTTAACAGTAAACAAATTCAGAAAAGACAGCTTCTGATGGATGAAAGTGAGCACAAGAGCACAGAGGTCAAGCAAAAGGAATGTATGAATCAAAAAGGGAATATTAACAGAAAGAATGGAGGACATTTAAGAGACAATAGTGACAAAAAGGATCAGTGGCCAAATGCGTAGCATGAAATGTGCAAGGGTAAAGCATGGCTTATGTGCAAATTGAAAAACTGAATAAGCTGATAAGGGTAGTTTATATAGAATGCAGGCTGAACAGACCTTTGCACTGTTTTTCTTCACTATTCAGTGAGATCATTTATGAAATTGTTCGATATTAAGTATAAATATAGTGAGAAGTTACAACACTACATTGTAATTTTATGTGCATAATATTTCTTTATGCAAATGTTAAATCTTAAGAAATTAAGCACAGCAGTGGCATAGGCTATATTCCTACTCCATTCACACCCATCAGCAAAATTGGGAAAAGTATATGCAAGAAAGCAAAGTGCAGAAACGCTGCAAAAAATATTGTATTTATGGAGCAGATTTAAATAAAAAATATTGAAAGAAAAAGCATAAAACCTTAAAGCTCACCTTTTGTTTATAGAGTTCTGCCACTGAACCTTCAAACCCCTTCTTCTTAGCCCACTCAGGAAAAACCTCAAAATCTGGTACAACAATTGCTACAAGGCACGCCTGAATGAAAAAAAGTGAAATTATGTGAAATCTGCTTATTCAAATGAAATATACTACTGCATCATCTTCACAAGGCAATAGGCTGGCATCATCATTTGGTAGGCTCACATGCAGATATACTAAGCCACATCTATACTAGTATTCTGAATACGGTTGCATCACTCTGTTGCCAATGACGGAATTTATCTGGGAATGGTGCATACAACGTGATTATACCAGAAGAAAAAGCACACTGCCAAACACAGAGAGACATGCATCTTCTTTTCTCTGCATTCTTTTTGTTTTGTTTGCAAAAAACGGATATACTAATCTCTTAACATACAGTATAGTGCAAAGTATGTATTTTTTAAATTTTACAACAGATCCTACATTTAAATTTAAGATAAGCTACTTTTTATTTCAAAGCACTGAAACTCACTTTTTTTTTTTTTTTAAAGATGACATTGCTGTTTGCTATAAAAAGTGTTAACAAAAAATGGAAACATGCTATTTGTGCCTGTTTTTAATCCACACAGTTATATTTTGTAGGGCCCACCTTTCATTCTGTACCACTGAGGGTTATGATGCTTTTCCCAACTCATCCTACTTAGTGGCTTTTTAGTTTCCAATCTTTATATTTCCATCACTGGTCATTCTATATTCCCAGCTATTTCAAGTTCCCTCATTTCATTCTCTGTATTTAAATGTTACTAATAGTACTCATTCTATATATTATTAATACTCCTCTCACTATGTAACATGTTTAATTAGGCAGACCCTTTCTAGATCTTATTTGTTGTTTTCTAACCTTGACTATCTTATTCACATAATTTTCTTCTTCTCTAGTTTCTAATTTATTTTTTCATATCCTCCATTGCTTTTTGCTTTTCTCCTTCCTGTTTGTATCCCTGTACCATTCTTCTGTCGCCATTAAATTCTTCACTTTCTAATCCTAAATTGCACTTTGTCTTTGTTGCTTCCTGCACTTTACCATCCAGTCATGTCTAAGACAACAACAATTTCTCTTGTCTTGCCATAATGTAGCCTGTATTCCAAGTACCAACTCTAATATTCCACCCTTTCAAGCATTTCTTTTGCAAGAGTCATGTCCTCTGTGATACCCCTAGTTCACTTGACAAGCCAGTACGAGATTGTGAAGTGGAACACCATTGTTGTTAACTGTGAAACATTCTTATACTCATCAGGCATGGTTTATAATTTGACATCAAATTGCTGGTAAAATGCTTTTGGGGGTAATCACCATGCCAATTACACGGTCTAATCAAAAGCTACAAGATATGCTCTAAATGTGTCAGCAGGCAGTAAACCCTATTATCACATACTTGTGTGCATGCACCCCCACACCCCCCGGTTTTTGCAAACAGTAGAGGGAATAAAATCTATTTATTGCACTGAAAACCAGAATATCTCATCTATGGGAAAGAAAACCCTTATAGAAACCCCCCATAAACTATGTAAAACTACTGCGTTATAGTTAAGACTGTTCGGTCAAAGGCTAAGAGGGCTAAGACCACTCCTGAAAACTGTACATGTCAGCAAGGTAATGTGGTTGTAGAACCTTTATTAGTGACTAGCATCAAGCAAAGGTACAACTAATAGAACTTGAGTGTTCATTACTTTTAACAGAAAATCTTACTGGGAATGCAAAATTTAACGGTATTAACACTACAATCCCTGAAGTCTATGAAAAAAGTTGTAATTCTGGGCCACCTTAAATTCCTTTGCACCTCCTCATCATGGTCTTTGTTTTTCAAATATGTCGATTGGCACTGGCAGGAGGCAGCCTGCTCACACATTCCCCCACCAAAGCAGCTGAAGTCAGCTCAGATGCTTAAGTCTCTGGCTGTGAGGTGTCTGGAATTGTATACGGTAAATAATATATCATTATTTGGAATACATACATTTTATGTGTGTTCCATGTTTGCAACAATCTGGGTAAATGTAGGATGACAGGAAATGCGAGGCAAAAAATGTTGAACACATAACTAAAACAAACTTTTAACATCTTATAGTAATAATGACAAAATGTTGACGTGAAGTATATAATATGTGAAGACTGACATCCAAGTATCAAACAAACAGTTTCACAAAAGGTATATCAAAACAAATGTGCTTTTATTGAAGAATATAACCAAAGAAAAATAAATCATTCAATTTACATGGTGCAGTCAATGAGTAAAAACCCAAGTTGAAATATCAATCTACACAAAACCGACATGTCTGCTCAGCTGGTACAGAGGTAAGAACTGCTGCCTCATAATCAAGAGGTTGCAGGTTTAAGCACAGGTTCTACCCATTTTGAGTAGTGAGCTATTATTATTACTATCTATATATATAAAATCCCTATGTGCGTCCAGGTGTCCGTGTGTGGGTGTCTTCTGATGAAGTGCGCATGCGCGGAGCACGGTGCGACGCGTGATATTACTGTCAGAGAAAGTTAGAGGCGTTTTACGGAAATACAAACCAGTATTACTACGAGAGGAAATTAAAGGTACACAATACAGTGACGCATATTACAGCCACATACAAGCCAATATTACTGTCAGAGGAGATTAAAGGCATTTTACCGACGTGCACGCCTGTATTACCACCAGAGAAAATTAAAGGTATATTACGGACGTACAAGCCAGCGGACGCACAAGACGGTATCCTTCAATAAGGGTGCGCACAGGCATCCTTCAATAAGGGCGCACACAAAAAGGCGAGCCTCAAAAGGGCGACCTCAATTGGGCGCAGCGAATAAAGGCGCGCGTAAATAAAGATCTGCACCTTTGTTGCTTTTCACATATTCCAGAGCCATTTGAACTAAATTATCTACGAACGCCTTTATTCGCCGCGCTCAATTGAGGTTGCCCTTTTGAAGCTCGCCTTTTTGTGCGCGCCCTTATTGAATAGAGCCGTACAAGACAGTATTACTGTCACAGAAAATTAAAGACACACAATACACGGCGGCAGCCCACGAAGAACAGTCAGCTCAGCAAGTAAACATCAACAAAAGAAAGGCTGAAAGAAAGAAAAATACGACCAACAAAAAGAATGAGGTCAAAGTTCCTTGCCATTTAATATAGACTGTTCCTACTAATGTTTATGCACTACTGTTCTAGCGCCCGTTATTGTAACGGGCTAAATGACTAGTTACATAATAAAAACATACACTTGATTTCAGTCTATATTACCCAGTGTAAATTTTACTACTTGTAAAAGTTAGCTTTTTTTTTTTTTTTAATTCAGTTTTATTCTCTCAGTCATGTCCATGTGGTACAACAAACTTGCCTCTCCCTCCCTGAGTTGATGCCATTTATCTCCATTCTTTTCAAAAGAGCAGCGATGACCACAGTCGGTGCTCTTATTGATGCCTGGTCAGAACTATTTGTTGAACCGGCAATCAAAGAAACTATGCCCCGTGACCGCTGTCAGACTATCATGTGGCATTTGCACTTTGTCAACAAGGACACCCGTGCAGAACTTTTAAAAAACAATAGATTTGCTGCAACCTCGGACATTTGGAAACGTTTTGTTGAGAACTGTGTTTTGAGTCTGTTGTCCTTTCTTGAAATACATCTCAACCAACCCGGACAAATTTCACATAAAGTTTTGGATTGCAGCAGATTTGGAGACAATATACATGTGCAATGCCACTCCTTATTTAGGAAAAGATCCCAGTCGTCCCTTGGGAGAATGACTTTGGAAGACTGTGGTCATAAAGGTTATGGTGTCGTTTCTGTACAAAGGCAGAACCACAACAGACAACTTGTTCACGTCGCTTTTGCTGTCTAATAGACTGCTGCACTGCAACATAACTCTTGTTTGGCACCATAAATAAAGTGGGACTTCAACCTGCAGCTAAAGTCACTTCAGTATGCAAGCAACTCTCCATGCTAGTGTTTAAATCTGGCAGTGCCATGCTGACGGTGATGAAGTCTGTCTGCATTCTCAGTAACATGCACCATAACATGAAGATTGGGCAAGATCGAAAAAAAACAAAAAAACCATGTTCAAATGACAACTCAAGTTCAAATGACATAACGCTTTCAAATAACGATGCTTTCATGCATGGATGTGTGTGTGCATGCGTGAGAGAAGCCAAGACAGATTTCATGCCATTCAAGTGGTTACTGGAATATAAAATAAACACTTTCACAAAGGTATAGTGAAACAAGTGTGCTTTTATTCAAGAATAAAACTGAGTTAAAAAAAAATTCATGTAACAACAAGATACCAAGGTGTGTCTGCTTATATCCCTTCAGCGATATTTTTTACAGGTAGCAAAAATTTACACCGACTGTTATGGACTGAAATCAAATGTATGTTTTTATTATACAATGGTAATAATAATAGCAACTCACTAAAACAGGAATAACACAGTCTCAAACTAACAACCTCTTGATTAAGAGGCAGCAGTTCTTCCTCTGCATCAGCCAAATTGACACATTGGCTGATATTTGGGCTTGGGTTTTCACTCATTGACAGCAACATGTAAATTTAATGATTTTTTTTTCTTGGTTATATTCTTGAATAAAAGCATACTTCTTTTGTTATACCTTTAGTAAAAGTGTTTATTTGATATTTGGACTTCAGTCTTCACACATTATACACTTCACATTTGCATTTTGTCACTATTACAGTAAGATGAAACGTTTTCTGTTTTAGTTATGTGTTCAGCTTTTTTTGCCTCACATTTCCTGTCACCCTACATTTACCCAGATCATTGTAGATACGGAACACATATGAAATGTATGTATCCCAAATAATGAAATATTATTTACCCTATACAATTCCAAACACCTCACTGCCAGATAAAGAGACTTCAGCATCTCAGTTGACTTCAGCTGCCTCCATGGGTGGATGAGTGAGCAGGCTGCCTGCTGCCAGTGCTGATCGACATATTTGCAAGACAAAGATGCTGATGAGGAGGTGCGAAGGAATTTAAGGTGTCCCTGCATTACGACTTTTTTCATAGGCTTCAGGGATTGTAGTGTTAAAGCATTAAAGGTGTCTAAATTAATTGCCTTGAGAACAGAGAGACAGATATCCAAGTACCAGACAGTTTGCCACAACAATAACTAGCCACTACACGGCAGGTCTGGGAACATTTAAATTCTAGTGTTCCATATTTCTGTACTTTTAGAAATACTAAACAAAAGCAGAGGTGGAAAAGAATGATGATCTGCCCTTTTCTCTCCCTGTGTCATACTACGTCTTTTTAGTAACAGCAGCACAAAAAGCAGTAGTTAAAGGATGACAATATGCTACTATGGCAGTAAAGTTGTGTGTGTGGAGTTAAAGATTAATGTAGGACATTGTGTAATAGAAAGTGCTTTGCTGTGTACTTCATTATTGTCTGCAGGATTCCTTTGTCTAATCCTGGCTATACTAGGATAGATAGTTTCAGTGCCACACAAGGCATCACAACTTCTCCAGGCAGGAATTTAAAATAAATGAAGCAAAAATAATACTGGAGTTTCACATTTCAAATTATTTTTGTGCCATTATTTTTAAGACTCATTTATCAAAAAGAGTTAATGGAACACTGAGCAAGCTGCGTCTCAAGCGTCATCTCTTGACCATCTGACCACACTTGTCCACTAAAAAATAAACACATTTCTATATACCTGTACACATACAACCAGTAAAAAAAGTTTTTGAATAACCTATATTTATTCATATTTTGTTAAACTTTACACATTTTATTCACTGCAAATACAGTGATCCCTCGCTATATCGCGCTTCGTCTTTCGCGGCTTTACTCCATCGCGGATTTTAAATGTAAGCATATGGGAATATATATCGCGGATTTTTCACTGCTTCGCGGATGTCTGCGGTCTACAGTACGTGTGCTTCCTCAGTTGATCTGCCCATTT
This sequence comes from Erpetoichthys calabaricus, assembly GCF_900747795.2. Taxonomy (NCBI): domain Eukaryota; kingdom Metazoa; phylum Chordata; class Cladistia; order Polypteriformes; family Polypteridae; genus Erpetoichthys; species Erpetoichthys calabaricus. Next base: position 143,682,596 of record NC_041398.2, on the reverse strand, counting down.
GAATTGAAACAAGGGACGCATTTGAATTGAAACAAGGGACGCTATTGGTGGATGGCTGAGAAGCTACCCAATCAGAGCATGCGGTTAAGTTCCTGTGTGCTGCTGATTGGCTCAGCGACGGAGTGCTGCATTAACCAGGAAGTACTAATCTCACTCATTCAGAATTAACGTGCACAAGCGCCAACAGAAGATGCTAATGATTGCAGAAAAGGTAAACGTTTTGGATATGTTGAAGGAAGGAAACAGCTACACCGCTGCAGGACACCATTACAGCATAAATGAGTCCACGATTCTTTTTATTTAAAAAGGAGGAAAAGCATATAAGATCTACGGCCGCAGTGTCTTTTAACCAGGGCGCAAAATGAGTTGCAAGTGGACGTTGTAAGGCAGTCGTCTGGATGGAACCTGCTTTAGGGATTTGGATTGAAGAGTGATGGAAGAAGAACAACGGCGGTGCTAAACAGTCGCCTGAAGAGGCTCCTTTAGAAGAGCTGTAACGCTATCCTTTGTTGTGCAGTAAAATTAAACTCATCGTTATCGGACAAGTCGTTGTGTCATTGTTGGTGAGTAACCATAATTAATTATTTACGTACAGTACTTATTACATGTACATAGTTTAGTGTCACTGTACACACATTTTATTGTATACAATTTTTCTTGCATTGTACGTATTTATTGATGGTGGCCTGTCTGTCGTAATGGCTGGAACATATGTGATATCGGAGACGCTCGATATCTTTAAAAAAATATTTAGGTTTTACTGTATGTAAACTGTGTTTACATACATAATTTCAACGAATCTTACCTAATATCTACGAGAATACAAAGGGTTTATGCTGTATAATTGTGCGTGAAATGTTTATAATAGTGTGGGAGAGTTTATAAGGGCTTAAAATATATAAAAATAACCACATGAACATATGGTTTCTACTTCGCGGATTTTCTTATTTCGCGGGTGGCTCTGGAATGCAACCCCCGCGATGGAGGAGGGATTACTGTATCCTAAAATTAGAAAATCTAATTAAGATGTAGGTATGTGTGAGCTGATAAATGTTTGTGACTTATTTTATTAGAAACAATCTCGATCATTCTAATCAGTCACTTATAGCAGATAACCTATTATAGTAGGGGGGGATGTTTTATTGCCTCTAGTGTCAGTGACCTGCCCCAAGTGATTGTTATCCTAAACCAAAGGAGTTGCTACAGTATTCTACAGTATCATGATATTTCTTGTGGTGTATGACTTATTGGACAGCCCTTTGTATTGCAGGAGGAGGAGGATGATATTAGGAATATATCCAAGCTTTATCAACACTCTCTGAAGAAGACGGAGCAGAGATGAAAGTGATGTTATGGCCTGCACAATCATCTGACTGTAATGATTCGGTATTATATATATATATATATATATATATATATATATACATATGTTAAAAAAAAAAAAAACACCGAATATCATCTCAACTGACAATAGACACCCATTACACTTTGAACTTAATACTTTAAAAACCCATACAGTTTGCTTCTGAAATTCCTATCTTCCCACAGCCATGTATGTTTTTAATCAGGAACATCAGAGATAATGAAAAAAAAATTCTGAAAGTGTAGAAAGTTTTATATGTATAATGTAACCATTCTGGCTAAAAATGCAATTGGAATATGCTTTCCAAATAATAAATATTTTTTAAAATTTATGTGCAGGTTTTTAACCTGTCTTGAATCTAATTTGTTTGTTTTATTTTATTTCTGCCCATTATTAAATGCACCAGAGTAGGTAAATTTCATATTTTCTGATGTAAACATGACTAAATAAAAACCTTAAACCCCATTAAGCTGATTAGGGGTCAAATGTATATTGTAGACACATTCAACATAAACAGGTAACTAGTTCAGATCATTTGTGGGCAGTTCTCCAGCAAAGTTGGAGTGAACTTTCAGAGAAAAACCTTGAATCTTTAGCAGAGATTGTTCAGTTGTAATCATTGTAAAATTGCCTGTTTAAATTATTACAAGGTTTAGCGTGGTTATTACATGATTGCTGTTTGCCATTTGTTTAATATTTCTTCTTAATTGCCATTCTGCCTTTTTTTACACTTTGTATGTGAAGCTTGTAGTGGTTAAATTATAATAAAGAAAAAAAAAAGCTCAAGAGTTCATAAAAGTTTGACCTGCAGTGTATACATACATTTTTTTTCTTTATAACTGATCTAACCATACTCTGTCATCCCTGAGAAAGTTAAGGTCACACAACACTATACAGGATATACCACCCCTAGAATGTGACCCACTGAAATGGTACAAAATAAATCAATTAACACTACTACACGACCATGCCCTAAAAGCAATATACTGTCAGGCATCGATTTATGGTTGAATGAGTTGAGGCTATTCATATTTATGGGCAAAAGTTCCTCTAATTTGGTATTTTGCTGATGAATAGGTGTGAAAAATAAATAAGCAGGTACTTTCCTTTTATGACGGATTTCTTCAATCCCAAAACACTACCCAAGCTTTCCCTGTGAAGTATAGCTTAAATGCCGCAAAGCAATGACACATGAACAAAGTGTGGTTTCCCCCCTTAGGGCCAGTTTATACTTCACGCTCAGAACGCATATGCATCACAGCTGCCACACGTTCCCAGCGTTCATTTGACGCATCCTCTGAGCACGTTCTAAGAAATTAACACAACGGGTGAGTGAGTTGCAGCACCACTGAAAAATTTGGGAGCAAAATGTGTTCAAGTTAGAACATGACATCAGAGTCTCTGTTTACTATCAACATGTGACATCAAGCTGCTTTGGAAATCCTACAGGATCGACGTGCGTGCTTCGATGTTTGATGAATAGTTCAATGTGGTGAAGCAAAATGCATTTGTGGCGCTTTAATATTCAAATGTCAAATATTCCCCAATGTAATGGCACAATACATTTTGAAGGCCTCACATACCATCTTCTGTACGGTCTTTGTTTTTTATTCCTTTTTTTTGCACCTTCACAACAACATCAGAATGTACAGCAGTATATTTACGCTACAGTGGGGAAAAAAATATGGAGACAGAGTAAAGTAGTGTAGACCATCGTAAACGTCACCTTAAAACCAACCCATTTGTTAATTGCTACATGCTTCTGGGGCTTCCACCTGAACTGACAGCAGCGGCAAGCAGCAATCGTGACACAGAACATATTAAATTTGTGATATTCCAGCCCTCTGCACATTTAGAATCTTTAGATTTATACTTGATATCACTTTCATGATGAAATGCATTAAAGTATGTATATTATTACATTTTACAGATAATCTGTAACTTCATTTAAATGATGAATTCTGTTAATAATTACACATGTCGGGGCTGCATGGTGGTGGAGCGGTAGCGCTGCTGCTTTGCGGGGAGTCACGTCCTTGGTGTTCCATGCCTGGAGTTTGCATGTTTCCGCAGTGTGTTCCGGTTTCCTTCCAAAGACATGAAGGTTTGGGGATTTGATGATGCTACTGTACGTGTGTGCTTGTAGTCACCTTGCGATGAGCTGATGCCCCGTCCAGGGATTGTTTCTGCCATGCACCCGATGCTTGCTATAATGGGCACACCCCTGGATTGATGGATGTAATCATTAAACATCCATCCTTTTCAGATATATTGTGGCAAGATGTCCTCTGCATTTAATGGATGTTTCAGGTAATTCACAACACAGCGAAGCCGAACGATGATACCTCGCACTATCACCTGGTAGAATCTTCCAGTTTTACGTAACATACACATGCAAGTATAAACAGTACACAACTTGCATAGCAGTAGCATCTGCAGGAGCACACATAATGTGAAGTATAAACCTGGCCTTTAAGTTTCAGGAACACAGTTGCACAGCACTTCCAAACTGCTGCATGGGTGGGGGAGTGAGGAGCAAGATAACAGCTGAGTGGAAGTTCAAAAATACTGCACAGCACCCAGAAAAAAAGCTGCTGGACCCTTAATATTGGTTTGTGCTGCTTGGTACCAGCAGGTAAATTATGTGTACTGGTGACCCACACCAGATCCACAGAGCCTCTATTGCAAAAATCTGTACACTTTGCGACCGAAACAGAGTTTACTTGACATGGGAAAATGGCCTGTTTCAAATGGAGACAAATTCGGCACATTACTGTACAAGAATAACAACAACATTTGGTATCAGCAGAAAATATATCATCAAGAAATAGTGGACACTTTTTTGTTCATAAACAGGTCCTCTTATCAGTAAATTTGAATGTATAAAAAATCTGATATTTTGAGTTTATGGGCTCAATTAAAATTTCAATGTGTCGACTGTCATATTCAGATTGGCCAGTCTCTGAATTCTTTCACTAAATAACAATTACTCAGATTTTTTTTTTAAACCTTTTTTAATATCAAAATGCTCTTTTTACAACAAAAATAAAAATGGTATGATTTTTGTAAATTCTAAATTCAGACAGATTTTAGCTTTTCATAGTGGTGGAAGATGCACACAGGTAGATTACATCCTATGCAGAAGAGTTGATCTGAAGGAGAATAAAGACTGCAAAGTGGTGGCAGGGGAAAGTGTAGTTAAGCATCATAAGATGGTGGTCTGTAGGATGACGTTGGAGATCAAGAAGAGAAAGAGAGTGAAAGCAGAGCCAAGGATCAAATGGTGGAAGTTGAAAAAGGTAGACTGCAAGGTTGAGTTTAGGAAGAAGGTGAAACAGGCACTGGGTGGCAGTGAAGAGTTACCAGACAGCTGGGAAACTACAGCAGATGTAGTAAGGGTGACAGCAAGGACATCTAGAAAGAGGAAGGAGGAAAAGGAAACCTGGTGGTGGAATGAGGAAATACAGGAGAGTATACAGAGGAAGAGGATGGCAAAGAAGAAGTGGGATAGTCAGAGAGATGCAGAAAGTAGACAAGAGTACAAGGAGATAAGGTGCAAGATGAAGAGAGAGGTGGCAAAGGCTAAAGAAAAGGCATATGATGAGTTGTATGAGAGGTTGGACACTAAGGAGGCAAAAAAGGACCTGTACCGATTGGCTAGACAGAGGGACCGAGCTGGAAAAGATGTGCAGCAGGTTAGGGTGATAAAGGATAAAGATGTAAACATAGTTACAAGCGAGGAGTGTGTGTTGAGCAGATGGAAAGCGTACTTTGAGAGGCTGATGAATGAAGAGAACGAGAGAGAGAAGAGGTTGGATGATGTGGAGATAGTGAATCAGAAAGTGCAACAGATTAGCAAGGAGAAAGTAAGGCCAGCTATGAAGAGGATGAAAAATGGAAAGGCCGTTGGTCCAGATGACATACCTATGGAAGCATGGAGGTGTTTAGGAGAGATGGCAGTGGAGTTTTTAACCAGATTGATTAATGGAATCTTGGAAAGTGAGAGGATGCCTGAGAAGTGGAGAAGAAGTGTACTGGTGCCGATATTTAAGAATAAGGGGGATGTGCAGGACTGCAGTAACTACAGGGGAATAAAATTGATGAGCCACAGCATGAAGTTATGGGAAAGAATAGTGGAAGCTAGGTTAAGAAGTGAAGTGAAGATTAGTGAGCAGCAGTATGGTTTCATGTCAAGAAAGAGCACCACAGATGCAATGTTTGCTCTGAGGTTGTTGATGGAGAAGTTTAGAGAAGGCCAGAAGGAGTTGCATTGCGTCTTTGTGGACCTGGAGAAAGCATATGACAGGGTGCCTCAAGAGGAGCTGTGGTATTGTATGAGGAAGTCGGGAGTGGCAGAGAAGTACGTAAGAGTTGTACAGGATATGTACGAGGGAAGTGTGACAGTGGTGAGGTCTGTGGTAGGAGTGACAGTTGCATTGAAGTTGGAGGTGGGATTACACAGGGATCGGCTCTGAGCCCTTTCTTATTTGCAAAGGTGATGGATAGGTTGACAGACGAGATTAGACAGGAGTCCCCGTGGACTATGACATTTGCTGATGATATTGTGATCTGTAGCGATAGTAGGGAGCAGATTGAGGAGACCCTGGAGAGGTGGAGATATGCTCTAGAGAGGAGAGGAATGAAGGTCAGTAGGAACAAGACAGAATACATGTGTGTAAATGAGAGGGAGGTCAGTGGAATGGTGAGGATGCAGGGAGTAGAGTTGGCGAAGGTGGATGAGTTTAAATACTTGGGATTAACAGTACAGAGTAATGGGGATTGTGAAAGAGAGGTGAAAAAGAGAGTGCAGGCAGGGTGGAATGGGTGGAGAATAGTGTCAGGAGTAATTTGTGACGGGTATCAGCAAGAGTGAAAGGGAAGGTCTACAGGACAGTAGTGAGACCAGCTATGTTATATGGGCTGGAGATGGTGGCACTGACCAGAAAGCAGGAGAAAGAGCTGGAGGTAGCAGAGTTAAAGATGCTAAGATTTGCACTGGGTGTGATGAGGATGGATAGGATTAGAAATGAGTACATTAGAGAGTCAGCTCAAGTTGGACGGTTGGGAGACAAAGTCAAAGAGATGAGATTGCGCTAGTTTGGACATGTGCAGAGGAGAGATGCTGGGTATATTGGGAGAAGGATGCTAAAGATAGAGCTGCCAGGGAAGAGGAAAACAGGAAGGCCTAAGCAAAGGTTTATGGATGTGGTGAGAGAGGACATGCAGGTGATGGGTGTAACAGAGCAAGATGCAGAGGACAGAAAGATATGGAAGAAGATGATTCACTGTGGCAACCCCTAACAGGAGCTGCCGAAAGAAGAAGACGACAACAGATTTTAGCTTCAATGGGCGCATTGAATGTTTTCTTTGCAATAAAGTAATCAGATGTTTTTTTATTATATAAAATTGGAAATTTCTTTTATCAACTGAACTCATACTTCTCATTTATCAACGTTTGTCAGAAACATTCAAGTATTCTGCTCTTTTGCTATTGCAAAAGCAATTTCTAACAAAATATAGCTGTGCACATTTTGGAGAACAGTGTCTAACGTTTTATCACATTACAAGACTTTTCCAGAGATGTTTAGCCCAAGACTTGATTTACTTAATCTTAGCAAGTCACAGTGTACTTTTACTATTTCCAGGCAAGGTTTGTCATCCCCAGCGACTCAGTCATACCAGTCTTCACAACAAAATCAAACAGGATTGATAACTCATAGGTGCAGGTTCTTGTTTCCTTGAGGGCTAACAAGCAAAAAGTGAACACCTGAAGGTAAAATGCATATAAATTCAACTCTGAGTACAGAATGAAAGCAGGTTCTTTGAATCACACAAACAGAAGAGAGGCTGTTCTCTTTGATGTCTCATGTTTGACATACCACAACAGAGATTGTGGCTGAATTAACAGTATTTGGAAAGCCTTCGTATCATCACCGGTGAAAAAGGAAAGGATGTTATTGGCTTTCAGAATGCAGTAAGCCTGTTCTATTTTAGAAATGTGAAAAAGTACTAAAATTCTACATAGTTGTTTAATGTTAGGTTAGGTCTTAAGTCTTGTGATAGGTGTTAGGTCTTGTGAGTCCTAGTCATGCAATCTGACTTCCTTAAGATGACTAGATCAAGCAACTGCGGTTGTTAAGTTTTACAGTCCTTCCAACTAGACATTGTATAATGTTCTGCTGATTTTACTAAATTACTAAAGTTCCAATTTCCAACTTTACTATTGGTGGAAAAAGCTTAGTGGATCACAACAACGAAAAAGACCAGTAACATCTCTATCCTAGAAAATGCTATGGAACCCTAAGACAAAAAATGCTTAAATAGTAACAAATGGCAAATTCATACCACCTAAATGTTCTGAGGTATTTTCCAAATTAGTTCATTCTAACCTGGGTTTAACCAATAATAAGAAAACTTCTTTTGTGCATCACCTTCCTCCAAAAAAGCTGACATTACAAAATTTCATTATAGTGTGTAACGTACTTTTTAAAATAAGTACCATATATACTCATGTACAAGTCGGGTCTTAAAACCCAGAAAATCGATCATAAAAATCAGACCCTGCCTTGTACGTCCATTCAAAAATGCAACAATTAAATTTTTTTTTTTTTCATCTTCTTGCCTCCTCCAATCTCGCATCAGTTTCTCAGACGCATTGAATTTTGTTGCAGCAGTGCAGTTACCAATTGCTTTTGCTACTTCAACAACGTTTAAATTTAAAACCAGCTTCATATTTTCTTCTGATTGGACGCTCCATTGTAGATAAGGGATGCTCTTACGATAAAGGTGTATGAGGGTGTGAGATACAAAAAACACAAATCAGTGCAAACGTTGTTTTGGAATAGTTCGAGAGAGATTAGGAGCATGCGCTGATACAGTGCATTGCCACACTCACATAGAAAAAAAATGCAGCGTGCTCCGTGGTTACTCTCTCAGGTGGGCGTTAGCATATTATAATCTCTTGGACAAATAGTGTGAGTTTTCTGCATTCAACTTATACGACTGACATTATAACATACCAGAAATTATATGGTAAAATCTAGTCCCGACTTATCCGCAAGTATATACAGTCATGGCAAACAAATATACAGTAATGGCAAAAATCAAGCAGAAGTATATGCAAGAATGTGAAATCATTATGCTGTTTGTAATTGGCATACAATTTTTAATTAATTCAATTTCAGTATTCTACTGAGCTCATATAAAGGATATACTGGGTAAGATTTGAAAATTCATAACCATGACTAGGGCCAGTGTTAGCTTTTTTTGGTGCACTAGGCAAGGTTTTGATTTGGCCCCTACATGCTCCAACATTACTACCTACCTTCCACTCACATTTTTCACACCTTAACTGCCTACCATAGTCATTGTTCCAGAAGTACAAAACCACTGATATCCAAACACTAACAGAATGATATGCAAACACTAACACAGAATTTTTTATGATAAATGTAATCATATGCACTTGATTAATTGATCATTAGCAAGTGTGACCACCTCCATAAAAGCAGTTTGCTGGTCTGGAGCATTCCAGTGTGTGTAACACAATTTTTGCTAACCATCAATTAGTTCATAATTCTACTCTACAGTGAAAAAGATTATTCACAAGTGGATAACATTCAAGACAGTTATCGATCTTCCCAGGAAGATCCCAGGAATTTCACTCCAAGGTCAAACAGTGCAGTGTTCAGAGAAATGGCAAAAAACCTCAGAGCTACATTTCAGACTCTACAGATCTCAATTAGCATTTTAAATGTTAAAGTTCATGACAGTACAATTAGAAAAAGACTGAACAAATATGGCTTGTTTGGAAGGGGTACCTGGAGAAAGTTTCTTCTCTCTAAACACAACATGACAGCATGGCTTAGGTTTGCAAAGTTGCATGTGAACAAAGTACAGAACTTCTTGAACAATGTCCTTTGTATAGACAAAGCCAAAGTGGAGATGTTTGGCCATAATGCACAGTGCAAGGTTTGGTGAAAACCAAACACAACATATCAGCACAAATGCCTCATACCAAATGTCAAGAACGGTGGTGGAGGGGGTGATGAATTGGGCTTGTTCTACAGCCACACAGAACCTGGGCACTTTGCAATCACTGAGACGACCATGAACTGCTTTGTACACCAAAATATTTTAGACTCAAATGTGAGGTCATCTGTCTAACAGCTAAAGTTGACAAAATTGAGTCATACAACAGGACAATGATCCCAAGCACATCAGAAAATCTACAACAGAATGCCTGAAAAAGAAAAGAATCAAGTTGTTGCAACGGCCCAGTCAAAGTCCAGACCTCAACCTGAGTCAAATGCTGTGGTGGGACCTTAAAAGAGCTGCATATAAACGAATGGTGGTAAACTTCAATGTACATTGAAGCAACACTATAAAGAAGAGTGCGCTAAAAATCCTCCAAAATGATGTAAGAGACTGAAAAAGTCATACAAAAAACAATTACTTCAAGTTGTTGCTGCTAAAGGTAGTTCTACTAGCTATTTATGTACTGTATATGTACTCAGTTCTTCACACATTGCTTCTCCATTTTGGCTTCATATTTGTTAAATAAATGACAAGGTAGAATCTGTTGTGTGTTGTTTTACACCTGATGTTAGATTTAAATAAATTTAGAATCTGCCAAGGACCAGAATATTTTTTTATTATGTCCTGATACGTAAAACCATAGAACTGTAACAGGGTGTACTTTCTTTTTCACATGGCTGTATATAGAAGTTGTAGCTGCTGGTGAGTAAGGCAGAATCAAGCACAGGTCAAATGCGTACCTGGAAGAAATCTCAGTCCAAACGTTCGTTTTAAAAGATTTAGTGAAAATTCAAAGCAAACAGTCCACACAAGAATAAAGAAAAAAGGTTGTTACACATGTAGAATAAAAGGCAAAAAAATTGGAAAAACTGCCTCTTCTCTAAACTTAAGCTTTTATTGTCAAACTTCAGTTGTTTCTATACTTAAAGGTGCTTTACTTTGCCTTCAGTACGCTCTAAACGTACGGCACAGCACGTTCAATAAAGCATGTTAATTTTCATAATATTGGGCATGTAAGGCACGGTTTATAACCATGTGCCCTCCATGCCTTACACACGGCAAGGCAGGGCACTAACATGAGGCTAATCTATAGTCAGAGAGGCTAGAAATAGTTACAATATACCAATTCAATTCAACTTGTGGGGGTTGTAAAAACCTCCCATAGACTATGCACTAATATATAGGCAAACATATACTAAAATAACCAGCAAATGGCTATTACAGAAGTAAAAACTCAAATGAAAAATTATTACACACTATTAACTAGTTATAGTAAGGAAAGTTCGATGTACATATAAAAGTCATGTGTAACAGATAAAATGATCTATGTTTTAAATACACTATGGACAGCTAGATAATTAACTAGATGAGGACAAAGTTATCTAGAGGCGGTAGAAAGCTATAGCTTTGCAGGTCTCCTGAAAAATTAGGTGTTAAGCACTAGCAAGAAAGCTTAAATAAGCCAAGTTATACCATATTCAAACGGTGTATACAAACCCACATGACCATTAACATATTAAATGGCAACAAAAACTGTCTACATATGATTTAATATAGCATTAGATGTGATCTTAGAGTTAAAATCCTGAAAGAATGTGGCTTCTGGAATACTTAAACTTTCATTCAATTGAATGCTAGCATTTATCATTTGCTTGTGGCTTTGACATCATACACAACTTTCTAATTCTGCAAATAATACAGTTATACTACTTTTAAAACATATAGTAACATGACCTGAACTCTAACTAAACTGATCCAGTCAAGCTACTGAATGAAGCTAATAAAACAGCTAGCATGAGCACCAGGTTATGAAAATACTCCAGGCTAAAGTAAGCAGGAGAACGTTTTACGCAAAAAAAATCTTCATCTAACTAGCTAGCAATGATTGAAAAGAAACCATAGAAAATGTTGATTAGTTAGCTTCCTATATTTAATCAAAACATTATTTTTAAATCTTGTTTGAGAAGTGGGTAAATATGATTAACCTGTAGTTTAAAAAATATTTTTCACTCTCTGCTCAGTACAAAAGAATGGATAAAATATTGCAGCATGTTCTACTCTTTGCTACAGAATAAAGACCTTTAAGATGGTTGTTTATCTGTAAACATTTTCTATGTTTACAAGATTGTAGTAGTTACAAATTATATGAAATTTAAATCACAGAAGGTAAAGTACAACAAACAGCAAAGTTAAAACTAGTGTAGTTATGGTTCAAAACACATACACTGAAACATTCAAAAAAGTTCTCACCTGTAGGCTGTCTCCATGGACAAATATCTGGGCAACAGGCTCACTTCGCAAGTAAATATTCTCAATTTTCTCTGGGGCTATGTATTCTCCTTGGGCTAATTTAAATATGTGCTTTTTCCTGTCAATAATCTTCAGTGTTCCATTCTGTAAAAAATATAATTACAATTATTCAGTCCTTCACAGACAGGATTATGTATTACAATATATGATAATTTTATGTTATGCTTTGGTATATTTGGCATCATTTTGATTATTCTAATTTGAAAAATTGAAATAATATTAATAACTTAATATTTTATTTCTTAACAGTAGACATTGTGAAAAGTATTGAGATTTTTCAGATGAGGAAAACACAAGTTACAAGGTAAGGTTGATATACTCATTAATCATGGTGCCATAGGGCAGTGTCGTATTACAAGTTGATAAGCACATGCAAGACCCTAGAATAAAAATAAAAGCTACAGTAATTTTCTTAATTTCCGTTTGCTTAGACTCTTGGTCCACCATGACCAAAGATTCATTTAGCATAGGCTTAACTCCTCATGTAGTAAGGAAACAGATGCAAAATAGAAAAAAGACAGACACTTCTGCCATACCTGTGCATAATGAAGTACTGCTGGGGCAGAGATACAAATTCACGGTCCTGCTACTGTCATCCATAACATTTTGTTGTCTCAATTTGTATGTGCTTGTGAGGATGCAGCTTCGTGCAGCTTTTGTCTAAGGTATGTGTGAATGTTAAATTGTATTTTGCAAGTGAACATTGTGGAGACAACAGTTTTAGTAATGTAGTCTCGTCTAAAATAGACTTTTGTCAGGTTCTGGAAATTTTGATTCTTTTACTACAGAGCCTTAGGATGTTCCAGAAATATATAAAGACCAAAAATAAAGAAGTGGGTAAAATGCAAGTGTTGGCACTTATGGAATTTTGTTTAAATGCAAGGATAGTGAGCAAAAACAAGTTTAGAATTCTTTTTTAAAATAAGATCTCAATTTCTACTGATGTGACTTCACATTTCTATGGAGAAATCTATCATTCCATGGAGGTTCAAGTAATGGTATACTGCATGGTTAAATAAAAAACATGAAACTTGCAAAGGTTTCTAAATGCTAAAAATGGCAATTTTTTTAAAGGGCACTAGTGGGGGAAGAGGTTAGGGATTTTAAGTTATTTTTGTCCATCGGTCAACTAAAAAATGAAAGAGCAAGGTTTCAATTTGTTTGAAAATATGCAGCAAAAACTTTTTTTTCCAAAACTGGGTGAATCTTGATGCAATGTCCCTATACTACAGTATTTCTAAATTCTACAATTAAAATATAATGTAAATGTTGATAAATACCCCAAAAGGGAACCTGGTTGATCTTATATGAAAAAAACATTGTAAAAATTCCTTTGCTTCATTAAATTGAAAATTGTTCAACACTTTAAAGAAGTGACAAATTTCTTGGTACCACTCCACAAAAAAATGAAGAACCTACATTTGTCTCTGAAATAATTGGAAACTGACAAAAATAACTGGCACCCATCATTGTTTATTCCATATTTCACAAAAATTAGATTTGCTTTAGAGTTCAAATAATAAAACACACATGAAAATGGCATGGACAAAAATGACGGGACCCTTAAAACCTAATATTTTGTTTAGCAACCTTTAGATGCAATCACTACAAACAAGTGATTCCTGTAGCTCTCAATGACACTTCTGCACCTGTCAACAGTTACTTTGGCCCACTTTTCTGAGCAAACTGCTCCAGCTGTGTCAGGTTTGAAGGGTGCCTTCTCCAGACTACATGGTTCAGTTCTTTCCATAGATGTTCAATAGGATTGAAATCAGGATTCATAGAAGGCCACTTCAGAACAGTCTAATGTTTTGTTCTTAGATATTCTTGGGTGCTATTAATTGTGTGTTTTGGGTCATTATTTTGTTGAAGGATCATGACCTGTGACTAAAACAGAGCTTTCTGTCACTGGGCAGTATATTTCCTTCCAGACTCAAGGCACCCCGTGCGAGATGCAAAAAAGCAGCCCAAAGCAACCAAGCCTCCTCCACCATGTAGGTATGGTGTTGTTTTCTTTGAAACTTTGATTTTTTCAATCTGTGGACACAGAGCTGATGCGATTTGCCAAAAAGCTCCAGTTTTGTCTCATGTGTCCAAAGAACATTCTCCCTGAAGCATTGTGGCTTGTCAAAATGCATTTTAGCAAATTCCAATCTGGCTTTTTTATGCTTTTCTTTCAACTGTGAAGTTGGGTGGTCTTCCATTAAGCCCACTGTCATTCAAAAAGCGACAGATGGTGTGTTCAGACACTGACCTCGGAGTTAATTCTATCTCTTTGTAAGTTCTCCTTGGCCTTTTGTGTGCTATTCTTGCTATGCTACTGTCCATTCTGGGGTTGGCTACAGTCCCATGGACCTTACAATTCTTAAGAAGATTTAAAGGAACATCAAGCTGCTTGGAAATGGTTTTACGGGATTTGCATTTAACGTGTTTGTCTACAAATATCATTCTGATCACTCCAGGCAACTTTCTCCTTTGCTTGACCTAGTCCATGTTCAGTGTGAGACACACAATGATACCAAACAGCAGAAGGACTACTTTTCTTAAATAGGCTGAATGACTAATTGCACAATTTGAGACATGTGTGATTCTAATTAAAGAAAACCACTAGTTTGAAAAATCACTCTAACCAATAAATTATGATCTTTTCTATGGGTACCAACAAATGTGTGCAGGCCACTTTAGAATATCTTCATAGAATAAGCAGTACTTTATATCTTATCACACTCGCTTTACGCTTTACATAGCAAAGGCACGCAGGTATCCATCCATCCTCTTCCACTTATCAGAGGTCGGGTCGCGGGGGCAGCAGCTTGAGCAGAGATGCCCAGACTTCCCTCTCCCCGGCCACTTCTTCTAGCTCTTCCGGGAGAATCCCGAGGCGTTCCCAGGCCAACCGGGAGACATAGTTCCTCCAGCGTGTCCTGGGTCTTCCCCGGGGCCTCCTCCCAGTTGGACGTGCCCAGAAAACCTCACCAGGGAGGCATCCAGGAGGCATCCTGATCAGATGCCCGAGCCACCTCATGATGCAGAGGAGCAGCGACTCTACTCTGAGCCCCTCCCGAATGACTGAGCTTCTCACCCTGTCTTTAAGGGAAAGCCCAGACACCCTGCGGAGGAAACTCATTTCAGCCACTTGTATTCGTGATCTCATTCTTTCGGTCACTATCCATAGCTCATGACCATAGGTGAGGGTAGGAACATAGATCGACTGGTAAATTGAGAGCTTTGCCTTACGGCTCAGCTCCTTTCTCACGACGACAGACCGATGCAGAGCCCGCATCACTGCGGACGCCACACAGATCCGCCTGTCAATCTCACGCTCCATTCTTCCCTCACTCGTGCACAAGACCCCGAGATACTTGAACTCCTCCACTTGGGGCATGATCTCGCCTCCCACCCTGACAGGGAACTCCACCCTTTTCCAGCTGAGGACCATGGTCTCGGATTTGAAGGTGCTGATTCCCATCCCAGCTGCTTCACACTCAGCTGCGAACCGATTCAGAAAGAGCTGAAGATCACAGCCTGATGAAGCAAACAGGACAACATCATCTGCAAAAAGCAGTGACCCAATCCTGAGTCCACCAAACCAGACCCCCTCAACACCCTGGCTGCGCCTAGAAATTCTGTCCATAAAAGTTATGAACAGAATCAGTGACAAAGGTCAGCCCTGGCGGAGTCCAACTCTCACTGGAAACGGGTTCGACTTACTGCCAGCAATGCGGACCAAGCTCTGACACCGGTTGTACAGGGACCGAACAACCCTTATCAGGGGTTCCGGTACCACATACTCCCGGAGCACCTCCCACAGGATTCCCCGAGGGACACGGTCGAACGCCTTTTCCAAGCCCACAAAACACATGTAGACTGGTTGGGCAAACTCCCATGCACCATCCAGGACTCTGCCAAGGGTGTAGAGCTGGTCCACTGTTCTGCGACCAGGATGAAAACTACACTGTTCCTCCTGAATCCGAGGTTTGACTCCCCAATGGACCCTCCTCTCCAGAACCCCCGAATAGACTTTTCCAGGGAGGCTGAGGACTGTGATCCCTCTGTAGTTGGAACACACCCTCCGGTCCCCCTTCTTAAAGAGGGGGACTACCACCCCGGTCTGCCAATCCAGAGGCACTGTCCCTGATGACACGTCTCTGCAACATCGCATGGACAACCAAGACAGTCCTACAACATCCAGAGCCTTGAGGAACTCCGGGCGTATCTCATCCACCCCCAGGGCCCTGCCACCAAGGAGTTTTTTGACCATCTCGGTGACCTCAGTCCCAGAGATGGGGGAGCCCACCTCTGAGTCCCCAGGCACTGCTTCCTCATTGGAAGGCATGTTAGTGGGATTGAGGAGGTCTTCGAAATACTCCCCCCCACCGACCCACAACGTCCCGAGTCGAGGTCAGCAGCGCACCATCCCCACCATATACAGTGTTGACACTGCACTGCTTCCCCCTCCTGAGACGCCGGACGGTGGACCAGAATCTCCTCGAAGCCGTCCGAAAGTCGTTCTCCATGGCCTCCCCAAACTCCTCCCATGCCCGAGTTTTTGCCTCAGCAACCACCGATGCCGCATTCCGCTTGGCCTGCCGGTACCTATTAGCTGCCTCTAGAGTCCCACAAGACAAAAAGGTCCGGTAGGACTCCTTCAGCTCGACGGCATCCCTCACCGCCAGTGTCCACCAACGGGTTCGGGATTGCCGCCACAACAGGCACCGACCACCTTACGGCCACAGCTCCGGTCAGCCGCCTCAACAATAGAGGCACGGAACATGGCCCATTCAGACTCAATGTCCCCCACCTCCCACGGAACGTGGCTGAAGTTTTGCTGGAGGTGGGAGTTGAAGCTGCTTCTGACAGGGGACTGCCAGACGATCTCCCAGCAGACCCTCACAACACGTTTGGGCCTACCAGGTCTGACCGGCATCCTCCCCCACCATCGAAGCCAACTCACCACTAGGTGATGATCAGTCGACAGCTCCGCCCCTCTCTTCACCCGAGTGTCCAAGATATGTGGCCGCAAGTCCGACGACACGACCACAAGGTCAATCATCGAACTGAGGCCTAGGGTGTCCTGGTGCCTAGTGCACATATGAACACTCCTGTGCTTGAACATGGTGTTCGTTATGGACAATCCGTGACGAGAACAGAAGTCCAATAACAAAACACCGCTCGGGTTCAGATCGGGGTGGGGGGGGCATTCCTCCCAATCACGCCCTTCCAGGTTTCACTGTCATTCCCCATGTGAGCATTGAAGTCTCCCAGCAGTACGAGGGAGTCCCCAGATGGTATGCCCTCTAGCACCCCCTCCAGGGACTCCAAAAAGGGAGGGTACTCCAAACTGCTGTTCGGTGCATATGCACAAACAACAGTTAGGACCCGTCTCCCCACCCGAAGGTGGAGGGAGGCTACCCTCTCGTCCACCGGGGTAAACCCCAATGTGCAGGCTCCAAGTCGGGGGGCAATAAGTATGCCCACACCCACTCAGCACCTCTTACTGGGGGCAACTCCAGAGTGGTAGAGAGTCCAGCCCCTCTCAAGGAGACTGATTCCAGAGTCCAAGCCATGCGTCAAGGTGAGCCCGACTATATCTAGCCGGAACCTCTCGACCTCGACCTCGCGCACAAGCTCAGGCTCCTTCCCCTTCAGGGAGGTGACATTCCATGTCCCAAGAGCCAGCTTCTGTAGCCGAGGATCGGACCGCCAAGGTCCCCGTCTTCGGCCACCACCCAACTCACACAGCACCCGACCTCCTTGGCCCCTCCCATAGGTGGTGAGCCCATGGGAAAGGGGACCCACGTTGCCTCTTCGGGCTGTGCCCAGCCGAGCCCCATGGGTGCAAGCCCGGCCACCATACACCCCCCATCGAGCCCCACCTCCAGGCCTGGCTCCAGAGGGGGGCCCTGATGACCCGCATCCTGGCGAGGGAAAACGTCATCCAAATTTTTTATTCATCATAGAAGGTCTGCTGAACCGCACTTTGTCTCGTCCCTCACCTAGGACCAGTTTGCCTTGGGTGGCCCTACCAGGGGCATAAAGCCCCAGACAACAGAGCTCCTAGGATTATTGGGAAACGCAAACCCCTCCACCACGATAAGGTGGCGGTTCAAGGAGGGGGGCATGCAGGAATACATGGGACAATTGCTTTTCATTTAATGACTTTCAGGTGACATGTAGCACTTTTTCCAATTAGCTGTAAGGGTACCAACAAATTAGTCCATGTCTGTAAGAACAGATTTTTGGGTCAAGAGTAAGATATCAGTTTTAGAAAGATAATTTAATAAAGTAATATAAAAAACTAATTTTTGAAAGGTGCCCTTTCTGGTCTACTGCTTCATTAACAGAAAATGAAAAACATTATATTTTACAATCAAGCAATGTGGAAAATAATTACAAAAAGCGTAAAAAGACAATTAGTTGTCAATGTCTTACTGGCAACCACTTCCCAATGTCCCCAGTGTGAAGCCAACCATCTTTATCAAGAGCTTCGGCAGTTTTCTCCGGGTCATTAAGGTAACCTTTAAACACACAGGGCCCTCGAACACAGACCTGAAAATTTAAAATAAGTCAAATTATGAACATTGCTGTAAAAGCACCATGCCCCTTTAATTATAAAATAACTAGCATATTCTATATGGTCAAATGTTTTAATATTCAAAGTGATGCACAAGACTAGTTCTTTTAATAACGAAAGTTATATATTACAGTAAAATCTTAATAAAATTGAAACTTGGGGAGGCAAAAGGGGGGCAGTGGGACGAGGGTGGGAGGAGAAAGAGAGCACGCTATCTTTAATCTATCCTTTTAATCCTTATAATTATAAGTGCCAATGTAACAATAGACTTCATGGCAGTAACTCCTGGGAAAATTGGAAATTAAGGTCATAGCTGTTTATCTTCAATTAAGACTACAAAATGACAACAAAAGTTCAGAAGCAATGTCTCCAAGACCGGACAGTTAACTTTGTGAGCTGGAATGCTAAAGGCCTGAATCACGAATTAAAGAGAAAAAGTATTCTCTCACCTAAAAGGTCTAAATGCTAAAAATAGTATTTTTAAAGGAGACCCACTTATTAAGCAAGGACCAGTCTCAGCTGCACAAAGACTGGACTGGCCAAATGTTCCATTCCAGCTTTACAAAGAAAACTAGAGGTGTGGGAATTCTTATACATAGAACAGTCTCATTTGTAGTATCAGATGTAGTATATGATCCTGAAGGGAGTACCGCGATTGTCATGGGTAATTTATTTAACTGCAAAGTGATTTTGATAAATATTTATGCACCCAATGTCAATGATATGGAATTCATGCAGAATGTATTTGCATCCATTCCTAATGTAAACACTCATCTTCTTCTATAATACGCTACCGTGGCTGTTCGTTTGTCTGTCCTGGATTTTAAATCACCTGTAGCTCGCAAACTGTTTCACCTACTGACTTGAAATTTGGTACACATATGCTATGTGACATCTACTATCCGCTTTCTGGGTGATGACTTTATTACTCTTTTTATTTTATTTTATTGTAGAATCAACTCTCGGCAGCGCGCAGCAGGGCGGCCGTGTGGCACATGCGTACGGGCGCCGTTCTCATTCCCTACCACCTTCGCTAATCATTCTTGAGGCAGATTGAAGATTTAAGTGCCAGATTAAGTGAAAAATTAAAGAAAACGTACTAAGTAACTGCAACACATAAACTAACTTAATCAGTTTTAACGGGAAAAGATGTCGACGAAAGGAGAAGCAGTGGTTTGCTAGGGTGGAGTAAAGAAGAGCTGCTCAGGAAGCAGCAAGCACATCAACCTCTGAGCAAACGAATGCTAAACGTACAGAGAAAGAGTATGAAAACTAGGAATGAACAAGTCAAGTGTATTCCGTTACTGGTAAAATTATATTGGCTGGGGACTTTGCGTTTTAAATCCAGACCTAGATAGGTCTCCTGCCACAGGGACGATGACATTCTAACACTGCAAAGACAATTACACAGTTTGCAACTGACCATAACTTATCAGACCCCTGGAGATTCCTAAACCCAAACTCAAGAGCATATTCCTTCTACTCACCAGTGCATCATTGCTACTCAAGAATTGATCATTTCCTTGTAGATAAATATTTCTTGCTGATGGTTAAATCTTGTCAGTATGACGCTTATTGTTATTTCTGACCATTGATTATGGGGCTAAAATCATTACTCCCCATATACTCATATTGCAGATGGCGTCTTAATCCACTTTCATTAGCAGACGAGAACTGTACAGAATTTATATCAAAACAAATCAATATCTCTTTTTAGAGACAAATACATCCTCGGAGGTTCCTGCAGGAATACTCTGGGAAACCCTGAAGGCCTTCTTAAGAGGACAGATTATCTCATATCTTTCCCACAGAAACAAACTGGAAATCAAGAAGGTATCACAGCTAATTAGCGAAACTACTAGAATACAGTGGAACCTCAGTTTGCGAGTAACTTGGTTTACGAGTGTTTTGCAAGACGAGTAAAAATTTTTCATAAATTTTGACTTGATAAATGAGCGAGGTCTTGCAGTACGAGTAGTATGTATAATCTTTGTTTGCTGAGCGTCATGTGATCACAACTGAGCTGATGGTTCTTCTCTCTCTTGCTGCGGGATTGTGGGCAATCGTCTCCTATTTTCCATCTGAGTCGGCGTGCCTCACTCATAGTAAACATCCGTACTACATCCGTTTACTACAGCATTAGCATTGTGACTGTGTGCTCGCTCGCGTGCGCTCGTGTGTGTGTGTGTGTGTGTGTGTGTGTGTGATGTGATGTGATGTGCGAGTCCCTGTCTTGCACACTAAAACACAAAGCTGAGTCTCAATACTTTAGCAACATCAGCTTTATTCAGCTTGAAACAGACACAGCAGTCAGGCAGGGCCCTGCACATTTATAATGTTCCTTGTTCCTTGTATCACCCATCGGTGGCAGGCGCTTATAGCATGTCCGCGATCTTTTCGGATTCGCTTTTACGGCGAACTGCTACAGCGCTGGGAGACTGAGATTGCTTTGGGACGCTCTTCCGCGTGTCATCCCGTTGGGTGGAATCCCACAAGAGTTTAGAAACTCACTCACACCAGCCATGATTCTTTTCAAAGGTAAAGTGCAGGTTAATTTGTTTTATGTATTTTTACTTTATATTTAATTGTAATATATTGTTTTAATCATTTTTATATGAATAGTTTTGGGTTGTGGAACAAATCATCTGAGTTTCCATTATTTCTTATGGGGAAATTCACTTTGATATACGAGTGCTTTGGACTACAAGCACGTTTCTGGAACGAACTATGCTCGCAAACCAAGGTTTCACTGTAGATCAAAAACATGCCAGGTGTCCAAGTGAGGCGCTTCATAGGAAGAGGCAGGCTCTGCATTCAGAACTCAATCTCTTAACAACTAAAGAAACCGAACAACTAATTTTTAAATCAAGACATCATTATTATGAACATGGAAAGAAAGCTAATCAGGTCTTAGCTCAACAAATCCACAAGCAAGAAGTTCACAATGCAATCCCAGTAATCACCAACACAAACGGAGACAAAATCATTGACCATAAAAATATAATGCACACATTTAGAGACTACTATAAGTCCTTATATTCTACTGAGTTTAAAAGAAGACAAGACACAATCTAATGCATTTCTGGATGCATTACACATACCACAACTAGATATTCTCAGTGCAGAGGAATTGGACAAACCTCTGGCACTATCAGAATTACTAGATGCTACTCACTTCAGAGTGGGAAAGCAGTAGGCCCTGATGGCTACCTTGCCAAATTGTATAAGAAATTCTCAACTCAGCTAGCTCCCTCTTCTATTAGCAATATTTACAGAAACTAGAGACAAAAAAAATTGTATCTCAAACTTTTCAGCAAGCATTAATTACCGTCTTTCTTAAACAAAATAAGGACTTATTACAATGTGCATCATACAGACCAATTTCACTTCTGAATAATGATGTTAAGATACTCTCCAAAGTCCTAGCTAGGATGGAGAAAGTGCTCCCTTCTATAATATCACAAGACCAAACTGGATTTATTAACACTAGAATTACCAGAGCCTACGAAAAAACTCGTAAATCCGTCCCACCTTAAATCGCGTCTTAAAGCCGTTTGCACATCTCCGCCAGAGTCTTTTGTCATCTAAATGTGATGATAAACAAAAGCTACTAGCAGCCAGCTATTCCATCCCCCCACCGACTTAGAATGAACTCCTAGCTCATGCCTTGCCTTGATTTGATTATTTGGGATTGAAGTGGAGTTTTACAGTGGAAATAATTCGAGCGTTATTTGGAATACACGCATTTCATGTGTGTTCCGTTTCTACAGTATAGTAGTCTGTGCAAACACATTTTTAAAACAGAAACGTTTTTCATATTCTAATAGTAAATGACAAAATGTAGGCATAAACTATATAACGTATGAAGCCTGAAGTCCATATATCAAAGAAACACTTTTACAAAAGGTACAAATAAGAGAACACGTGCGCTTTTCTTCAAAAATACAACTGCACAAAAAAAAAAGCCGCGTTAGCATGCCACAATGACACTCTTACTACTACTGCCGCGGTGGCGTAATGGTATCAGCTCCTGACTGGGGATCAGAGGGTGGCGAGTTCGATCCCGCACGGCTCCACTTCGAGAAATGAACTGTTCTTATTCTTACAATTTTAGAATAACAACAGTACTAGGGTGTTGTACCGTGTTAGCCATTATGAATGTAGAGAAAAGCCAAGCAAAATGACACCTTTTATTGGCTAACTAGAAAGATTACAATATGCAAGCTTTCGAGGCAACTCAGGCCCCTTCTTCAGGCAAGATCATCTTGCCTGAAGAAGGGGCCTGAGTTGCCTCGAAAGCTTGCATATTGTAATCTTTCTAGTTAGCCAAGAATAACAACATAAATTTCATTTCAGTCTGTAACAGCCGGTGTAACTTATGATACTGGTAAAGGTTAGCTTTTTTTTTTTTAATTCACTTTTCATTCTCGCAGTCGATGCATACTAACGCCCCCCCCCCCCCCAAAAAGGGTTCTGACACATAAACGCTGGCGAAGCTGCCTTCCTTCGTATCTCACCGTCACTTGATTTTCTTTTTATTCAGTGTTATTGAGTGTTCCTGCCAGTCCCCACATGTTGCTGTATGCTGTTTCTTTTGTACTCCAGGACATGCAGAGGAGAGAATGATTTCACATTATTTATGCTGTTTTCACATAAAGACTGCAGTATACTCGTGACTGCATTCTCGTACCAATGCACTTTTTCCATCACCTTTTCCTGTAAGAAGCAATGTACTCACTTCTCTCTATGCTGTGGTTTCTATTACACACCTGAAAGAGACAATATATGTGAAAACTTCATCACACTAATGCAATATTATTTGAAAACGAACAGCGTCAGATCAGGTGTGAAAATTTTATGTGAGATACGAAGAAGGCAGCTTCGCCAGCGTTTATGTGTCAGAACCCTTTTGGGGGGGGGGGCGTTAGTATGCATCGACTGCGAGAATGAAAAGTGAATTAAAAAAAAAAAAAAAAAAAAGCTAACCTTTACCAGTATCATAAGTTACACCGGCTGTTACAGACTGAAATGAAATTTATGTTGTTATTCTAAAATTGTAAGAATAAGAGCAGTTTACTTCTCGAAGTGGAGCCGTGCGGGATCGAACTCGCCACCCTCTTACCCCCAATCAGGAGCTGATACCATTACGCCACCGCGGCAGTAGTAGTAAGAGTGTCAATGTGGCATGCTAACGCGGCTTTTTTTTTTGTGCAGTTATATTTTTGAAGAAAAGCGCACGTGTTCTCTTATTTGTACCTTTTGTGAAAGTGTTTCTTTGATATATGGACTTCAGGCTTCATACGTTATATAGTTTATGCCTACATTTTGTCATTTACTATTAGAATATGAAAAACGTTTCTGTTTTAAAAATGTGTTTGCACAGCCTACTATAGAAATGGAACACACATGAAATGCGTGTATTCCAAATAACGCTAGAATTATTTCCACTCTAAAACTCCACTTCAATCCCAGTAAGCAAATCAAGGCAAGGCATGAGCTAGGAGTTCATTCTAAGTCGGTGGGGGGATGGAATAACTGGCTGCTAGTAGCTTTTGTTTATCAGCACATTTAGATGACAAAAGACTCTGGCGGAGATGTGCAAACGGCTTTAAGACGCGATTTAAGGTGGGACGGATTTACGAGTTTTTTCGTAGGCTCTGGTAATTCTAGTGTTAAAGACATACTCTTAGCTTCCAATCTTCAAAGCCTGTTTAATGTGATATATTTACCCACAAAGTCAAACAACCCAGAGATAATATTACCGTTAAATGCAGAAAAAGCATTTGCATGGTTGAATGGAACTACCTTTTCACTACACTGGAGAAATTTGGGTCTGACCCGAGCATTTGTGAATGGATCAAACTACTGTATACCAGTTCAGAAGCTTCAGTCTGTATTAACAATATTAATTCAGACTACTTTAAACTAGAACGTGGTACCACACAGGCTCACCACTGCTTTCTGCAATCGCCATTGAGCCACTGGGAATTCACTGTTGAAATGCTTATGAGATAAAGGGGTTTATCAGAGAAGGACTGGAGCAGAAAGTTTCTCTATATGCAGATGATATGGTACTGTATATATCAGATCCACAAAATACCGTGCCTGCAGTCCTAACAGCACTAATAGAATTTCAAAACATTTCTGGTCTCAGAATCAATTTGAATAAAAGTGTGCTCTTCCCAGTGAATTCTCAAGCATACAATATTAGATTGGATACCTTCCCTTTTATCATCGCAGATCAGTTTAAATATCTAGGAGTAAAAATCACAAGCAAACTTAAAGCTCTTTATCAACAAAATGTTCCCGCCTGTATGGAAAAAATTAAGCAAGACTTGCATAGATGGTCAACCCTTCATCTCACTTTAGCTGGAAGAATTAACACTGTTAAGATGAATATCCTTCCTAAGCTTCTCTTTTTATTTCAAAACATTCCAATATACATCAATAAATCATTTTTTTATGAAATTAGACTCAACCATAACCTCATTTATTTGGAATTCAAATCAAATTTATTTGGAATTCAAATCATCCACGTTTCCAAAAGGCGACCCCACAAAGACCTAAGGCGGCATGGCTCTACCTAACTTTCAATTTTATTACTGGGCAGCAAATATACAAGCTATTAAAACATGGACATGGACACAAATAGACAAACAGACACAGGCTTGGTCCGCAACAGAAATAAAATCCTGCAGTACTTCTTTATATTCCTTGCTTTGCACCTCAATAAATACAAGTTTTCGCCAATACACTAACAACCCAATTGTGCTTCACTCACTCAGAATATGGAACCAATGTAGGAA
This sequence comes from Erpetoichthys calabaricus, assembly GCF_900747795.2. Classification (NCBI taxonomy): domain Eukaryota; kingdom Metazoa; phylum Chordata; class Cladistia; order Polypteriformes; family Polypteridae; genus Erpetoichthys; species Erpetoichthys calabaricus. Next base: position 143,657,506 of record NC_041398.2, on the reverse strand, counting down.
GTATTTTAAGATAGAGAAGCTTTTATCTGTGGCACCTCTGCATGAGAACCACCTTTTTCCACCCTTTCAAATGTACAGTTTTCAATGTCTGGAAAACATTAGCGGTTAAATCACTCAGAGATCTGTACACAGACAACGTCCAAATTTAACTTTTCAGCAACACATTTCGTTCACTACCTTCAAATTAGAAACTTTTCTAAACAGAACCGGCCCAATTTCCCTCACTCCCACCTATCTCTATGCCAGAAAAAATATTGATCCGTCTTGAGGACTCAGACAGTATTTCCGTAATATATAAAACCATGTTACAGTCTCTCTCTTTCAAAGATCCAAGAGTACACTGGGAAAAGGATCTCTCAGTCAACATATCAGAAAAGGATTGGAAGGTAGCAATGCATAGAATTCACTCAAGCTCCATATGCACAAAGCATTGAATTATTCAACTCAAAATTATATATTGAGCACATTTCTCTCGTTTAAAATTGTCCAAAATGTTTCCAGGGCAAGATCCAACCTGTGCACGCTGCAACCAAGTTCCGGCCTCACTGGGCCACATGTTTTGGGCCAGCACCAAACTCACATCATTTTGGACCAAAATCTTTAAATGCCTTTCAGACAAGCCTTGGTGTCACAATCCCTCCTAATCCACTAACAGCTGTGTTTGGTGTACTTCCAGATAGGTTCAAAGTGGAGAAGGACAAACAAACTGTAATTGCCTTTACTACACTACTGGCACGTAGACCTATCTTGCTCAACTGGAAGAATCTTAACTCACCTATTCTAAGTCCGTGGGTAACTTATGTTATATACTATTTAAAACAGGAAAAAATCAAATTTGCACTTAGAGGATCTGTACAAAACTTTTTCAAAACCTGACAGGATCTAATCAATAACATTTTAGAATAAGCATTTAAATTGAGGAGGCAGGTTCACTCCCCTCTTTTACTCCATTTATCTTTATTCATTTAATTTATCTATGTACTTATTTTTACTAGCTTAAAGTTTTACTCTGCTAGTTCTCCTAGCTCTCCTTCTCAAAGGGGTGGGGGTTGATTTGTTTTGAACCTACGTTTGTAAAACTTGATTTACTTGTGTGGAATGTTATTTAAAATTAATAATAAAAAAAAAAATTCAATTTTTTTTTTTTTTTTAACTCTTACCTCACCCTCTCCATTAGCAGAAAAATAATTCATGTCTGGAACATCAACCAGCTTTAAGACACTACATGGCATTGGAGCACCAACATGACCTAGAGAGGGAAAACAGACCATGAAAATAAAAATTCCTAAAATTTTCAAAGAGTTTGTATGTTTAACATGAGCAAATTCATCTCAGAATTAGGGCAACAATGATGCCAGGGCAAAAATGATACCAGGTTGAACTAAGAGGTCAGAACTTCTCTACAGACCGTGTAAATTTAATCTTTAGTTCAAATGCTGTAGAAAGGGAAAGAATGAATCATATATATTAGTACTATTCTCTAATATACAAACGTGATATATAAAATTAAAGACTATAGCTTCTTGTCAGCTCCCTCAAAATCAAAGTAAATAATCCACATTGTTTCCCATCAATTTCAAATGTAGGCCTATAGGCAGCCATGAAGTTCAATCAACATTAAATGCTGCACTGTGGTTTTTAGAATATTAGAACAATCTAGACAAGAACAGGCCCATTCAAACCAACAAAGCTTACCAGTCCTGTCCACATAATTCTTCTAAAAAACATCAAGTTGAGTTTTGAAACTATCTAAATTCCTACTGTCTACCACACTACATGGTAGCTTATTCCAAGTGTCTGTGGTTCTCTGTGTAAAGAAAGACTTCCTATCTGTGCAACATTTACCCTTAGCAAATTTTCAAGTGGGTCCCTTTGTTCTTGATGAACTCATTTTAAAATAACTGTCTCGATCCACTGTACTAATTCCTTAGTGCAATTAGTAGTAATTTTAAACACTTCAACCATGTCAACTCATAATTTTCCTTTGCTTAAACTGAAAAGGTTTTCTTCATAATTCATCCCCTGTAGCCCTGGAATGAGCCTAGTCATTCTTCTCTAGACCTTTTTTAGCAGTGCTATGTCCTTTTTGTAGTCTGGAAACCAAAACTGTACACCATGGTAATTATAGTTTTGCCTTTTTTATACTAGTTTTTATTTCTATATTTTTTATGACCTTATCTGGAAATTCAGTTTAGTTTTAGTTTCCTTCATCATATATTTGTAGTTTTAATTTAGTTTTTATCTCAAAAAGACATTTCTATTTCATTTTTATATCTATAAGTTTCAGTTTTAGTAATTATGGCATGCAGCTCCTACCGAGATTAGTTTTGTGTCACAATCAGACAGAACTGCACACTTAACGGATTTTGGATAAGAGTTTAATGTTAGTGGAAGCTTGCTACACTACATGGTTTACTATTTGGTTTTGTATGTGTCTGCTAAAAACAAGCATAATCAAAAGCAAATACTGAATAAAACAATTTTACACAATTTTATAATTTTTAAAATATTTTCTATGTCACTTGTGCTGAACAAATTTGCTGCTGCTGACACCTTTTATCTTTTCCTTTTATCACCCAGAATGGGCTAATTTGTAATGAAATTTAGATGATTTTTAAGGTTTGAGGGTTTTTTACTCTAAAATGTCTACAGCTCACAACATTTCCTGCTCCAAGATAATGTGCTTATAATGAATGCCTTCAATATTGCATTCAAAAATCTCCCATTACGGGCTTTGCTATTTTCTACCAACCATATTGATCTCGAATTCCTTCTCGGGCACAGAAAAATTTATAGACATAATTTTGCCACCTGCAGGACTGAAAAGATATCAAAAATCAGAAAACACATTCTACTGTGTTCTGACATGTGTGATCATGAAAATCATGGGGGCTTTGGAAGAAAAGGACTCTTAGACTTGAATCAGTGTGTAGACCCCACCTAGCTGTATTGAGGAAAACAAAGAAAAACAAGCATGTAGTGTGAAGGTTACGGGTGGCGAGACTTGAAAAGCCCACGATAAGAGCAGTAAACCCTTAATGAGCAGAGTAAGAGCAGATAATAGCAGTGTAGACAGCCACAAAACGACAGAAACAGTATCTGAGGTTAGGAACAATATATCTGTATATATATAAAATCCTAAGCCTAAAAGTGCAACGATTTTATGCGTCATTTTTATGTCACGCTTTAAATCTGGCTTATTTTAAGACCTACATATATATGTTTGATATCATTCTTTTCAGAATTTATCGAACTTCAATGTGATGTTAGATTTGCAGATTCTTATTCCGTTTTTAAATTATAAACTAAAAAATATCAAGAACTCATGTCCCGCGAGACGAGACTTAACCAAGACTGCCAAGTGATTTAACCACGTCCAGGGCAGGAAATACAAGACAAAGAGTAGAACAGCTGCTGTACAGGCTTTTAAATGTTTGAAGCGCTGCACGAGATGCAGATCATGTGGCACGGTAGCAGCAGCATGCCAGCAACTGATCAAGCATCGTGGAGGTAAAAAAATAAATAAATAAATAAAAAAATTTGTTTCCCATTGTATCACCGTTTAAGAGGGGATTTTGGAGGAGCGACCGCATCTCCTTGTTCAGCCCCTCTCTTCACAGCGAGAGCAGTAGACTGGCTGCAACTGGGGGTTGGGCACCAAAGGCGCCAGGGGGACTTGCCCCCCTAGTAAATTATATAAACCTGTTTATCCAGATTAGGATCGCCGGAAACCTGGAGCCTACCCCAGCAGGTCTGGATGCAAGGCAGAAAAAATCCCTGGTATGCAATATATATGATATGGCTAATGTTAAGAACAAAAAGAATATAATATTTCAACTACTGTATCTATTTTGAGAGACAGATAAACATTGTAAAAGGGGGACAAATATTTTAAAATATAATTCTGCTACTGGATTATTTTCACAATATCAGGCATTTTGAGCTGTGAATATGAACTAAAAAATTAATAAATATAGAATAAACACAAAAACACATTAGTATGTTTTTGTATCGCTTTGTTGTTAAACAATGTTTTTAAAGCAAAAGTGACTGGTCAGAAACAATATCTGATCGGGAGTGGTCTCCCCATTACATTCTCATATACTCAGACATAGGGATGGATATTTGAGGAGTAAACCACAAGACAATGATTATATTTTTATATTATGTACATTAAAGAACCATTAACAACAAATGAAATCAAATTAATAATATATTGAACTATTATTATAAAAGTAAATCTGCTCTGCAGCTGCATGAATTAAAAAAAAAAAAATCAAGTATGTGTTCAGGTAAAGTACCACTTCCGATTGATGGATTTGGTTCAAAACTTAATACAGATCTACAATTTTGGTGTAACAACCACATGCCAAATTTCATCTATCTATCTCGTTGCATTTTTGAGTTATCGTGTTTACACACACACACACACACACACACACGCACACACACACACACAATTCCAAAAAATGGTATTTTCAGACTCGGGGAGGTCTAAAACATCATCAAATTCAATTCATTATGTGAATTTCCCCTTGCAATTAATAAAGTATCTATCTACCTTTCTATCAATCAAAATCTCAAGGTTGTTTTTTTTCATGATAACTATACTTTCTCTATACTTCATGTATGAGAAAGTAAAAAACGATTTCTCCTATGAAGTGGCAGGTGAATTACTGTCAACAAAAAGCAGACAACTGAGAAATAAACTGAAATGTTACTCATTCGTGATTTTTCTGTTCATACGGTAATGGTTTTGTTGACCAGCACATTCCAATTTCAGGTGTTTGAATTTCATCTTGATATACAATAAGCACAAAGTAAGGCAGCACAGTAACTCGCTTTCTATTTCCCATGCTTTACACACCCGTGTTCAGCTCGCTCTGTCACTGTAAATACTGTGTGAACAGTCGCCCTCCGCAACCAGGTGTCGTTCACTGGATGAATATATGTGGGCGGCTCATGGTGGATAACTTTTTGTTTTAAAGTTAAAAGTTACAAGGGTTAAAGACTAATGGCAAGAATATTCATTAAAATACTTTTAGTTTTCATTTTTGAAGTAAATTTCCAGCTACTTTAATAGTTTTGTTTAATTTTAATTTTCCATTTCGGTTTTAATTATTTTACGAAAATGTTTTTTAATAACAGTTTCAGTTTTGATTTTAGTTTTCGTTATCTATAATAACCTTGCTGTACACAGTACTCTAGACGGAAGCCTCACCAGTGCATAATAAAGCTTGAGCATAACCTCCTTGGACTTGTACTCTACACACTGTGCTATATTGCCTAACATTTTGTTAGCCTTCTTAATGGCTTCGGAATACGCTGTCAACTTCCAGACAGTTGAGTCCACTACAACTCCTAAATCCTTCTCATAAGGTGAACTCTCAATTTTCAGACCTCCCATTGTGTATTCAAACTTAACATTTTTGTAATACATTACATTTACTGACATTAAATTTCATCTGCCACAAATCTGCTCAAGCCTGTACGCTGTCCAAGTCCCTCTGTAATGATTTAACAGATTCCCAATTTTCTGCCAATTCACCTATCTTGGCATCGTCTGCAAACATAACCAGTTTTCTACTTATATTCCTATCCAAATCATTTATATGTATTACAAATAGCAGCAGCCCTAGCACTGACCCCTGTGGAACACCACTCTTAACATAAGCCAATTTTGGTAAGGTTCCCTGCATCATCACCCTCTACTTCCTGTGCCAATTCTGCACCCATCTAAAAACATAACCCCGAACTCCTACTTCTTTTAGTTTGATGCCCAATCTCTCATGTGGCACCTTATCAAATGATTTCTTAATGTCCAGATAAATAATATCATAAGCTCCACTTTGATCATACCCGTTTGTAGCTTCTTCATAGAATACCAGCATGTTAGTAAAACATGACCTTCCTCTTCTGAACCCATGCTGACTTTGCAGAGAAACTCCTGTACTTGCCATGTGCTACTCAATCTTATCCTTAATAATTCCTTCCATTAATTTACCTGTCATGCACATTAAGTTTACTGGACTCTAGCTGATTGGATCTGCCCAGTCACCCTCAGAAAAATGCTTATTTATTTAGAGCTGCCCTTTACTATTCCTGATGCACTACACCTCCTCCTTGACTGTTCTTTTACTACTAAAATATTGACAGAATCTCTTTGGGTCATCTTTCACCTTGTCTGCTATATTCCTCTGTTTTTCAGCCTTCCTAATGTCTCTTAATGGTTGCCCTACGATTCACAATGAAGTCTTATACACCTTATATGGCTGTTTTTCCCTTTGTAGCATCTTTTTTTTTTTTAACTCTTTATTAACCCACTGCAGAATTTTTTTTTTATTTTCATTTTCTATTAATTCCAAATTTAGGTATGTGCCTGTCCTGCAATACCTGTAAAACATTTTTAAACCTGTTCAACTACTCCTCAACTGTCTCCACTGTTAAAAGCTTATCACAGTCTATCCACCTTACACATTGCCGCATTAGTTCAAAATTTGCACTATGAAGTTTAAAAACTTAACAGTTTTACTCTTTGCATCCGCACTCTTACAAAACACTGAAAACTGTATTATATTATGGTCACTCAACCCTAGTGGTTCAATCACCTCTACACCCTCAATTCTATCCTGATTATTACAAAAAAATAAATCTAGACAGATTTCACCCCACGTTGATTATTAACATACTGAGTTAAAAAACAGTCACTGATTACTTGTAAAAACTCCTGCTTTTGTGCTCCACTATTTGTAAGGTTATCCAAGTTAATATTTGGAATGTTGAAGTTCGACAAACACCAACCCCACCTCCTTTTCTGTTCTGTCTATCCTTCCCAACAAATGTGTATCCCTCTATGTTATGCTCATCCCCATCATTATTTATTATTTATAACTATCATAATTAACCTCTGCTACATACAACTCCAACTCATTGTTTTATTTTTGATACTTCTAGCATTAAGGCGAGATATTTTTAATGTGTTACTCTTTATACTTTTACATTAAAATGTTGGGTTAGAATTTACATTACTATGCATTTTTATTTTTACACTATTATTTGTTCCACCATGCACAGTTCTAAACCTGGCCTGTCCCAAGCTCCCTGCCCGCCCATTCCCTAGTTTAAACAATCCTCGACTAACCTACTCATATGCCTCTCCAACACATTGGTGCTTCTCTAGTTCAGATGTGCACACCCAGCTAAAAGGAAAAAAGCTTTAAAACTTCCCGCTCAGTTCCTTAGTGGCAACCAAAATTCAAGTTTTTTTTAAAAAAAAAATACATTTTGCTCTTATAATTACACTCACATCACAGAAAACACAAAAACTCCCAGCAACTCCCAGGTCCTTCTCTCTCCATTGCAAAAATGACGTCAGCACGTCAATACGTCTCCTCAGCCTCCTCCCCAGCAGTTTGTGTATTACATAAGCACTGCTCTTACATAAGCTGCCTATGACATACAGTTAGGTCCATAAATATTTGGACAGAGACAACATTTTTCTAATTTTGGTTCTGTACATTACCACAATGAATTTGAAATGAAACAACTCAGATGCAGTTGAAGTGCAGACTTTCAGCTTTAATTCAGTGGGGTGAACAAAACGATTGCATAAAAATGTGAGGCAACTAAAGCATTATTTTAACACAATCCCTTCATTTCAGGGGCTCAAAAGTAATTGGACAATTGACTCAAAGGCTATTTCATGGGCAGGTGTGGGCAAGTCCGTCGTTATGTCATTATCAGTTAAGCAGATAAAAGGCCTGGAGTTTATTTGAGGTGTAGTGCTTGCATGTGGAAGATTTTGCTGTGAACAGACAACATGCAGTCAAAGGAGCTCTCCATGCAGGTGAAAGAGGCCATCCTTAAGCTACGAAAACAGAAAAAACCCATCCGAGAAATTGCTACAATATTACGAGTGGCAACATTTACAGTTAGGTACATCCTGAGAAAGAAAGCAAGCACTGGTGAACTCAGCAACTCAAAAAGACCTGGACGTACACGGAAGACAACAGTGGTGGATGATCGCAGAATCATTTCCATGGTGAAGAGAAACCCTTTCACAACAGCCAACCAAGTGAACAACACTCTCCAGGGGGTAGGTGTATCGATATCCAAGTCTACCATAAAGAGAAGACTGCATGAAAGTAAATACAGAGGGTGCACTGCTGCAAGGCTCAAGCCACTCATAAGCCTCAAGAATAGAAAGGCTAGATTGGACTTTGCTAAACAACATCGAAAAAAGCCGGCACAGTTCTGGAAAAACATTCTTTGGACAGATGAAACCAAGATCAACCTCTACCAGAATGATGGCAAGAAAAAAGTATGGAGAAGGCGTAGAACAGCTCATTATCCAAAGCATTCCACATCATCTGTAAAACACGGTGGAGGCAGTATGATGGCTTGGGCATGCATGGCTGCCAGTGGCACTGGGACACTAGTGTTTATTGATGATGTGACACAGGACAGAAGCAGCCGAATGAATTCTGAGGTGTTCAGAGACATACTGTCTGCTCAAATCCAGCTAAATGCAGTCAAATTGATTGGGCGGCGTTTCATGATACACCGCTGCAGTAAAGGCCTGGCAGAGCATTAAAAAGGAGGAAACCCAGCATCTGGTGATGTCCATCAGTTCAAGACTTCAGGCTGTCATTGCCAGAAAAGGGTTTTGAACCAAGTATTAGAAATGAACATTTTATTCCCAGTTATTTAATTTGTCCAATTACTTTTGAGCCCCTGAAATGAAGGGATTGTGTACAAAAAAATGCTTTAGTTGCCTCACTTTTTTATGCAATCGTTTTGTTCACCCCACTGAATTAAAGCTGAAAGTCTGCACTTCAACTGCATCTGAGTTGTTTCATTTAAAATTCATTGTGGTAATGTACAGAACCAAAATTAGAAAAAAGTTGTCTCTGTCCAAATATTTATGGACCTAACTGTATTCATTCATGTTCTATTTATAAATGTTCTCTTCTTATTGTTATTTTGCTTGCTTTTCATTATTAATACTCTACATTTTTGTTTTTGAGGTTTTTTTTGTTGCTATATCTCTGTCAGAAAAATATTTATGCTTTTCCAAGAGAAATATTTTGTTACTTAAGATTTTTTGAGAGGAGGGTTTTTTGTGTACCAAAGCAATATTATCTTAAAGAAATACTGAAAAAGAAAAAAAAAATGGCCATATCATAGCACAAACATCTCAAAAACATTTAATTCTAGACGTGCTAGGGCACTAAAACTGCTTAGCTACTCAACCCTGGGACTGTTGGATTGTGGACCTCCAGAATTTTCCACTCTCCAAACATCTGCTTACTCCAATAGTATCTGGTGAAGCAACTGGAGCACTGACAGCACCTCAGCTAACTGCTGTGTTCAACTCTGTCAATTTTCATCAATTTTAGCTCCCCTGGTAGCAACTGACAGTGGATTTATATGCTAAGTGATGTTAATACAAGACACTAAAAATATTATCTGAGACTGATTGGTGTCATTGTTGTAGATTTGAGGTGACACCAAGTAAAATGACTTCTCCAAGGTGCACTTCCTCACTCTGAACCTGACTCACCTGTGGAGCTAACACTCCATACCGGACACGAGGCCCTATTCATATTAAACTGAACCTGAAAAACTCAACTTCTGAAAAGAATAGTTTTCTAAAAACTGAACATTTCCTTTAATTTCTGTTTGAAAGCTATTTTAACTTTATTATACCTATGGTTCTATCCTGTCTCGTATGCTTTACCATTAACACAAAGCAGGATGAATCTGTAGATCAATGCTGTTTACAAAAAGCTCTAAAATTCATTAGATCAGGTGATACTGGTCTAATCTTCAGTCATCCAAGTTTAGTTAATTTTTGCTAATGAGTTGCAGCCACTTGCTTGTATTTTGTAGGAGCAATCTGTTTGTATTAGCAAGCATGTGTAACTAACAAAAGTGGTCACTGAGTGTAAAAGGATCCTTAAAAACCTATTCTTCATGCAAATTACAATCAATGGGAATAATACTAATAACAATCACCCAACACAGCTTCTCAATCCCTATTCACCTCTCCTACGTACACTACTTATCTACAAAACTACTAACCTATTTTATGTATCAAGAGTTCTGTATGTGAAACCAAATGTTTGCTCAAAATTTATTCTTAAATAGCTGTAACCTGTGTTCTTGCTGAAGAAGTAATTTTAAAGTAATGCCTAGCATAAAGTGCACAGATTATCTTTACAATTTCGAACACTTATGCCTCAACTCCGCTTGATTAGCCTCAAAATTTCAGTTCTTTCAATCTTCCCATGTAGTTTACAAACATAAATTCAGTCTACATGGTATATATCCAACAAGAGGTTTTATTTTGACTAACACAAATATTAGTTTAACACAAAACTACTGTATACCTTCATACCTGCAATAATAGTGAAGCTGCAAAGGGAAAACATAAGGGATCTTGTATTGTTTAATTTATAAACAAAAAAAAAAAAAGAAAAAGTTACCAGCAGTCCAATCTCCAGGTAGAGTCAGTGTACAACCTGCTGTGCATTCAGTCTGGCCATATCCTTCATAAAACTGAAAATGTAACAACAAAATGTTTTTACAAAATCTTTAAAATATAAGACTCAATGTTATAATCGTCACTAAATAAAATGAAAAACAAAACAAAAAAAAACGGTCCCTCCATTAATATTTTGTCTTCATGAGAGCAGAGCTATGAAGATGCCACCTGCACGTAATGAATGATACAGTACGTACATGCGATGGTTTATCACATTTCTATTCTATTACATCAGAAGTTTTTTGCTGCATCTGACATAAGAATGTCCATTTTAGCAGTGAATTACTTGTTCAGATTACCTCTGCCACGTAATTGGGCTTCAGGCCCTTCTCTCAGCCAGTGGTGGCAAACACTGGCAGAGCAGGTGTGCGGCCATGTGCCACTGCTGACAAGAACTGCGGCGAGGTATGCTGACAGTGAGGCACATTGCACAGGCTGACTGTTCATTTTCTTTGCAAGTCTGAGTGCAACAGAAAGTCATAGATGACCAAAGAATTGGATGTGCAGACTTCCTCCACCATGTTATTGGGTTTCGAGTCCTTTGCATGGCAAGCAGTAGCACAGCCACATGAGATGGTGGACAAGAAAAGAACAGCGGCTTGAGCATGTGCCATGTCTGCCAGAAAAACAGCTACTGTGATAATTAATGACAGTGAAGGAAAATGCACAGGTCAAATGATTAGCACAACAAAGGTGGCAACCTTCGCAAGGTGACCTGGGGTGCATTGTTTGGAGACACATATAAACTACCTTTCTTTGAGGGCTGGAGGTGCAAGCGTTACTAGTGTTTTCTTTCAAGATTTTATAGTACATCTATGAATTCATGATAATATATATAAAAATATAGTTCTCCCAGACCTTCAGCACTCGTATATCACCATATAAGAAGTTTTCCACTGCTGTGGTATTCTTAAATATAGCATGAAACAATAAATCTATAACCCCTGAGCCTATGATTGCCATGTTAAAAATATATAGTAGACATATGTAGACATAGTAGACATATATAGTAGACACACCAGTGGTCTGTCACAGAGTATATTTCCCCTTAACACTAGAATTACCAGAGCATACAAGAAAACTTGTAAATCCAGCCCACCTTAAATCCCGTCGCACCTCTCCATCAGTGTCTTTTGTCCTGTAAATGTGCTGATTAAGACAAGCAGCAAGCAGACTGCTATTTCATCCCCCAACCGTCACAAAACGTGCACAATGTTCTCCCAGCTCATGCCTTGATTGATTATCTGGGAGTGAAGTGCTGGAGTTTTAGAGTGGAAATAATAGATTGTTATTTGGAACACATGCATTTCATGTGTGTTCTGTTTCTACAGTAATCTGTATAAACACATTGTTAAAACAGAAACCTTTTCATATTTTAGTAATAAATGTTACAAAATGTAGGCATAAACTATAGAATATGTTAAGCCTGAAGTCCAAAGATCAAATAAACACTTTCACAAAAGGTTCAAGGATGATACAACAGCTTCCGTGGTGTAGCAGTAAGATTTGCTGACTTGTAATCAAGAGTCCGCGGTTCAATCCCCACTGCCTCCTATATTTGCCATTTTCAGTAGTGAGCTGCTCTTATTGTTAATATTATACGGTACACACATACATTTGGTTTGTGTCTGTAACAGCTGCTGTACATTTATAGGACTTGTAAAAGTTACCATATTTTTTTCACTTCTATTCTCTCAGTCACGACCACGATGCATACTACCGCCCCCCAAACTCAGGGATCTGACGCTGTTACTTTTTATCTGAAACTGGGAATAACTATAGATGTGAGTGGTGTTTTGAGGTAATGGAACTGGACATTCTCTGATCTGGATGGATAAAAGACATAGGTATCTTCCAGATGGGCTTAAAGTGGAGAAAGACATACAAACTGTAATTGCCTTTATTACACTATTGGCACGGTGACTTATCTTGCTAAACTGGAAGAATCCTAACTCTCCCCTTTTAAGTCAGTGGGTAACTGATGTTATATATTATTTGAAATTGGAAAAAATAAAATTCTCACTTAGAGGATCTGTGCAGAAACTTGTCTAAACCTGGCAGGATCTAATCAATAACATTTTAGAATAAGCTTTTAAAGCACTGAGGAAGCAGATTCTCTCCCTATTCTCTTTTTTTCCTTTTACTTCTCCATTTATCTATATTCACTTAGTAATCTATCTATTTGCTTATTTTTACTAGGTTTAAGTTTTATTCTGCTGCCCATGCTCTCTTTCTCAGGGGTGGGGGTTGATTCGTCTTCAATCCTATTCTTGTAAAATTGATCTACTTGTATAGAATGTTGTGTGATTTCAATAAAATCAATAAAAATTAAAAAAAAAAAAAAAAGAAAAAAAAAAAGTACATAGGTATATATGATATTTGGAATAACTCATTTTATGACCTGTATTGCACATTTCGGAAAGCATCGTGGCACTGATGCAACATTATTCATATTATTCATATTCATTCGCATAACATCTTGCAGTAGTAATCACTGACTGCATGTTACGCGTGTTTTTTTTTCCCCCGGTCTTGCCAGTCCCCACATGTTGCTATATGGTGATGTTTCTTTTGTACTCCAGGACATGCAGAGGAAAGAATAGTACAGAGGTTAGTTCAGCGCTATATGCAATCATCAGATTCAAATGTTAACAGTTTACACACACGCAAGAACCATCCTTCCTACATTTACGACATGTGTACCTGCTGCAATGCGCACACTTCTCTCTGTGCTGTGGTTTCTATTACACACCTGAAAGAAAGACAATATATGTGACATTTTGAAGAAATCATTTTATGACCTGAATAGTACCAATCAGAAAACATCATCGCACTAATGCGATGAAGTGGTGAGGCGGCCTTCTGCTGTTATGCACCTAAAATCTGGAATAGCCTGCCAATAGGAATTCGCCAGGCTAATACAGTGGAGCACTTTAAAAAAACTGCTGAAAACACATTATTTTAACATGGCTCTCTCATAACTTCACTTTAATTTAATCCTGATACTCTGTATATTCAATTCATTATGATAACTATTCATGATGGCTCTAAAATCCATACTAACCCCTACTCTCTCTTCGGTTTCTTTTTCCGGTTTCTTTGGGGTGGCAGCCTGCGCCACCACCATCTACTCAAAGCACTGTGATGGTCCAACATTGATGGATTAAAAGCCAGAAGTCTGAATGACCATCATCATCAAGTCCTTCCGTGAGAACCTTAAATACAAAGAGGACTGTTTCATTTATGTTAGGTAGAATGCCCAGAGGGGACTGGGCGGTCTCGTGGCCTGGAACCCAGCAGATTTTATTTTTTTCTCCAGCCGTCTGGAGTTTTTTTTTTTTGTTTTTTCTGTCCTCCCTGGCCATCGGACCTTACTCTTATTCTATGTTAATTAATGTTGTCTTATTTTAATTTCTTACTTTGTCTTTTATTTTTCTTTTCTTCATTATGTAAAGCACTTTGAGCTACATTTTTTGTATGAAAATGTGCTATATAAATAAATGTTGTTGTTGTTGTTGTAATGCAATATTGTTTCAAAAACTAACAGTGTCAGATCAGGTGTTAATTTATGCTGGCAGTCTGTTACTCAGAGTCAGATCTGGAGAGGCGGGGGGGTTTGGGGGGGGGGGGGGTGGAGAAGAGCGTGATCCTGATTGAGAGAATAAAACTGAAAAAAGCTAACTTTTACAAGTACCATAAATTTATACCCTATGTCCCATATATTTGTCTCTTTTTTTTCTCCGTGCTGCAAAAACCGTCCTTCCTACATTTACAACGTGTGTACCTGTTGCAATGTGCACACTTCTCTCTATGCTGTGGTTTCTACAGTATTACACTGAAAGGGCACTTGACACTGACTCAGTTTACTTTCCTGGGGAAGCGGCTGTCTTGGAACAGAAACTTGTCGATGTTGCATCCTCCTTTTCTTTTTCCATCGCCTTTTCTAGTAAGATGCGATGATGAAGTTTCTCTGCAAGGTGAGCCATGAACACTCTTCCTTTCTCAGTGGCCCTCATGCATGCCCTGCACAGTACATGTGCGTTGATCGCCGCCAGGTCAAGCTTGTTATAGCACACTGCAACCGGCCACCTGCGTGTTCCTGCGCGCACTGAATAAGCTCACGCCTTCTGGTGCACAATGTCAATGCAGCACGGAGAAAAAAAGAAAGAGAAATATATGGGACATTGGGTATAAATTTATGATACTTGTAAAAGTTAGCTTTTTTCAGTTTTATTCTCTCAATCACGATCACGCTCTACCCCGCCTTTCCTGATCCAACTGACCAGCAGCGCCAGCATAAATTCACACCCGATCTGACGCTGTTCGTTTTCAAAGAATATTGCATTAGTGTGATGATGTTTTCTGATTGGTACTATTCAGGTCATAAAATGATTTCTTCAAAATGTCACATATATTGTCTTTCTTTCAGGTATGTAATAGAAACCACAGCACAGAGAGAAGTGTGCGCATTGCAACAGGTACACTTGTCATAAATGAAGGAAGGACGGTTCTTGCGTGTGTGTAAACTGTTAACATTTGAATCTGATGATTGCATATAGCGCTGAACTGACCTCTGTACTATTCTTTCCTCTGCATGTCCTGGAGTACAAAAGAAACAGCAACATGTGGGGACTGGCAAGATCGGGGGAAAAAAAAAAAACACACGAAACACGTGGTCAGTGATGCTTATGCGAATGAATATGAATAATATGAATAATGTTGCATCCTTGCCATGATGTTTTCCGAAATGTAATATACAGGTCATAAAATGAGTTATTCCAAATATCATATATACCTATGTCTTTTATACATCTAGATCAGAGAATGTCCAGTTCCATTGCTTCAAAACACCACTCACATCTACAGTTATTCCCAGTTTCAGATAAAAAGTTAAAGCGTCAGATCCTAGAGTGGGGAATGGGGCGGTTGTGGTAGTATGCATTGTGGTTGTGACAGAGAATAAAAGGGAAAAAAAAAACAAACTATCTTTTACAAGTCCTATAAATGTACAGCGACTGTTACAGACACAAACCAAATGTATGTGTATTGTATTATATTAACAATAAGAGCAGCTCACTACTGAAAACGGCAAATATAGGAGGCAGTGAGGATTGAATCGTGGACTCTTGATTACAAGTCTGCAAATCTTACCGCTACGCCACGGAAGCTGTTGTATCGTCCTTGATCCTTTTGTGAAAGTGTTTATTTGATCTTTGGACTTCAGGCTTCACACATTCTATAGTTTATGCCTACATTTTGTAACATTTATTACTAAAATATGAAAAAGTTTCTGTTTTAACAATGTGTTTATACAGATTACTGTAGAAACAGAACACACATGAAATGCATGTGTTCCAAATAACAATCTATTATTTCCACTCTAAAACTCCAGCACTTCACTCCCAGATAATCAATCAAGGCATGAGCTGGGAGAACTTTGTGAACATTCTGTGACGGTGGGGGGATGGAATAGGAGGCTGCTTGTTGCTTGTCTTAATCGGCACATTTACAGTACAAAATACGCTGACAGAGAGGTGTAAACGGATTAAAGGTGGGCCGGATTTACGAGTTTTCTCGTAGGCTCTGGTAATTCTAGTGTTAAGAGTTAAATTAACAAAATAATGAATGCCAACATATTTGCTGTAAATAAAGATGCATCTTACTGCTTTTTGCAGATC
The DNA here is from genome assembly GCF_900747795.2 of Erpetoichthys calabaricus. Classification (NCBI taxonomy): domain Eukaryota; kingdom Metazoa; phylum Chordata; class Cladistia; order Polypteriformes; family Polypteridae; genus Erpetoichthys; species Erpetoichthys calabaricus. The sequence goes on along the minus strand of NC_041398.2, from coordinate 143,641,282 downwards.
CTTACTTTAAATGAATTTCAGAAGTTTGAGACAAGTTAAATAGTTTCACTACTGAATGTTTTTAAGGAAAAAAAAAAAAAAAAAAAAAAACACTCTCCGTTTACTCACCTGGCAGCCCAGGGCTGCCCTGAGGAAGGTCAGAACTGTAGGTGATACAGGAGCGGCTCCAGTTATCATCAGCCTTACTTTACCACCTAAACTTGCCTATAAATAGAAAAATCAAGTAGATGTAATGTAATTTTCCCTTGCTTAATACCAAACTATCATTCCATACAGGGAATAAATAAAATTGAGATACAGTGGAACCTCGGTTCACGAACGTCTTGGTACACGTAAGTTCGCCAAACTTTTGCCTCGGTTCACGACCACACACTCGGTATACGAACATGCTAGGTTCCCTTTCGGCTTGTACATGTTCAGTCTCTCCTTGTGCATTTCCTGTGCAGCGAGCAAGAGAGCGTGACACACACACACACACACACACACATACACACACGCACACATATACACAGGCAGCACGAGAGAGAGACAGACGCACACACACACACACAGACAGCACGAGAGAGAGACAGACGTGCACACACACACAGGAGCGCGCGCGACACACACACAGGAGCACGCTACAGAGACACACAGGCACTCCAGGCTCGCAAAAGAGAGACACACGCACACACAGGCAGCGCCAGAGAGAGAGAGAGAGCCACGCACACATACAGGCAGCGAGCGAGAGAGAGACAGACGCGCACACACACACAGGAGCGCGCGAGAGAGAGGCGTGCACACACATAGGAGCGCACTAGAGTAACACACAGGCGCTCCAGACTCGCAAAAGAGAGACACACGCGCGCGCGCACACACACACACACGCGCGTGCGCGCGAGAGAGAGCGATCGAGCGATGGAGGGACGCATAAGTTGGAGAAGGCTTGTTTTTGTTTTCAGTTCTGTTTACAGTGATCGGTTCGTAGCCTGCATTGTTGCAATGTTACTTTTCTTGGTGGTTTATTGAATTACGGATTTTTTAAATGTTCATTTTTTCCCCTGTGCTTAAAACTCATTAAAAAAAAGTGTTTTTAGCGAGCGGTTCCTAGCACTATAGCGCGAACTCTTGCAGTGTTAGTTTTCTCTGTTGTTCAAGGTTTTCTCAGTGTTATCCAATGTTTTTACATTTAGTTTACTATTACGCTGTGCATTTTATGGTATATTTAACTATCCATCCATCCATTTTCCAACCCGCTGAATCCGAACACAGGGTCACGGGGGTCTGCTGGAGCCAATCCCAGCCAACACAGGGCACAAGGCAGGAACCAATCCCGGGCAGGGTGCCAACCCACCGCAGATAATTAACTATATTTATGCTTAAAAACTTAAAAAAATATATATTTACATACAGTTCGTACGGTCTGGAACGGATTAATTGTATTTACATACAATCCTATGGGGGAAATTGCTTCGGTTCATGACCAAATCGGTTTACGACCAGAGTTTTGGAACAAATTATGGTCGTGAACCGAGGTTCCACTGTATACAGTTACTTACTTACAAAAAATGAGTTAAATGGCACTCACTTGAACTTTACTGAAGATTAGCTTATCCCACATACTGTCACTCCGCACAACTCCACTTCTCAGCTCTGCTTCCTTCCGCTTGGAGGCAAAGTCAAGAATCCATCGCTTCAAAGGTGTGTTAGCCTGGCCAAAGATCTAAAATCAATATGTGAAATACATAAACTTTATAACAATGCATAAGTAATATAGAAGAAAAGTAACAAATAGCACTTTACTGGATATATGACATTCTGAAACAAAAACTTTAAAAGAGATAAATAATCCAAAAACACTTTTGCTTTGTAAAAACATTTAATACAAAATCCATATCCATAATAGCTTTCCTCTACTGAATTCAGACACGTCCATTTACAGAATAAAATCTGGATTATAATAGAGTGGTTATACTTTTAAACAAGCTGTGTTTACTTTCCAAACCAAATTACAAGAGTTGAAAGTGAAAAATTAACACGCAATAGGTGACACATCACACAACTAAGATTTGAGTAGGAGAATCATCTGAATGTTTATAATAATAATAATAATTAATAATTCTTTGCATTTACATAGCACTTTTCTCACTACTCAAAGCGCTCAGCAATTGCAGGTTAAGGGCCTTGCTCAAGGGCCCAACAGAGCAGAGTCCCTTTTGGCATTTACGGGATTCAAACTGGCAACCTTCCAATTGCCAGTGCAGATCCCTAGCCTCAGAGCCACCACTCTGCCTATGTTTATATTGAGAACATGTCCATGTACACAAGATGATGCTGTTCATTTGGTACATTAAATATCACTTGTTACCGCATACTCATATTAATATCAAATGTAACCTCCCTGTGCTACAATATGGGCCTGCACTCTGGCATGCAAACAACCATACTAATGAGGAAAGTGCTCCTGTGACATGTCAGGCTAATTCCTTTCGACTTGATGGTCGTATTTGTTGGCAGACATCGGAGATGTACCGTTCACATCAGTCCCATACATGCTGAAGTGGTGAGAGGTCTAGTGAGCATGTTGGCTATTGGAATTGACAAACCACATCTTCTGGGCATTAAGTTGCACAGGCGATACAGTATGTGGGTATTGTTTTGCTTGAAGGACACATTTCCCATTTCACATAGAAGTTGCATTAACACATGCTGAATGATGTACCTAAAGCAGGTAGAACTGGTCAATACTCATCCACTCCAAAAACTCAAGAACTGTAGCTAAAAACGCCCCTAACAATGTGTGCATGTCACAACTACATACACTATGAACCTATTAGCTTACTAGGTTTCTGTCAGACATGTACCGTACATAATCATTAACTCATTCCCAGGCAGAATCTGGTTTCATCACATAAGACGACAGATGGTGAGGCAGTAGCTCTGACGCATGCCACTTTGGCCAATCAAGACTTCCACAGCCTCCTTTCAGATGTGCCAGTGTTGAACAGCATCTGAACGTCTGGGCTTTGCAGATGTTTTCCATTGTTAGGAACATCGATTCACTGTGGACACCTCCCTTCCAATTCATTCCACAATTGGACAGAAGGACCATAGCTTCACGAAGGCCCAATATAAGATCCCTCTCAAACTATTAATTGGACAGTTAGTGCACAATGATTGCTACCAGGCATGAATAACTCTTCACAGCATATGGTGGCACAAGTGTGAGCATCACGTATTGATAGCAGTGGTGCAACTTTCACCATACTGAGTATCACCATATAGTGCTCCACTGGCTATGGAACTTTGATCACAACATCATCTGCCCTTTAACATATTGTGTTAAAGTATTCCAAAGTGGACTCTTTTAAGTTGTTCTTTTTCACTTTCCACTAATATATAATCGTTTTTATTATTTGTGAATGATTTTTTTGTTTAGGTTTTTTTTTCCCTCCTCAGCAGCCATTGAATACAGTAAGTGCATATAAGTGGTACGGTTACTAAACATTAGTTCTTTGTATGTTTAAGAAAACTGCTGAAAATATATTGTAATAAATAAAAGGCAAATATTCACTTTATTCCCTTTGATGTGCTTAATTATAGACGGAGCCAAAAAATAAAATAAGCAAATACTGTCTCATATGAGTCTTGGGCAGGTTTCGGCATTTCTTAAAATACAAGAATTTTACTAGAGCCTGTACATATGACTCTACATAAATCTATGAGTCAAGATTACTGTTTTTACAGATACAAATTCGAATCTCGTCTTTAAGAAATCTTTTTACTGCTTATATCTATGAACTTATGTTGTAGAACACAATATATTTACCATAAAATTACTCAAGTTCTATTATTGTTAATGCTCATCTATGCAGTACTTATTGCTAATTTTAGAAGGAAGTGAATTTACCCATTTAAGTTATTATGGTCATATTTATTAGCTGATATTATATGTTCTTTGGTGCCTTATTGAGGGTACAACTGAACATATGGTATGGAGATTATCTGGTATGCCAATTTGTGTTTTTTATTAAAGTGAAATTGTATATTTAAATATATTCTTGTTGAAATAAGAACTTCACTGTACTTTGTACACGTGACAATATTAATGTTTAAACGGTCTACTCTATATATAAAAAACACAGAATCTTAAACAACCTTTGCTTACTTATCATCAAAATGTAATGAGATTACTAAAGAAATTAGGAAGGTTTCTACAAACAGATTAAAAATACAATTTATACAGTAGTTGTTTGTACTTACCCTATCAAACATTCTATTTAGTAGTCGAGGCACAACAGGGAATATGGTAGGCTGTAAAGTCTTTAGATCATCCATCAGGAGCCTGATGTCACCCTGGAAGAAGCCTATTCTTGCTCCATGGCACAAAACCACACACTAAGAAGAAAAATAAATCTTAACCATTTTTTTATTCTTGAATTACAATATTATTATTCCAATTAATAGTGGTAATTGTTCAAAAATATAGATTTATGAATAGATCAACACCACTGACACACTTCTTAACTGTGCACCTTCAGTTTATGTGGAAACAATGCTGAAGATATAAAAGAGATATAAGGAGGAACTGTACAGTTGTGCTTGAAAGTTTGTGAACCCTTCAGAATTTTCTATATTTCTGCATAAATATGACCTAAAACATCATTAGATTTTCACTCAAGTCCTAAACGTAGATAAAGAGAAACCAGTTAAACAAATGAGACAAAAATATTATACTTGTTAATTTATTTATTGGGGAAAAATGATCGAATATTACATATTTGTGAATGGCAAAAGTATGTGAACCTCTAGGATTAGCAGTCAGTTTGAAGGTGAAATTAGAGTCAGGTGTTTTCAATCAATGGGATGACAATCAGGTGTGAGTGGGCACCCTGTGTTATTTAAAGAACAGGGATCTATCAAAGTCTGCTCTTCACAACACATGTTTGTGGAAGTGTATCATGGAACAAACAAAGGAGATTTCTGAGGACCTCAGAAAAAGAGTTGTTGATGCTCATCAGGATGGAAAAGGTTACAAAACCATCTCTAAAGAGTTTGGACTCCACCAATCCACAGTCAGACAGATTGTGTACAAATGGAGGAAATTCAAGACTACCGTTACCCTCCCCAGGAGTGGTCGACCAGCAATGATCACTCCAAGAGCAAGGCGTGTAATAGTCGGCGAGGTCACAAAAGACCCCAGGGTAACTTCTAAGCAAATGAAGGCCTCTCTCACATTGGCTAATGTTCATGTTCATGAATCCACCATCACGAGAACACTGAACAACAAAGGTGTGCATGGCAGGGTTGCAAGGAGAAAGCCACTGTTCTCCAAAAAAAACATTGCTGTTTGTCTGCAGTTTGCTAAAGATCACATGGACAAACCAGAAGGCTATTGGAAGAATGTTTTGTGGACGGATGAGACCAAAATAGAACTTTTTGGTTTAAATGAAAAGTGTTATGTTTGGAGAAAGGAAAACACTGCATTCCAGCATAAGAACCTTATCCCATCTGTGAAACATGGTGGTGTATCATGGTTTGGGCCTGTTTTGCTGCATCTGGGCCAGGACGGCTTGCCTTCATTGATGGAACAATAAATTCTGAATTATATCTGAGAATTCTAAAGGAAAATGTCAGGATATCTGTCCATGAACTGAATCTCAAGAGAAGGTGGGTCATGCAACAAGACAACGACCCTAAGCACACAAGTCGTTCTACCAAAGAATGGTTAAAGAAGAATAAAGTTAATGTTCTGGAATGGCCAAGTGAAAGTCCTGACCTCAATCCAATTGAAATGTTGTGGAAGGACCTGAAGCGAGCAGTTAATGTGAGGAAACCCACCAACATCCCAGAGTTGAAGCTGTTCTTTACGGAAGAATGGGCTAAAATTCATCCAAGCCGGTGTGCAGGACTGATCAACAGTTACCGGAAACGTTTAGTTGCAGTTATTGCTGCAATGGGGGGTCACACCAGATACTGAAAGCAAAGGTTCACATACTTTTGCCAATCACAAATATGTAATATTCAATCATTTTCCTTAATAAATAAATGACCAAGTATAATATTTTTGTCTCATTTGTTTAACTGGTTTCTCTATCTACTTTTAGGACTTCAGTGAAAATCTAATGATGTTTTAGGTCATATTTATGCAGAAATATAGAAAATTCTATAGGGTTCACAAACTTTCAAGCACAACTGTATATATAGAACAAACCAATGTGGTATCTTAAGATAAATGTAATGTAATAATGGATGAACCTTGTGTACTGAGTGACTTAACACAATTACTGTTCTGAAATAAGGAGTGACTGTAGCTTTAAGCTGATCATCAGGATACATTTCAAGGGAGTAGTTTTAAGACCAGGTAGAGAGCAATCTTCCATGGGTGTGCTACAGTCCTTTTACAATATACATAGTAATTACAAATCGGAGGAAATTTTTTTGAAATATTTCATAGTAAAACTCACATAAAAATCTAAAACCTTCAGGTTTGTAATAGGTTTGGAATTTTAAATCCCAAAGATGGTACTATAGAAAGAAAATGTCACAGATTTGATTAAAGTATGTAGGATAATGGTTATAATCAGAGAAATTTAAAAATTTTAAGAGTTATTTTTTTTGGAATCATTTAAGAAATCTATGCATTTTATTTTTAGTCACACATGACCAACAAAACCTTGGTATTTTTTTACTTTTTAGTGCATTTTTTAAATAAAATCAAGTCACTTAAACAATTTAATATATTTTTAGCTACCCTAATGCCACACCACAGTCCTCAGCACATTACAAAAAAATTGACTTGAGTGGGAAGGTGATTAGACAGAAATGACATTAGCAACAGATTGAAATCAGACCTATGATCTTAAAGTGAAACGTAACATTAATTCGTGTTAATTTCTCATTTCAGAAAATCCTACTGATAGTCAGACACACACATATATATATATATATATATATATATATATATATATATATATATATATATACACATATCCATCCATCCATCCATTTTCCAACCCGCTGAATCCGAACACAGGGTCACGGGGGTCTGCTGGAGCCAATCCCAGCCAACACAGGGCACAAGGCAGGAACCAATCCCGGGCAGGGTGCCAACCCACCGCAGGACAATATATATAT